>NC_045541.1:130389931-130698931 GCF_009769535.1 Thamnophis elegans
TGGTATTTTACTCCACCAAAATGCCATTCTGCTTCCAGCTGTTTTGGCAGACAAGAACTTCTGAATGTCTGTCCAAGGGCTTCAAGAGAGAATATGGAAGAGGAACATTTATTTATAAATACACACACACAAACACATTTAATTTGGTTTTAGTTGCAAAAATATGAACTGGGGAAAAAAGTGGAAGTGAAGACTTTACTCATTTTCCTATGGAAGATGCTATATTCACCAGACCAGTGGTTTTTGGACTGTTGGAGAGAGGGGACATCTTGAGGGTAATGAAGCAATTTGTAAGTATTTGTGAGTTAAGGATCCAATTCAGGAATGTGGCTGGGTGGAAGAGCAGGCTGCATGGAATACATGCCTTTCCCATTTAAGCTTATCTCCAGCAACAGCACGACAGAGTTGCCAATAAAATACACAGCTATGGGAGGAGACACATGTTTTGGAGCTCTGCATCCATCAGCAGACTGAATACAGCAGCCAAAAAAGAGAAGTTTTTCTTTCCACCTGAAGGAGAGGATGGTCCAAAACAGAAGGCAAGAAATATAGAGGCCAGTAAGACAAAGCACAATGTAGAAAAGGTGCATGAGCATTATGTTATGTTAATACTGCCATTAACATAAAAAGAAGAAATCTCAGAGAAAGGACAAGAGAACAAATTTGAGAAAGAAATATTGATACACACTAATAAAGCTGTAGAATATAGCATGTTCCGGTAGGTAATTTTAAAAGAGGAATAGGTAATAGTAATATAGTACATTGAATGCCTGTACAATAGAACAGAATCTAGGAAGCACATATAATTTTTGGTGGATTTTTTATTTACAGAATAAATAAAGTGTTTATCCAACACTTAGAGAGAGAATCCAGAACATTCTGCCAAGACACTTGCAGGAAAATGAAGGCCGCAGCGTTCAAATGAATGCAGACGATATAGTTTAACATTTTGGCAACCAACTTTTAAAAAATATTTTACAATTTGAAATGTACATTAGGTACAGGGTACATATTAATGGGCTCACTGAAAAAAGTTGGACCAGGAGGTTTTTTTTATGTGGTTTGTGTATTGGAGGTAAAATGTTTTTTTTCCTTTAAAAAATAAAACAGCAAGTCAATTAAGCACTGATAAACTCTGAATTGGTGTCAAATGCTACTCCGTTTCCCTGAAAATAAGCCCTCCCCTGAAAATAAGCCCTCCCTTGCAACACAGCAACAGCCCTGAGGTGACCATGCTCGCCACCTCCTGCACCTCAAAAATAATAAGGCCTCCCCAAAAATAAGGCCAAGCGCTTATTTCGGGAGGGATGTGTCAAAAGAAAATAAGACCCGGTCTTATTTTCGGGGAAACATGGTAGTAGTATGAATTGGTGGCTAGGGGGTCAATTAGTTACAACTCTGAAGTTGCAGGAGTTCCATGCAGGACATGGCTTGCAAGTAGCCTATTCCAAACCTCTACTTTCCTCCTCATACAAAAATATTGTATTTGGGATATGTGGTTTCAATATTCTTAGCAATTCATTTCTAATAAGAATAGAGCAAGCATCAGCCAAAAATATATTAATTGCTGGGCTGCCACAAGATACTCTTAATATGCAGATAGAATAATTATTTTGTCTGAATGTACCTTCTAAATTCAAAGCTCCTAATGTTGCCAACCGAGCAGCTTTCAGCCCAAGTCCCAAGTAGCTAAAGGGAGGATAAGGAACACTTAATTAATAACCAAGGCAATGTATCAACATTTTACAAATTTGGATACAAAATTATATTATGCCAAATAACTTTCTTGTTGCTTTCTAAGACCTCAGTGTGAAAATAACAGGATATGGCTCTTTTACAATAATGCACAAATTATTGTGTATAATTTGAAAAAGAAGATAATTTATCTAAGATCAAATTATTCTGATAACAAGCAAAGATTTGGACTTCCAGCCCGTTGTGCAAATAATTTAGGAGAATATTTCAGTCACAAAGCAATAATACCTTAGAATTAATCAATTGTGTATATTTTCTCACCTGTGTGTGTATAGCTTATAAGTGCTGTTGAACATTTGAAATGAGGTAAGAAAGTCCACTGGTGTTTCTGATAAGGTTTCCTAAAAATTATGAGAATGAAAAGTAATCGTTCAGGAATTGTTATTTCACACCATTTTTAAATATGTACCGACCAAGCATTACTGGATGAACCTTTCAACATCAGTAAAATTTATTTCAATAAATTCTTTAGTATTGCAAAACTTGTGCTTTTACATAATTTGTATAATTCCCTGACATCATCTACTACACAACGAATACAGATTGCGGATTTGTAGATTCTGAATTTTATATGCTTATCAGAAAGTGTCTACCAAGGAATGCTTTAAGTAATACCAGTATATTATTTTATCTATTTTCTATAGCTAGTAATAAGCAAAGTTTTAATCTGTGTCTTTTTTAAATTTCCAGGCAAAAATATTTTTATTGATCTACAAATTTCTAAACTGAAGTTTAACCTATCTTCAGAGATATATTGACAGGAACACCTTGTGTCAAAAATAACTTTTTTTCTTTATTACCTCCCTGACTTCCTAATAATTATTCCAATTTATATAGTAACCCTGTGTGTGTGTGTGAGTGTGTGTGTGTGTTTATATGTCTATGCGTATGTGTGGGTGTCTCTGGGCTTACAAATAATTAAAATCATATAAAACAAATAATATTTGAATTTAAAAAATGTTTATCATGGTGGTGTTTGTACCATTTTTACTAATACAAAACATATTAAAACCACCATAAAAAATTATCAAATTCACAGCTGAAATAATCACATCTACCAATAACATTCAATACAATGACAGTATCAGTCCCATCACTTTCCCAGTTCCCATGCCTGCTGACAGAACCATGTTTTCAGGATGTTTAAAAAAGCCAGCAGGGTTGGGGTCAATCTGATCTTTCCAACTAGGTCGTGCCAGATGACACTTCTGGCTGATGGGTCCTGCAAGATCCCTTCTATCACATCTGATATGATTGTTATATATGATTGGGGCGTGGTTAACCCTCAATCTACTTTTCCACCATAACTACAAAGAAATAGAAAATGGTAAAAAAAGAGAGAGAGAGGCCAAAATGGCAGCAGCAGAAGTTTCCATGAATTTTGAATATGATACAAAAGAGTATTTGGGTTATCTAAAGCATAGCATTAGAAAGGTATGTTTCTGTTAAGGAAGATATCAAAGCTGAAAGTGACAATGGACATAAAGATTATCCAAACTGTGGAACTTGCAATAGATCCGGCTATTCTATCTCCTCACCTCCAGCTGTGGCAGGAATGTTATCTGAGTTGAAGCCCCTCCCAGGTCCAGAGTTCCAACTGTCTGCTGCTCTTGGCCATACAACTGCCCTGCAGATAACATTGCAGAAATTCAAACAGTACCCATATACAGCAAAACAAAAACAATAACAATCCTATTCTGGGAGGGTATTAGCAAGTCAGAACAATCATAACAGATGACTCTCCTACTATTAATGGGCTTCCTATTCAATTTTTGTGAAACAGAAACATGTCACAATAAATACCTGTCAAAAAATTCACGGTGATCCAGGCTAAAATACCTGCAATAGAAAGAAAAAGCTGAACTGAAAAATCCATCCACCTATAGACTACAAATACAAACTACAAAGGATTATTTCACACACTGCATTTCTGCTGATCAGTAACTATTAATATTTTTCCAAGCAGAATATCATTTCATTCACTGACTTCTCAATTTTTCACCAATTGGTAGTTGGGATAAAATGTTCTTTTAATTCTCATTAGTGTTTCCCCAGCTAACATTTACTCTTCTTTATTCCAGTTCTTATACTTTCCCATCAGGTTTCTTAACACACTGTAAACCAGTGGTGGGATTCAAATGTTTTTGAATACCGGTTCTGCGGGTGCGGCTTGGTGGGTATGGTGGGGGAAGAATACTGTAAAATTTCCATTCCCACCCCACTCCAGGGGAAGGTTACTACAAAATCCCCAGAGAATAGATGGGGGCAGGGCCAGTCAGAGGTGGTATTTACCGGTTCTCCCATCTACTCAAAATTTCCACTACCGGTTCTCCAGAACTGATCAGAACCTGCTGAATACCACCTCTGCTGTAAACCCTGCAGATTTATTGCATAATTTTCTTGACACCAACTTCAAATGACATGTTAAACTAATTGATAAGTCAAGTCATCTTACTCAGCTAAATAAATGTCTGGATTAAGGACATTCAGCTGAACTAATCTTAGATGAGTATGTAATACTGAATTAAAATGTAAACCCAATCCATGCTGTAGTTCTCCAAGTAGTTCTCCGTATAATTGGATGAAGCCAAATTGTTTAACTGGGTTCAAGTGGTCAAGGTTTCTTTGGGAGAAAGTTTTGATCTGTGTTGATAGAATAGTGGTGTGCTCCCCCCCCCACCAAAAATATCTGAGTATGTTCGTATTAGACAATGTCTGCCCAGTTTCCAATCTTTCTCTTTGAGAAAGTTGGTGGAAAAGAAGTTGCATGAGCATTGCTTGCTCAAATGGATGATCTGCAGCCTTTCTATTAGACCTTTAAAGGCATTTGATCCAATTGATAATGAGGATGAAGGTGGATGACACTGTTTTACACTTCTTAAATGAGAGGTTCCAATCCATGATGCTGGAAAATAAGCAGTAGGAGTACCATAGGGCTCAACTCCTGTTTGAAGCAGGAGGCATTAACATTAAACCTTCTATGTGTATGTGTTTGTTTGTTTGTTATGTCTCCCATCTCACTGAAACATGATTCTGGGCTGCTTACAATATGATAAAAAGTAAAAAAGGCAATATAAAACAATTAGAATTAAATGGATTTGCATGGTACATGGACTTTACATGCCATTGTCTTTGAAAACTACACTGAAACTGGGATTGTTTTGAATGTAGCAGCCTGCCTATTGGTATTTTAGAGATATTGTAATCATAGGATACTGGTTAGTAGTAAGTTCTCAAGTAAAGTAGAGGGTTCTGGTTTTAAGTGCCTGATTATCCTATTTATTCAATTTAGGGTGTTTTGGGTTCCCACATTTCAAGATTTCTGGATGGCACAGAAGCAGATCTTATTGGTCATGGTCTACTCCTTTGTAGTGGTTCCCCTCTCCCCAAGTTCATCTCTCCATTAAATGCTATACTGATGTTCTTTAAGAACACAGTGAAAACTAGTTTTAAAAAATTCTTCAGACTGAATTGACTAAGCACGTCATCTGTATATGTAGGGTGCTAATAATTGATTTTTTAAAATCATAATTTTAGCTTTTGATAGTAGTGTTTTATTTAGCATTTGACTGTTATTAATAGTTAAAATACTTTTTATTTAGTATTTTATTTGCACGCTTCTATTGTAGTTAACTAACTAAAGTCATTGTGGAACAAGGAGGTATATAAATAGAAAAATAAAATAAAATGCATATTCATTATGACATTGCTATCTACATCTCTCTTTTGCTATTATGTGTTCCAACTGTAAACTCCATAAGGACATTAGAACTACTTGAATCTATTTTCCATCTAGTAATATGCTACTAATACAGCAAAGCAATTTTATCATTTTCCTGTATACAGAATCCTGTTTCCCTAGGATATCATAATCTTGGTCTCCTTAAAAGCAACATCACAATATTTTATCCTGTTCTGAGAAACCCTTCTTCCCCTTTTACTTCCCTAGTTATTTCTCTTCTCTATGCCTCATTTTCCTTATTTGTAGGACTCACCTTCATAAGATCCATCCATTATGCTAACACTATTATCAGGAACTAAAAATGGTGAATCTTCAAAGACCATTCTGACCTGTGGAAAGAAAAATGAGAATGATCATCCTAGAACTGGAATCATTTACAAACAGAAGTATGCAAATTATGCAATTTTCTTCTACAAAAAACAGGAATGTTAAATCAGCTACAAATTAAATGGTTTCATTCAACCTCTAAAAACTACCATTAAAACTGGATTGCTTTCTGTATTACTTAAGATGCCAGCCTTAATAATATGGACCTATAGAAGAAATAGCTATAAAATCATGAGAGTTGGAGGAAGCCATTAGGCTACTAAGTTCAATTTCTTGCTCAGTTCAGGAAACTCAAGTAACCTGACCATTGGCCATTGGCTCTCCATGTCTACTAGAACAATCCAGCAAAAAGGAGCTCACCCCTTTCCTCATTAACTGATTCCATTATTGAACTGCTCTTACTATTACTTTTCTCTCATTCATCCAAAATCTACCTTCCTAGAATTTAAGAATAATATTCTATGTCCTGTACTCTTGAACAAATAAAAAACAGGTCTTGGAATTATTTTATGTGATATCCCTTCAAGTACAAGTAGTCCTCAAGTTATGACTCAAATTTGAGCCCCAAATTTATGTTGCTAAGTAAGAAATTTGTTCAGTGAGTTTTGCCCCATTTTATGACTTTTCTTGCCCCATTTGTTAAGTGAATCACTGCAGTTGTTAAATTAGTAACGTGGTTATTAAGTGAATCTGGCTTCCCCATTGATTTTGCTTGTCAGAAGTTCGCAAAAGGTGTTGATATGACCTCAGGACACTGCAACCGTCATAAATGTGAGCCAGTTGTCAAATATCTGAATGTAAAACATGTGACTATGGGGATGCAGCAATGGTCACAAGCGTGAAAAACAGACAAAGATCACTTTTTTTCAGTGGCATTGTAACTTTGAATGATCACTAAGTGAACTATTGTAAGTCGAGGACTACCTGTACTTGAATAATATCAAATTTACCTCAGTGAACTTTTTTCAAGATTGCACATACCCAGTTTCTTTTCTATCTCCTCGGAGAACCAAAGACTTCAAATATCCCATATCATATCCTATCATCCTCACTGCATTTCTGTGTGTGTTTTGGAATTGGAGACAATGCTCAAGGGACCTATGACCAATCTAGGATATGGTGCTTTTCTTAACAAAGGGTTCAACTCCATTGAGTTTCATACAGTATTTTAAAAAGCAACTAGGGAATATTTATGGAAAGGATTAAAAAGGCCCCCACTTTTATATGACACCATTGATTTTGTAGTATACTCCAACATTACTTGTGAGAGTAGAGCTTGTGCTTTGTGCTCCGCTAACAACCGCAGACCAGCAGTGGCTTTCAATACAACGGGGGTCTTGCTCCAGTGACTTGGCGGTACAGCATTTTTAGCCATCTCTAATAATTTTCTGATCGTTTCAGCACCCTAAAGATTAGCAGAAACAAAAGCAAAAAACTGAAAGGATTGGGCAGAATTTTAGTTTACAGACATATTTTAAATATTTCTCTTCTTCAATTTCTTCCTCCAAACCTACTTTATTCGAGCTTGACATTTACATTTTTCCTCTTGAACTAAGCTTAAGGTATATGCAATTGCTTTTATTGATATCTATCTCTATGTCACTAGGCAAACTACTAGTCCCATCTATGTTCTCTTGCCCCAACCCCGATCAATTTTCTCACTGTTTATGGACCTATATTGGGAGTGAGAAAAGTGGTATTGATTAATGGCAGAACATGTCCTTACACATACAATGTTCCTGCTGAAATCATTTTTATCTCCAGCTAGGTTTAGGAAAGAGATAATAGGAAAAAGCTTGGAAAATTACTATTTTCAGGTGAGAAAAAGCAATAACAGGAAAATGCGATCAGCAGTTTGCCTTTATGATTCATGCTATCTTCAAATGCCAAAAGAAAATAATTGTTTTCCCTCAGAAACTCTTACCTTATTAGGCTGATTGGCATATGCTGAGAGACCTGGTTTCACTGACTCAAAAACTTCCCCTTTTAACTCTGCAGGGTTTTCTGTAAAAAAAATATACATCAAAAAATAAGCTGATAGGTTTATTTTTATCGCCGACTATAGATTTAGTTCAATATTTTGCCCTACTGATTACAAATGAGTTAATAACTGAAATATGTCAGTGAAGATTATAACCTTTAATCGAACTATGTCCCAAAGATTTAACCATGTGGTACCTTTCAGAGAAATCGATTTACAGTGAATATGAAGAAAATAGAAACTTTGTTTTGTAGCAGATATATAATTCTTGGTAATGTGTGACTTCTGGATGAATGGTTCTGTGTAACAAATATTATAAGATGACTTATATTATTTTGTAGAAGACTGGATATGAAGAGATATTCTTGAAGAAAAATCTAATCTATATCATGAATGTGTACTGCCTTGACAGCAACATTGTAAAGGTGCCATTATTATTATATTAGATTATATAGCTGTTCCACTCAAAAGATGGGCAGTTTACATCATTGCATCATAAAATATAATCACAAGGCATAACCAGCCATCCAAAATACTACACAAAAACTGAAAGCAAAGTATGACAAAATGGACTAAGTTCCTTAGTTGTATTAATTCTCATTTCATTTGCTAACAGAGATGAAAATCCAGATGCTTCATCATTCTAGATGAAAACCATATCTCCTCTTTCTCCTTTTGGAAGACAGTTTTTCAGAAGACTACAATTGATTTTTTAGTATAATACAGCTGTACAAATCCAGTATTACCTAAGTAGGGCAGATACTTGTATTGCATTAATAATGAAATAAAGGATTAATATCAAGGATTAAGGCACTATAGTATATAATTAAATATAATACTAAGACATACCCAACTGGAAATGCCAAGCAATAAAAGATCAGAGAATGTTGTTAAACATTCATAAGATAATCCTTTCTTGTTTTTCTATGTGTTGAATTAAGTTGCACTCATATCCTGTTTCCATCTTTTAAATGTAATCTACTTTAGAATTTTTCTCAGGGAAATACATCAATTAAGCAACTGATCCAATAACTCTTTACAAAGAGCCCAATCAACATTGACTGAAATCAGGAAATAAAGAAAACTGAAGGAAACTGTGAAAAGAGTCTATGAAATAAGGACCTATCCACTGCTCATCAGACTGCTAAAACTCTGATTCCTTTAGGCTTTAATGGGTGAAAGGACAAAATCTTTTGAACTAAGGTGACCCAAATGGCCAACTTGTAGAATGTGTCCAAAGTCCAGGCCCCATGACACCATGGAATTGAAATTTTAAGAATTTTATGACATAAACATTATCATGAAACTGTTTATGGCATAATACAAAATGTCATAAAACATTCCAACTGTGGTATATACAATTCAACATGGGATATTTTCAAGGCAACCTCATCTTTGAACCTATCCCATTTTTTTTCACTGAAGGCATTACAGCAAGAGCTTTGTCAGAAGAATCTGGTGAGGAAATATTTCTGAAAGGATGACTCAGGAGGTTATCTAGTAAATTCCTGAAACATTTACTCTTATCTGAATTATTTAAGAGTTGCTTATAGACTTGATGAGGTCAAGTCAACAACTTGTGGAGAGTAAACAAGATGATTAATATCAAAATTAGTCAATTAATTTCTTATAACGCATTGACAAGTGTCTGGTTGTTATAGCATTTTAATGACTTATTTATTCAATTTATATAACTGCACACCTCACATTTGTAACTGGATGGCTAACATAATTAAAAACCACAAAAACAATAAACTGTACCAAATGCAAAATCAACCCAAAATTAATATCATTAAAACTAATTAAAAACCACAAAACATAATCAGCAGGAAATTGCAAGTGATGCGTCAACCAATACAACCACCTAACAGATAGATGTACACCATAAGTATATATGTTCAGGAGAACTTCCAACAATCTTACCTGGGCTTTTCTGTATAAAGGTGTAAATATGAATTCGTGTCCCTGTGCTTCCTGCATCAAACATGATGCCATAAAATGTTTCCATGGTGGCATTGGCTGGACACATCTTAAGGGGGAAGAGTTCTTGGAACCATAACTCCGGTTTGGGATGAGAAACAATACAATAAATGGAGGAAAACACAAATATGGCAATGACTGTGAACCAGGAAGTACCCATCATCCTTGGCAGCCTCAGAGAACTGCAGTTTGAATCAAGACTTCCAGATTGTAGAGGTTCCTGAAGATAACATTATATACATCAGAAAAATTGTGTTAAATAAATCAGCCAACACAGAAACTTGCCACATCCCCAAAAAGTGATTTCATCATTAATACAAGGGCAAACCACTACACTTCAAGTCTGCTTCTTTAAATCTATGGAACAGTTACAACCATGTATTATATATGGAATAAATGCAAAAGTTTTACTTCTTTAAAAGTATATAAATTAATGTTGAACATTCCAAATTAATGTAAGAATTAATGTAGTCAGCTTTGCTATAATTCTAGCTATCACTTCGAGGAGGCTAGGAAAGCTCAGAATACAAGTGTCTTTCAAAACAACCAACAATGGGAATTGTACATGCTGTTGATGACACCAAGTAGGCAGAACAAAACAATGCATTTAGTTGTGGTGCCCTCCCCCTTCATATCCAATTTATAGTTCAGGGTCATTTCTGTTTTGTGCTTTTTTTTTCCCAGATGAAACTTGCCCATTTTATTGTGTTTGATGTGCAGAACCACACTTGCATCTGCATTTATAAGATTTCAGAAAATGTTGACACAGTAACATTAAAAAAATTCTGCTTAAAGAAAAATTCTACTTAAAGGAAAATTCATCATAGGAAATTCACAAAAGCTAAATTACGCTAAAATCTCAAACTGAAATGCACATTAATTAAGGAAAACAGAAGAGTTTCAGATTTTATGAGTTAAGTTTCTGTAGCAAGAGAATTTATGAACATTATTGCTTCTAGTAAATTCCAGAGTGCCTAAATAATTTGAAACTAACACACTGGAAACCAAGGATTGTAAAGTTTGATGTGCTAGAGATTGTGGGTCAGATGCCTGGTTTTATTGTCTTTGCTATTGTTACAAACCTCAATACTTGAGTTCTACAAGATGGACAGCCATTTAAGTGTTTTAAATATATAAAATAATGTAACATTTCTTCTTCCATTCAGGTCCCCTTTCCCCCTGCTGTGCCATTTGTTTTACTGTGCTTTTCACAGGTATTTGTCTTCCACAATAGATGGTTATTAACTCTGGTATGCTGTTTTTTTAAATAAATATCAACATTTATCTTATGCAATCATTTCTCACAATTACCAGAGATCTGCTGATTACAACAGTTCACTGGCATGTGATCAGTACTTAGTATCTGAATCCCTAATTGCTGGGTTCTTTATTGCTTCATCATCCATCATCCAACTTTTCAATTTTCTCTCTAGCTCCTATTATTCAAAAAAACTTGTCTGTTCTACTTTTCTTCCATTTTCTTGTCCTATCATGTGTTTAACTTTTATAGCTATTCTTTCAACTTTATTCCTAATAACAAACTATAACATAGTCCCTTAAGCAGTTACTTTTTAATCCAATTGTTCTATTAACAACGTTTCTCCTAATAATTAATTAAAAAATTTTTTGCTACAATTCTTTTTGCTGGTTTAATTTATAACTTGTATAAAAGATCAAATTATTATGTTCATGAAAAATAGGGGCAAGAAACCAATAGCAATACATGCCCAAAATACAATAACTATTATCCATATATTGGGCATTTTTGTATTTGCAAAAATGAATTTTGAACTTAAACCTAAATCTTAGTTTTCTAATGCATAACTTTCTAACCCATATAAAACCTAAAGTATTTTCATATGTTGCTCCAAGTACCTTGTATATCGGGTTTAAAAGTATAATTAGAAAAATGTGATGCTGAAATTTTAATCTAATCTAAAAAAATGGCTCTACATAGACAAGGAAATTTGATCTAATTGGAAACTTTTAAAATCTAGAAATAGTGAATGTATGCAATATAATCTTTTTTTTACAAATTTCATCTAAAAAGATTTTTACGTAAAACCTTAATCATAATGTCATCTCCCTACCCTTTTATAAGTGTTGGTAGTACACCATATATGCCAGTCTTTGTTTTCTTCCTCTCCTTTTTGAATGGAGTAAGGAAATGAAAAGAACAAAAGAGGAAAACTTTATACTTTATTGCAAAAACTTAAACCCAAAGCATTTAACTTTTCATCATGGGACTTTAAAAAATAAAATTCTAATATTGTTTAATAATGACTAATATGTATGTCTTATTTGCAGTTAGCATTTAGTTGTATACACTGTGAAACGTTATTTTTTTAATGAATTACATTGCCCTTAAGAGATTCTTCCTTAAAATGCGTTGGAACAGAGATTTTGCAATATAATATATGTGCATTGATTTTCTTTTTTCTCTGTTTAGTTTTACAAAGTATAAAAATACTTGATTGCTATATATTGCTTTCCTCCAAGAGATCAAATTAGTCTGCACTGGCAATCTCTTTTCATTTATTCCTACAAAAAAGTAGGGGGGGGGACAAAAAGAGAGGGAGGGGGAGAGAGAATGAATCCCAAAATCAGAGTTTCTACGGCCAAGTGTATCCTTGAACCTAGGACTCCCTGGCCAACACCTTAGCCACTAAGACACTCCATTTTTATTTTTATATAAAACATATATAATTATAATAAATATCATATATCATAGATGCCTTCATTGCCATATTTTCAAATAAAAAGTTCCAATTTGGTAGTTTTTTCTAATCCAGACTCCCTCCCCCCCCAAAATTCAGGAAATACGAACTATATTAGTACTTACCTGTTCTATGAGTACAATGAAAAATATTTAGCTATTAATCATGTAGGCTGGAAAGTTGCATATCATATATCAGTAAGTCCATTTTCTGTGAACAGGGGTTTATCATTTATCTAAGGTAAATAAGAAAAAAGTGTCCAGTTGGATTTTTTTTTCTAGCATACGTTCAAGGGGCATATTTCAACTAGGAAGTTCCAATGAAAACTACTGACCTAGGAAATTATTTACCAACTTGAATATTCATTGCAACACACTCAGCAGTCCAGTTGTACTAGATGAAATAGATACTAAACCGATGTGGTCTAAATATGTGGTATTATCTCTTCTTGTCAAATTGTGTAAGAACACCTATGAACCTTGTAAGAATCTTGTAAGAACACCTATGATCTCAAGATTGGTGTAATTACTTGGAACTGATATGTTACGTGTCTTTAAAATACCATATCAGAAATCTCAGAGACACTGTTGCAACTGAAATTTGTGGGGGGAAAGGCAACATCATTTTCAATAATAGTAGCATACTGAGCATATCTGGAATATTCGTATGTAAAGAAATTACATGTGACTTGTTTTTGCTGTAATCAATGACCAGTTACATTTTTAGAAATAAAAATATTGTTAACAAAGATGAGCCATTTGTCCTTTTCAAGTAAAATATTTATGCAGAAATTTTCATACTGGATAGATGAAAGATTAAATTAGCATTGGAAGATACATGCGAAATACTTGTCAATTGAGTCCTACAGAGTTCTATGAGATCATACTGTGGAAATAAATAGTAGGACTGATAAAGTGAGAGAAGCTTTTTAAAAATATATGCGTGTTTGTGTGTGTGTGTATGTGTTTGTTTGCTGTTGAGACTTAAGAATGGAATTTTGTTGAGCTGCGCGCTATTATATCTTGCCAGTTCTTTTGTACTGAATGATGCCCAAATGACAATCCGGAGAATAAAAGCCTTTAAATCCGTTTACGGATTACTTAGAATATCATGGGTTGAATGCGTGTGAAAGGAGACAGCTCTCTAAAGAGTCAGCAAAGCGACAGAAAATACAAAGCTATCGAGACAACGGAGTTTGAAATATTTAGAACACGAAATGCAACGAGAAATATCGCCCAGAGACCACGGTAGGGACAACCCGAGAGGTTAAGAGCAGCCATGAGTGCGCCGAAAGGCAGGAGCAAGGGACGCGTGTTTTGGTTCGACTCCCGTGTCGGCGGCCCTGGATTAGGGAAAGACACCCCTTCCCATCACCTCCCATTGATTCCCCCCCCCCCCAAGCCCAGTTTTCACTCACCATGTTCTCCGAACCTTCAGCTTTCCACATCTCACCGGTGCCGCGTGTCACGTCAATACATTGCGCATTACGTCACGGGCGCACCAGTCCTGCCTCACTTTCCCGCGACGCGTGGTTTCCATAGCAACGGAGTCGCTTTGAGAAGTAAGACAATCTCCCGAAAAGCCCACGCCTGCCGACATGGCCGGGAAAACCGCGCAAGACAAAGGCGCGAAAGGAGGGAAGTAGGTATCTTGGAAGGTGTTCTCCTAACGAAGGTGGGGGGGGGGGTGCTGCTGGCCGGGGCTAGTCGGTTAAGCCGATCCTTCACTCGCCCTGGGCGTCGCGTTACTCTTCTCAGGGGGAAGAAAGACGGCAAGAGCGGAGTAGACCCGAGGTCCTTGAAGGAGGAGTCGGAGGCCGAAAGGGCCAAAGCCGCAGCGGCGCTATGGGAGGCCAGGTTGGAGGTAACGGAGATCTCCCGCAAAGAGTACCGCGAGGCTGCTCGCCGCCTCGCCCGGGACAACGAACAGCTGGAACGGCAGCAGCGGCGGCTGGAGAAAGATACGGTCGACGTGATGTCCTTCCTCAAGAAACAAGAGGCGGAAAAGGAAGACTTGGTAGGTGTAGAACAGAACAAGAACAGAACAGAACAGAACAGAGTGGGAAGGGACCTTGGAGGTCTTCTCGTCCAACCCCCTTGCTCAGGCAGGAAATCCTATACCACCATTTCAGACAAAATGTAGAGTTGCCCTTCTTTAATCTGTCAGGCTGTGGTTCCCTGGGCAAATGTCAGTTATTGATTTCTTTAAATTGTGGATTTGGCTTTAATTTTTACTGTATTTACAGTATGCCCAATGCTTTCAATATTAAATGTAATGTATAAACATCATCATCTCAACTGCAATGCAATAATTGTGAGGTGTGCACCATTTGCACCAGAGTCACTTTCAATAGGGAGATGGGTGGCACACAAATTTAATAAATAAAATTTTCCAGGGCACAAATGCCCTGGGGAAAAAGTACAGCATTAACTACTATTAACTGCCTGGTTTGGTACAGCAACTAAACAGAACAAATACAGACTCCAATGGATAGTTAAGACTGCAGAAGGAATACAGGTAGTCTTCAACATATGACTGTAATTGAGCCCAAAATTTATGCTGCTGTGAGAAATTTGTTAAGTGAGTTTTGCCCATGTTGATTTTTCTAGCCATATTTGTTAAGTGAATCACTGCAGTTCTTAAATTAGTAACACAGTTGTTAAGTGCATCTGGTTCCCCATTGACTTTGCTTGTCAGAAAGTTGCAACATGGTTCCAGGACATTGCAACTCTCATAAATGGGAGTCAATTGCCAAGCATCTGAATTTGGATCATGTGAGCATGGGGATGCTGCAATGGTTGTAAGTGTGAAAAATGGTCAAAACTCACTTTTTTCAATGCTCTTGTAACTACAAACTGTCACTAAATGAACTGTTGTAAGTCAAGGATTACCTGCAAATGCAATTAGCCTGCTTTCCATAGAAGACTTGTGCATTGCCTGGGTCAGAAAGAGGACTAAGAAGATATCTGCAACCCTTCACATCCTGAACATAAACTGGTTCAGCTGCTTCCTTCTGAATGGTGCTACAGGGCATTGCCAGGTGCAGTCCACAATAAGTAGACACAGGGATAATTTTTCCTCAGGCCATCACTCTGCTGGATACCTAATTCTCACAGCACTGTCTAATTTCTATATGTATTTACCCAATATGATTGTCGCATTAGTAATATCCTTATCTTTCTTGTTCTATCTTTGAATTGATATTATTATGATTATCATAATTCTGTTGCTTTGCAAGTATACTGAAAGCTTCTGCACGTAGACAAATTCCAATCACATTTGGCCAAATAAACCTGTTCTGTTCTGTTCTGTCCTGTTCTATCCTATCCCTATCATTCCTATCCCTATTCCATTCTATTCTGATTAGCACAATCATGATAAAGAATAATAATTAAGAATGCCATTCCATACTCCCTGTATAGACTGTAGCTTTCTTTTGACTGTGACATTTGGAAAGCGGAATTTGATAATATATTCCACATCTGTTGTGAGTGGGTTAAAAAATTCACTATCCTATCCTATTCTTTCCTATCCCCATCCCCATCCCTATCCTATTCTATTCTGATTAACACAATCATGATAAAGGAAAATAATTACCCCTGGGTGCTTTTCCTGGTGTAAGAGATGGCAGGAAACTATCAATTAGACTTTTGCTTAAAGCTCATCTGTGATTTTAATGTAAAGATATCACAGAAAGGTCTCCATGCTAATTATTGGGTTTTCCATTGTCTTATTTTGGGGAATCATGAACTAGCTATGGGCGTACTTTTGAAAAAATGAGACCAAGGCATTTAATGGCTTGGTATGCCTTTCATTTGTTAAGAACACTTTTCTCAGTACTTATAACTTCAAAAAATCTATCTCCTGTTGCTAGAATATGGAGAATATGAACTTAAGCCAGAAGAAAGGGATTTTAATTTTTGAATCCCTTCATTCCACAGTTATTGGCTTCTGGCTATTATCAGGGGGAAATATTGACTTGTTTATCATCTTTATGTTTTTAATACTTAGATTGAGAAGTTGAAACAGCAGGTGAATGAATTGAAGCTCAGAGCAAAAGAAGAAAGCGAACAAGCGGTGAATGGACATTTCTTCTGACACTTTTGGTAACAAAGGACATTGCAGATCAGGCTTAGCATGTGTTAAGCATCAGGCATGACAGATAAATATTAAATTTATCTACATAAACTGCATAAGATTATTTTGCATTACAAATACAAAATTAATTATTTTTAAAACTCACTTTGTTACTAATTTTTAAAACATTTTTTGAAACTTATTTTGCTAGAAAAAAATGGAGAAGTAGGGTCCAAGTATGCTGATATTCTCCTTGAGATAATAAAGCCAAACCTGTGCTTTTTTGATGGACTAAATTGTTGACATCTAAGTGAGTTACTTCCAAGTAAACATACCTTGCCTCAAGAATCTAAGAAAGTTGTAATCCTCAATTCTCAGCAGTTGGTTCATACAATCTAAGGTAGAACTGTCTTGAAACTGATAAAGCCATTATTTGCGCCTATTTTGCATTTTATTTTATTAATAGGTATTTTAGTTCTTTAGCAGTAACCTTTATCTGAGGATGGATTATTTTTAATTGCTTTTAAAGATTGCACTAAAATGTAATTTTTGTTTTTCAGTACTGTTTAACTAATTTAAGATCTATGCCTAGATACTTTATTTGAGCTAAAAGATTTTAAATTTGTAGGCAGAACTATTTGCCAAACAGTTAGAAGAGTTGGAGGAGAAATTTCATGGAAAGGCTAAGGAAATTGGTCTAATTCAGATTGAACTTAAGATGATCAAAGAATTTCGCAAAAAGAAAGCGCTTTTGGAGAAAGAATTAGAAGATGTAAGTTTATTCCTTACCATTCTTATATCAATTTTTAGAAGGGCCTTATAATCTCCCCTTATTGATAGTTCTTATGATAGACAAATGTAGCTTCCAGTAGTGACATAGAGTTGTGAAATATATATCAGAACAATCTGTAAATTATAATAAGGCAGTAAAATATTACTTTGCAGAAATTCAACTCTCAAATCTGGCAGAACAGGTATTTCAACAGGTATCTTAAAGAACGATCATTTGGACAATACCTCTAGAAGAGGAAAAGTTATGTTAAAATGAGAGACAATGTTATATTTCTAAATAGTGCTTATGATATACTGGTATGCATCTATAGAGTTGCTGATCTATTGGTTTTTTTTTTTACTAAGTTAGAGATGATAGGTAAAAACTACAAATCTGAAAAACAATTGGAGAAAATCTAAATGTGAGATGTTCTAAAATGATCCAGTTCTGGAAAGCCAGTTTGGTCTAGAGGTTAAGCACCAAGCTAGAAAGAAAGAGATCCAGTTATAGTCTCACCTTAGCCATGAAAGCCATCTGGGTGACTTTGGGCTAATCACTCTTTCTTAGTCCATCTCACCTTACAGAGTTGCTGTAGTGGGGAAAATAGGAGGAGGAAGTTGTGTCAGATATACTTGAGTTATTTGTAAAAATAATAAAGGTGGGATACAAATAGATAAATGAATACAGACCTGGTCAGTTTTTCTGTGAAAGTGTTAATTGAATTGCCCTCTAAATGACTACATTATAATTAAATGCTTCTCTAAATTCTAGCTGAAAGATACCTTGGATATCACAAAAAGAGAACATCAGGAAACTATTAGTATGTTGGAGAAAAAGTTCATTGAAGAAAAGGTAGAGTACTTTTGGAATAGTAGACATATAATTTCAATATATCTAATCCCTGCAGTAATGAAAGTATACTTTATTTTGTTACTTTTTCTTTCAGCAACGGCTGGAAAGAGAAGCAGAGAAGAAGATTATAATGCTGGCTGAAAGAGCCCATCATGAAGCCATTGCGTAAGACTTAATAGATCTCTGTATTCCTAGCTTGTTAAATATGAACTATGATGATAGTGATGATGAAGAAGAAGTAGAAATATTAATGGTTCTGGGAAATCAATACATGTTTCATTCCTGGAAAAAATAGGATGCCAAGCTGAAAGTAATCCTACTGTGTTTTCCTGAAAATAAGACCTATCTTGAAAATAAGACCTAGCTTGATTTTTTTATATGTACACCTAAAATAAGCTCTTATGCCCAAAATAAGCCCTAGTTAAGATCCTGTCCACTTTGTTGCACCTGGTTGCACAGGGTGGGGTGAGGCACACAAGTAAAAATCAAGTGAGGGGATGTAGGGGTGGAACTGCTTACCTTTGGATAGCTGCAGCCATGCCTCGCACACCCCTCACCGCCTCACCTTGCTGGACCATTTCTTCTGTGGCTACTTGCCACTTCTTGTGTACATCACCCCTGCCTCTGTTTCGCTGTCAGAGGCCTTTCCTGAAGGCCTCTGATAGCTAAACAGAGGCCTGTATGAGTTGCAGCAAGAAGAAGTGGGCCAGCAGAAACCACAAGGGCTCCTGTTGGTTGGGGCTGTCGGTGCCACCACCATAAGGTTAGACAGTGGAAGACATCCCCCGAAAATAAGTCCTAGTGCCTCTTTTGGAGGCAAAAAAACCTGGGCCTTATTTTTAGGGAAATACGGTATGTCCTTAAATAGATCTATATCACTTCATGAATTTATTTTTTGTATTGTGAAATATTAAATAAAGGAGCTAAAATCCTCATGCTGATAGAATTTCTTCTGTAATGAAATATGTAAAAGACATTTCTTTTGGGCTTGGACTCAAAAACTAATCCCCACCATTGAGGATCCTCCAGAAAAGAGAGATAAATAAAGTTCCATTGTGCAGGCAGACTTTCCATTTACATGTTACCGTATTAGAATTAGCTCTGAAAATTCCATACCAATTGCTGGATCATTTTGCTCTTATTCAGGCAGTTGGATAATGCTGGACGAGCAGTTTTTACAGAGAATGTTCGTCTTCAAGAGGCTCTGGCTTATCACATGAAAGAGACAGAAGAGTTAAAAAATATCAAGGAAAAATTGGAAGAGAGCAATGCCTTCCACTTGCAGGAAAAGGTTTTATTCTTCCTTCCTTTTTTGTTCTGTGGTAAATAAGATCTGTGTGTGTGTGTTGAGATTTGGAAATGAATATGGCATTACAATACTTACTTAATCAAGGTAGCTTCAAAATAAGTTTAGATAAAGCTGTTGTTATAGATAACAGATTTAAAAGAAATGGCTGTGCTGGCTCAGGCTACAGTTCAAAGCAATCTTAATTTTGCACTTTTTTTTGTTACAGTAACAACTATATAACTCTCTGGTGCTCACAAATAGGATATGGAGACATAATGCTTCCTATGACTGTTCCCTGAAACTAGTATTCTGTGCAGCTGGTACAGGGGTGACACAGCATTAAATCCATCTTCAGTCATGCAAGTAACTTTGAGCCAATCACTGTTTCAGCTCCATATAGCGTTAAGAAAATTAAGACAGAGTGCAGTGTACACTGCCTTAAGTTCCTAAAAGAAATAGAAGATACACAATAAATATGGGGTAACACTTTATCCAATCCTATTTTGGCGCCATTCAAATTAGTGACTATCATTGTGTCTTGTGGTAATTAATTTCCTGGGTAATTACTATATGGAAATGTTAGAAAATACTTATTATCTACTCCAACTCCTTCCAGTGCAGGAATCTACTACTATAGGATCCCTGAAAAATAACTATAAAATCTCTGTAGTTCCAATGTTGAACAATTCTCAACCATTAGGGTACTATTTGTGATAAATAATCTGAATCTGCTTCTTTTGTAATGTAAACCCATTGTTTCTCGTCTTGTTTCTAGAATTTAAGTTTGACTCACCATCAAATACCTCAGGATAACTTTCATGTTTCCAAGTCTTCATGTTTTTCTTCTTAGGTTTTTCTTCCAGATCCCTTATCATCTTGCTGGTTTCCCCTAGACTCCTCCCACTCCAGGTTGTCAGTGTCCTTCATAAAATAGTTTTCCTTCCTGCATACAACTTTTTATGTATAGTCTGACCAATATATATGGAAAGTAGCAATGACTTTTCAGTATATGGAAATCATAATGAGATTGTGTAGATTATGTATCACAAATAATATTTTAATATTCTTTTGACTTTTTTTTCCACCCAAATGGCAGATACAATTTACAGAATTGTATCTTGCAAGTATCATACATTGATATATCTTGCATTTGGTATTAGCAATTGCTAATTTTTAAAAACAGCTTAATAGCTTTTATACAAGAAATCTGTTTACTTGTTTTCTAGAAGATCTAAAGACACATGTCTATTCCTTACTTTTGTCAAACAAGACCCAATTTCTGTCCTGATTTCTATCCATTATTGCATCTTGTCAAGGTCCTCTTGAAGCTTGTTATATTTGTCTGCTAAAGTGATTACAATATCCTCCCCTTTCCTCATGTCATCTACAACTCTAATAATCATATTAATCTTTTATCCAAGCCATTTATATTTATGTTGAGTGGTACAAACCCTGGAATGTAATGTATCACTTAATACTTCTATCCAGCTTGATTCAGAACCACTGACAAAAACTGCTCATCCAGATTTATCCATCCCACATTTTGCCACCTACTCCATTAGAATTTCATGGACTGTATTGCTCAGCTAAAAACAAGGAATATAATATCCATGGCATTTTTCTGGTAGATTCAACTGATCACTCTTATCAAAAAAGAGTATCAAGTACTAGAGCTTGCTGCTCTACTAAACCATGCATTGTTTTCTAAATGTTCACAAAAAATCTTTTCCAAGCTGTTGCCCAGTATCAACATCAAGTTGACCAAAATCTAATTAGTTAAGTTCTCTTTTTTCTACTTTTTGATGATATAAAGCAGGGGTCGCCAATCTTTCAGACCTCAAGGACCACTAAATTCAGAATTTTAAATCCTGTGGACCACTAATATGAATCTTTTTAAAAGATAAATAGCATTTATTGCAATATAAAAAATGCTAATATTTTTTCTGTGGACCACCAAAATTTTCTTGTGGACCACCACGTGGTGACTGCTGATATAAAAAATGTTTGCTTATCCCCAATCCTCTGGTACTATGAGTGTCCTTTGTGATATCTCAAAGATCACGGAAAGACCCTCAAGATAAATCTTCAGAATACTCAGATGTCATTGATCTGAACTTGGAGTATGAAACTCATTCAGGATAGTCAAGTGTTCAAAACTCTTTCATTCACTTTGGGTTGAGTCCATTTTTTTCACTTGTTTTGCTTAGGCCCATTGGAACAAAGTTTCCCATTGGAAAGAATACAGAAATAACATAAAAGCTGACAAACTTTAGTTCTTGTAGGACTAGAAGGGACCTTAGAGGTCTTCTAGTTTAATCCCCTACCCAAGACAGGAATCCTTATACCATCTCATGGAAATGATTGTCCATTTTTTCCCCTGAAAACCTCCTGAGATGCAGCATCCACAACTCTGTGAGGCAAACTGTTCCATTCTTAACAGTTGTTATTGTCAAGAAATTCTTCCTTATTTCTACCTTGGATCTTACACAATGAACTTCCACCCATTCCTTCTTGTCTTATCCTCAGAACTATGAAGAATGAATTAATGCCCCTCTTCCAGTGGCAGCTCTTAAAGTATTGGAAAACTGGTATCATGAGCATATAATATGTATCTCATAAGCATATCATATTGCATTATATAATATATCATATCATATTATGGTATATGAGCCAATATAGTTTAGTGATTAAAACACCAGCCAGGAGACCAAAAGTTCTAGTTTGATCAGAAAACTTACATTTACAAATAGAATAGAATAGAATAGAATAGAATAACAGAGTTGGAAGGGACCTTGAAGGTCTTCTAGGTCCAACTCCTTGCTTAGGCAGGAGATCTTGCTAAGATTTCTCTAGGCTTATTGAAACAGGCTGTCATGAAATCTAGCTCTAATTTCCATTATGTGCTATGTGAAATACTTTATTTCAAACCTCATTCCAATCAAGTTCATTAGATGATACCTGATTTTGGTATTTTCAGAGAGCTGGTATAAAACTCCCAGTTTGAGAAACTGACATTTTTTCCCCTGGCATATATGATTTTTATACATTCAAATATATCCCTTCTCAGTCATAATTTTTACAAGTACTTTGACATTATTTCAATGAACAATCACTCTTTTAATTACAGTTTGGTTAGGAGGGAAACTACAGTCAATGTGTTCCAAAGAATAAATATCTACTAATGTCACATCCCTATCTGGAAGATACAGCATTGATAGAAGACACATTCTTCAAATACATGAAACAGGATCAGCAATAATACATTCATGACCAATTCCTATTTGCCATTTTGATAATTAAAAAAATCTATTAATGTTTACCAATAATTTTCTGTCTTCCTTGTTCCTTGTTTTTTAAGGAAACCAAAGACCTTATGATTAAGGAGAAGATTCTACAAATTACTCAGCAGAAAACACTAATCCAGGAGCTTCAAAACAAGGTTAAAAAACTAGAAGAAGCAGTTAATTATATGGCTGCAGAATTTAAAATAGAAATAAAAAAAACAGAAGAGAAGGCTTTGGTACAGAATCAAGCAGCTTGGACAGAAATTGAAAAGCTGGAGCAGCTGCTGAAAATGAAAGAAAGAGAAATGAGTAGAGTGAAGAAATTAGCCAGGAACATCTTGAATGAAAGGACAGAAGTGGAGAAATTCTTCTTAGATGCTCTGGAGCAAGTCAAACAAGAGATTATAAGCAGCAGGAAGTGTTACAAGCAGGTGGCCCAAGTCGCCTATCAAAGGAAAATGATGGCAGCATTTGCAGGGAAAGAGGAATACCCCAAAATCAGAACATTTAATGACAGTGCATATAGCACAAATAGTGTGCAAATGGACCTTTTGGAAGCAGAGAAATGGTACATGTGGTGGAAGTCTTCGTTTCTGGTCACTTTCACTATTAGAAATAGAAGTTGAAAGGAAGTTCCTTTGGAATAAAATAACTTGGTTTGGAATATTTTGGGATAGGAAAAAGAAATAATTTCATGTTCAGTAGTATATGTTATAATGACTAATGCTGAAAAAGCAAAACATAATTAAAAAGAAGAATCCTGAATTAAAAAAAAAGATAATCCTATTCCTTTAATTTCCATCTATCTATAATTTATCATTATTTCCATTATCTCCATTAGAAAATAAAAAAGCTAAGTTTTCTTTACTTCTATAAACTCAAAAGTCAACTCCTTAAATATACCATTAGCATTAAAATTCAAACAATATTTTAGAAGGAAGAAGGAACCAGAAAAATATTTTGTCAGGTATACTATCCAACTCAAGACTTATGTGGTTTTTCCTCATCATATTCCACTCTATATAAGGTTATGTGACCAGATTTGATTTGCAGGGATAGATTTGTAACTATTTAATGTAAGATTTAGAATTAGATATTAGATAACCATTTGTCTGAAGTGGTGTAGGGTTTCATGCCTAAGCAGGGAGTTGGACTAGAAGACCTTCAAGGTCCCTTCCAACTCTGTTATTCTATATGAGGTTTTGATCTCTGGAAATTGAATATTCAAATTATACTTTCAGACTTCTGGGTACTCATATAAGAGACACAGTGAATGCCATTTTTCTATTATGTATTTTTTCTACAATTTTATCATTTTTAAGATATAGTGGCAGTTCTGATCCAATGAAATATCTCATCAGTTTTCAAAGGATGAAGTATGCTAGTTTTGTTTTTGCTCCAACATCGTTGTATAAAGTACATTTTTTTAAATTTCTCTTAAGAAAAAAATATTGAAAGTGTTTGAAAATCTTGAGTAGGTGAAATTTAAATATGTTTAGTTAAATGCTTCCTGCAAATACTTATTTTTTCTATCCTACAAAATCATGTACTCACAGAATGGAACACTGTGCCTTAAAATTGATCTTTGGCTTTTCATTTCCTAGATTACCAAGGTTAATTCTTTACATTTGTTTTTAGATAGTACTACTGTCCAGGATTGCATAATTATGCACTTAAACTTTTTTTCAGAAGTTTAATATTTTAAATATTAAAAGGGGGTAGATGTGCAAAATTCATCACAAATTAAATCCTTATTAAAGTTATGTTATCCCAAGTGAAAAACCTTGTGATCGAATAACCATCCTAGGATCACTAACAATGTCAAAAAGAATACAATAGTCCTCATTTAGCAATTTCTCTGGACAGCAATCATTTGTAGTTTACAACAGTGGAAAAAATAACTTTGCAACTAGTTCTCACATGTATGATCTTTGCAGGTCTGTAAAGCAAAGAAAAGCTGAAGGAAGACTGTAAGCACTAGTTGTAGTTTTATTTAGTGACTGCTTAATGACCAAGATGCCAGTCCCAGATGTAGTCACTAAATGAAGACTATTTATATGGATATACCTCTGTTTGTAGTAAGTGCTACTTGTTTAGGTAATGCCACTGAAGTAGTAGATTCTGGGGTGGCCTACCTTTAGATCTGCCATTAATTTATCAATGTCTTTAAAAACATTCTAGAGAAGTCTCTAGAAGGTACTGCTTGAAAATGTGTCCATTAAGACTACATTGTCTTGACTACCCTGCTATCCTGTATCTCGAAAGACATAAGAAAGTAAGAGAAACATGAGAAGGAAAAATACTACAAGTCACATTGTGGTAGTTGTTGTTAGATATAATTTACTTTAAAAAATTCATTGTAAGTTAATCTTTCTACATAGCTTTTATCTTTTAGGATATAAAGATGTAAGAAACTAGCAATATTAATAAATTCCTTAGATAAAATCCATGTAGGTGTTGATTGCCGGTTGGTAATTAATTTTTAGTGGAGCCAGCTAGATTGATTTTATCCACTGATTTGTTCTATATAATTTGAAATACAGGCAGAGTACATAGCAACAGAAACTGAAAGCTTTTTATTCATATACCTGAGCTCTTCCTAATAGTCTGCCTGTATTATCACCCTCTCCAAGTTGAGTAACTTTTGAGGTGAAGAGGATGTATTAGCTTTCACAAGACCTTTTGGAGACCATATAAATAGATGTATGAATAGGGTCATGCCATAAACATTAATATAACTGCAGAATTATACTGATGAGCTGTGATTCATGAGATTTTTTTTTGTGTGTAGGACAAATATTCAGAAGGGGAAGGTGGACATTTCTGAACTGACCTGGGAGCAGAAGGAAAGAGTATTGAGGTTACTGTTTGCAAAAATGAATGGCTTAAAACACCGGTAAAGTCCTATTTATTAAATTATCTAGAATGTTAAGGATTCATCCAAGTTATAGTTTATTTCCTAGCTATTTAGCTTAAAATATGACTACACATAGACATTTTCATCTGTATATTTCTTATCCACTGCTATGTGAATTGCTAGAAAATAAGCATCAGAAAAATACATGGTTGCTTGTGAGTCAGATGTGCTTTTATATTTAGAAATAAATGTTTCAAAGCTGAGAGACTATAAGTTATAGATGTAATTTTAAATCATAGCAAACTATATACAGTACTGAATTAGTGGATCTTACAGACAGTTGTAAAAGAGAAATCTATTATAATTAACATTACTACCAACAGTGAGATTATAGAGTATCAGTATCATTGAGTGATTGGTTCACATTTTGAATTAGTCCATGGTTGGTTTAACATTTATTATGTCACAAACAATTGCTAAAGAAGAGTGGGTGGAGCTGTATAACAAGTTAATTCGGTATATGGTTTCTTTGATCTTATCTTAACATCTCTATGAACCCAACTATAGTAGTAGTTACATAACAAAAATGAAGAGGAAATAAGAGAGACAGGGTTACTAATGAAAAGGCTTGTTTTTGTTAATTGCTATGGAATTAACACCAGGAATCTTGTTTATTTATGAACAATTAATGTTTAGTTATTGATTAAAATTATATCCTGTACATCACATTGAGGATATATAGGCTTTTAAAAATATCATGCATTGCCTCAACTTTGCCTGGACTATTTTTATATTTGCAAATACGGATTGGTTTTATAAAATATAGATTATAAAAGACAATTAATTGGCAAAGTTTTAAAAATCTGAATCATAAAGAATCCATGCAAAACATTGCAATTACAATTTACATATACAATTTTGGTATGTTATTGTTTCCCATTACATGTATGCAGGCCCAAAAAGATCTAAAAAAATGACATTAGATTCTTGAAATACGTGGTTTTAGGAGTTCTTAAAAAATGCTTTCCTGAGCTACTGTACTTCATAGGGATTTCTAAACAGAGACTGATTCTGATTTGTTGAGGGCTGAAGCTATGGCCATACTCCTATAGAGTATTAGAACTGGCAGAGCCTTTTTGCAGAATTATAGCAATTGCAAACTTACGTCTTTTTTGTCTAATAACATCTAAATACTTTCAAAATGCAAGCTTTTGCCAGAAATTAATTTTTATCTTTGTTTCCATGCTATGAAGCAGAGCCAATCTGGTGGGAAAATATGGCTGCAAACACGAGATTCAGATTTCAATACTTCTTTATTACTAGATTTATAATTCTGTCATTTTTTTCAGGCACTTAAGGCAGTATAGCACACTTCTTATATTTCCCCATATCAATCAAGCTTATGAGATGAGTTGGACTAAGAGAAGTGATTGGCCCAAAGAGGCCCATTCAGCTTCCATTTGAACATGGATTTCCCTGGTCCTAATCCATGTGTTTAAACTGGAAGTGGTGGTTTTATCACTGTTGTCTTAATGAAATTTGCCTGCCATTTGCATATCATGTTAATCGAAAGTGTACAGAGAATTATTTAGTCTCAATAAATGGATGAAGTAATGAAAGACAATTGGGAATGGGTCATTCAGAAAGTTACCTACCTATTGAATAATTAGGTAACAACTTGAGCTATTATTTATATTGATCGTGGCACATTACAATCTAGAATGAACATAGCTCTTCTAGTAGAGATCAGGGACATGTTTGCTATTTTGTGAGAGATGGAAAGAAGACACTTTTATCATATTGACTCTACCATTTCTTTGCAGATTATAAAATATTTGATTATTGTTTACCAAATCGGTGATAGAAGTTTCAAAACAAAATCTTGAAACTGAAAAAAATACATCAATATTATTTACCATATTTTTTCGGAGTACAAGATGCACCTTTTCCCCCCAAAAAAGAGGGTGAAAATCTGGGTGCATCTTATACACTGAATACAGCATTTTTGGCTTCCCGAAACCACACCCGTGCAGCCCATTTTTTGCAAAAATGGACGGTGCAGAGGGTTTGGGAGGCCTGCAAAGTAGTCCTGGGGCTGGGGAGGGCAAAAACAAGCAAGCAATGGGCCCATTTTTCACAAAAATGGGACTGTTTTTGCCCTCCCAAGCTCCTAGTAGCACTCCACAGGCCTTTCAAACTCTCTGCAATACCCCCTTTTTTTGGAAAAAACAGGCCTGTTCTTGGGGAAAATGGGGGCGTTTTTTGCCCTCCCCAACCCCCAGGAGCACTCTATAGGCCTTCTATACCCTCTGCATGCCCAATTTTTGGCCTTCCAAACCCCTTCCCCACATCACATTTTTGCCCTCCCTGGACCCCAGGAGCACTTTGCAGGCCTCAAACTCTCTGCATGCTCTTTTCACAAAAAACGGAGCGTGCAGAGGGTTTGGGCGGCCTGCAGAGTGCTCCTAGGGACAAAACCTTTTTTTTTAAAAAAAAATACCTCTTCAAAATCTTGGTGCATATTATACTCCAGTGCGTCTTATAGTCCAAAAAATACAGTACTTTCATTCAACTTGCAACAAGGGTTATAGTATGTAAATAAATAATAATTTAGGCCTCATTAACTCACCATTTATTCTGTAATTTGTTTCATAGGAAACATAGCCACGTTTTGGTTCCAGTAACACCAAGCAATTTTAATTTTGCAGAAACAAAAGCATCTGAGTAAGAGATTACATCTGTTTATTAATTTAAATTATTAATTTTCTAATACTTTACATACTGAATGAATATTGCCTCCAAAGGGATGAGTTTTTTGGTTTTGTTGTGTCTAACTATGGTTTATTGTTTATTTGTAAAGTTGGACATATGCAAGTAATACCTTTTCAGGGCAGTGTGCATTGTGGATGTTTTTTTCTCCCAACACAAGCTTTTATCTAACTAATTTAAACATTTTATTACTACTTTAGATAGTACTTGTGTGAGAATTACCTCTGTGCACATCTGGTTGTTAAATGTAATTATTTATGATGATTATTTATATTTCAATTTTCAAGATAACTAATGTACTTTCTACAAAACATAATATAGACCCTAGAAATCAGAGGTGAAATGCAACCGGGTTGGGCTGGTTTGCCCGAACCAGTAGTAAAGATGCCACCTGTCTGCCTGAACCAGTAGTAAAAAAAATGCTACTGGTTCGGGCAAACCAGTTTTTCCAACAATAAACTGTGCCACATGATTTATATTAGTTAGAAAGCAGGATTTCCTGCTTTCTAGCTAATATAAATCATGTGGCAGAGCGGATTCCCTCCTTTGCTGTTCGCTTACCTTTTCAGGCGCGCTCGGTAGCAAGCTCCGCCCACCACCATCATTTTGATGCTCTGTGCATACGCGGAAGGTCCTGCATGTATGTAAATTGCTACCGAATTCATATAGCAAATTGCTATGTGAGTGCGTGCTCATATTGCTACCGAAACAGTAGCAAAGGTAAGTGGATTTCACCCCTGCTAGAAATGTTGGCAGAAGTATGAAGTATTCAGTTTGTTAATAGATGTATGAGGAGAAAAGCTCAGTGAAGGACTATTTTGATGCATGTATTAAAACAATCTGCTTTTACTCTGCATAGAAGCACTTCAGTTCTTCTTTGTATTGGATGCCCCAAAGTAATAGATGCACACACATAATCTGTTAAAGATAATATACATTTGGGTGGCTAATCAAAATAGAGAAAGCACACAAAGCATGAAGAGCATCTGCAATTCTTAAGATTCCTTGATAACATTTTCACTCTGGACACAGGAGTATGGGGAACTGACAATGGGGGAGCTGCTAATATTCTGGCTGCCACCCAATTGTTTTTCCTAATTTATTATCCCAATGTATTTGGGATTTATTATAATTTATTATCCCAATTTATTAAATTACATTAAATTATAATTAAAGATTCCCACTTTTGAATTCATCCTCTTTTACTTCCCACACTCCCTTGTTGTGGGATCTAACTTTGGATGGAGACCAAAATTTCTTTCCAACACTTAGTTGTTCAAAAGGAACTATTATTTCCTTACTACTTAGGAAATAAAAAGAGAAGATAAATAAAGTCTGGACATTTCCTTGGCCTTAAGAATGTGCACAATACTTCTAGGATCTAGTTGCTTTTTTGTTGAACAGAGGAGCTATTGTGGCAGGCACTAATGATGAGAAAGAAATGCTAAATTTTAGTGAACAGGGAAAATTCCTGAATAACAGTACTATGGATTATTATTAAGAGAATACATTGGCACTAAATATGGTGAATAGGTATAGTAATTGAAATTGTCTTTACCCTTTTTTTTTTATTCTCTGGTATTGTTTATACTTGCAGTTGTGTAGCAGTAATAATTACTTTGGAGTTTAGGTATCAGTTCATTATGATTCTTTCTCTAAAATCAAGTTTCTTAAAGAGCTACTCCTAAGGGGTAATTTGAATAAATGGAGTTACAACCCGAGAATATTTTGTTCCAAGAATAAAAATGTAGCTGTATTCCTGATGACATTTGAAATCTTAAGGCTAAGATACAGAGGACAACCGAATATATATCACTCCTGATTTTTTTTCCTGTTTAACTTTTTCAGAGATGATGCCGTTCCTGTCTATGCTTTCATCACTCAGCAGGCACCATTATCTGAATCATCTCATAAATCATCACCCCTCCCAGATATTCAGCTTATACCACCTGAGTAGATTAGCATGGATGCTAATCACAAACTCACTGAAATTATAATTATTCTTTTCTTAACATTTAACCACCTCAGAAGTGTAAGGTTACTCATGCTGTAGCAATGAAATCACTGTTTTTGTGTGTTATAATCTGGCTTTACATCAGGTCATCTTGAAAGATAACATAATTGCTTCTTTAAAGAAATAATTGATGGCTTTCTTCAAAAAGTAGACACACATTAATTCATTATCTTAAGAAGTTATTTGAAGGGTTGTGTATTCTTGAATAAAATTGATTAAAATATATTCACAAGTATTTTAAAAGCATTTTTTGTGAAAAAGTAATAAGGATTCTGGTAAGGAAATATCTCTGAAAGGAGTGTCCAGTGGGTCTGGGGTTGTCTAATATGAGATACAGATGAACAATTTTTTTTTCAGGTTTATATACTGAATCTTTCTCTCACATATGAATATCAGGAGATAAAATACCAGTGGCAGAGTCTGGCAATTTTGATTTTTCTTAAAGACATCTTTTATTTTCATCTAAGCCTTTTACTTGCTTTCAATATTTTCAACCAGCATGGCCAACGATTACCACTGATTAATCCAAAACATTTACAAACCCACTGATCATTGTCCCTGAACAAAGGCATGATTTAGCATCATGTTCAAATAAAAACCAGTGTTTACAGTTTGATTTTGTATTAGAAGGATTTCTACTATTAGATTACTAGTTTGAAGAAAACCAAAAGACTTCTGAATTTAGTAGCATTTATTCATGATTAACATCAATATGCAACTTTCAAGCATATGGATGAATAACCTCTTCAGGTAATAGTGATCAGTTTTTAAGCACCTGTTAGGTACAAAAGCTAATTTGATTAGACAATAGAAAGCAATAGCATATTTTTCAAATTTACGGAAAGATCTTCTGATTTTTTTAAAAAAAACTCCATGTGAAGACCATATGTAGCCCAAAATAGCATCACTATTATCATCCTCTATCTTTACATTTGAATTAAATGTATCACTCATAGCTAATCAGTACATACTATATTGCTGAACAACCCAGAGATCTCAAGATCAATAATATGTATACTTGTATATAAAATCACAAACGTCTTTGTAACTAGTGCTAGAATCTACCCTTCTCCACATATATTTGACTTAATGAAAAATATCACAATCAGATTAAGGCAATATTGATAGAATATATTGCCTCTATAAAAAATACGTTGCTTTCTTATGCCATTTGTTCAGCACTACTAAAACCAAAGCTCAAACACACATCTAGTTCCAAATATATTCAGTGCATAAATAGTATGTAGGCACATTCATGTATAAAATTAAAATTCATTGATTTTATATGGCTAAAGGGAACTAAAATTCTAGTGAAGTTAAGGCTTCACTGCTTCTCGACAAGGCCATGCTCTCAAAACAGCTCTATGAAATGTTCTCCTGAATTTGCCTCTCCCGAAATTTACTTGCCCCATCTTAGTATGAGATACAATGATTCTAGCATATGCAGGGTTTCTTGCAAAAAATAAATCTTAAAAGCAATAGGACATACCACCCATAAATAGAGTGATAGCAACTATTGTAATAAATGGTTCCCAGAAAAACTAATTCTGTAGAAAGAGCTTAAATTTTCAACACTATCTCATGAATAGGAACAAAACCAGATGAAGCAGATACTGCTTTGGCCTGATTACTCACCATAGAGTATGTTTTCTTCTACAGAGAAAAAAGATATCCCATATATAGATAGAAATTAAATCTTGTATTAGAAGGCTCTATTCAACTGATTGGAAAGGATGATCCTGAAATGAAGACATATCTATATTTCCAGGGCAAGAATGACAACTCAAGAATAGCCTGCACCATCCCAGATGAAAAATACTTTTAACAACTCCAGCAAGCATGTCAGTTGGCTTTAGTTCCCCATGGTTGGCATAACTACCGCAGGTTTGGTAACAGTGGCATCTTCCTCTTTCCATTGGGAAATAACTGTCTTCAGTTGTGTATAGAATTGCACCCCCTGAAAGAAACAGAATACTAAGGTATAGAATTTATGTAGCTTATGATGCAAAATCACTGCAATTTAAGAAAAAAAAACTTGAGATAAGCCCCTGGAAGTTCGCTATGAAATACAACAAGTTACTAAGCAAATTCCTCCAACATTCCATTTCACAGACACAATAACAAATATTTTTTTAAAAAATAGCAGTTACCTGTTTTCCATAGAAATTGGTATCCCCCCTGAAAGATCCACGAGAGCCAGTGAAGGAGAACATTGGCAAAGGCACCGGAATAGGAACATTCACACCAACCTAAATCAAAATCACATTAACAATACTGTAATAGAGGACAGATAGCAATCGGCACAGCATGCTAAAAGAATGAGTGCATGATCAGGATGCCCTCCATTCAAATCCATACTCTCATGTAGCAGAATTCTCTCTCCTAGAACAATTTTTGAGCAATAAGATCTTTTGCAAACTCATAATCAAGCAATACATGACTTCTTTTGTATAGATAGGTAATTATTGGAATGACATTAAGAGAAGGTGGAAATTTTAGCCTTTGTCCCCTGCTATAATCCTAATGAAAAATACTCTAAATCTTTAGACTGAGAAAGTTAAGTAAGCCAAATCAATCTAAGAGAATTTAAAATTGCAAGGATCTTTCCCTGCCTGTCAAGCTTGTACTGTTATGACAAAAAGCAGTCGGACAAGAGAATAACGCTTTTCAGTCATTTTCCACTCACTGATTCTTATGGAAGATAAGTCAATTTTGATAGCATCATAAGAGATATCCTTTCTTCCTATTTTGTGATATATGCTGACATAGTTCTGACAATTCAAAGAACATGTGTCCATAGGATCTTCTATAGATTTTTAAAATTTTCAATAGGGTGGACCTCTGTCTTTCAAAACAGAAATTAACAATTCTCTGGTGCACAATGTTCCCACTAAAAAAATGTAGTCTAAATCCCTCTCCAGGTCATTTCAGTTCTAGCAAGTGCTGTCAACTCAAGTGCTTTTCACTTCAAAATATGTTCTTTTTAATGCAAAAAAATATATATTTCACATCATTTAATTGGCTCTCAGTTCATCATCAATAAATGGCAAATAGCTACATTAGAGAGAAAAACTGCAGTGCAGTATTAGTGACGGGACTCATTTATAAAGTAATGCAGCAAGCCTAAGAAGCAAATAAATGAATGAATCACTATAATTAAATATTCACTAGTATTAAAACTGTGAGGCCTATATATATCACAACTTACCATCTGAACTACTTTACAAGTCATCTGAAAAATTCAAACATTAGGAAATTGCTTTGATCCATCTAGTTTCTACTCAAAACAAATTCTATATAAAAGTTCCTCTTTTATTTACCTGTCCAACATCCACTAAATGGGAGTATTTCCGGGCAGTGGCACCATTAGTGGTGAAGATTGCTGTTCCATTCCCATAAGGATTGTTATTCACTATTTCAATTGCTTCGTCCAGACTGTTTGCTTCCAAAACCACTAGAACTGGTCCAAATATTTCTTCCTTATAGCAGGTCATATTAGGCTACCAAAAGAGAAAAAATTGAAATGGTATACACTTCAGAGAGATAATGCAGAAAATCCTATTACAGAAAAAAATAATTTTCATTCACAAAGCACGGTTCGCATGCCTTTCACATAACCATTGAAGCTTTCTAGGCTCTGCTTATCCAACACTATACACAACATGGATTATCTAAGAAAGAAGGGGAAGGTATTTAAGACATTTTTTTTTAAATTAAGCAGCAAATTCCTAAATGGGGTAAAGTAATTCCAATTAAAAACTCAGCAATAATGGAATGTAGAATAATAATTGGAAAAGAAAATGTAGAATAAAATGGTATGCTTGGGGAGGACTAATGCCTGGAAGCACAAACAAAAATAGTCCTATTAAGTCCTATTAAGAAATCAGAAGAAAGGAAAAAAAGTGCAAAATTTTTGTTAGAGGTCCCACATAAATACCATAGGTGACAACCTACAAATTCTTTGACCTAGCATAGCATGCTGGCCAGGGCAGCAATTTAGCTGTAGAAAACAGATCCCAATCGAGATATAAAATGCACTACCTGACCTTAATCCCGATTGCTACAGAAGACCTGCAATTTAATCTTACACAACCTTACCTAGAAGCCAGACCCTGTAAATGTAACAAAGTTTATTTTCATGCAACTTTTACAGAATCAATGTTCCCTGATGTAGTGGACAGGTATAAAAGAAAGAAATCAGCTCTTCTCCCTATTTGCTGTTCCTCCTGCATAATTTTAATATCATCTTTAGATTTAATTTGATTAGAAATATATATGTAATATTCATGCCCTGCATCTTTCAATAATCCTTAACTTTCTGCAGAAAAGAAGTGTATCTTTGAACAGATAACTCCTATCAACCAACCTTCATAATAAATCTTCAGTCGGTACAAAATTCAACTAGGTGGGACATTTATATATGCACCTAGAACTACATCCATTACCCTTCTGCTCCACGAGCTACCTTGGCTACCTATTTTATTTATTATTAGATTTTTATCCCACCTTTATTATTTCTAAGTAACTCAAAACACAGAGTATGTAATATTCTGTAATATCTTTCCTACTCTTTTTCATCCACAACAACCTCGTGAGGTGGGTTGGGCTGAGAGATTGACTTGACCCAGCAGCTTTCATGCCTAAGGTAAGACTCCTAATGTCCTACTTTCTAGGCCAGCATTTTCAACACTAAATCAAACTTTGCTTATGGATCAAGATTCTGGTCATAACCTCTAAAGCTCTATGGAGCCGGGTTAGCGACTGCCTCTTTCCAGTGATATTTACTATTCCCATCAAATCTAACAAAAGAGGCTTGTTATGAGTTCCATCCACTAGAGAATGTCATCTGTTGGGACCTGGAGGTCTAGATCTGGTGCTGCACCTGCCCTATAAAATATCATTCCCCAAGGAATTTGGTTGGCCCTGACTTCCCTGGTCTTATGGAAGGACTTAAGAACTAGCTTTGCCATCCTGCCTGATCAGAAAGTGGTGTGGAGCTCATAAAATGGATGTACTGTTTTTGTGCTTTCCCAGTGACTGTACTGTATGGCTCTTATTTGTTTTTAATGACTGTATTGTTTGATTTTCTAAATTTTGGGGGGGAGGATATTATTTATGTTTTTATTGTAGGGCACCCAGAATGACGGTATGACATGGGCAGCTATAATAATTGCATAAATAAATAAATCTATCTATCTCACCATCCCTGACAGGAATGTAATCCTACAAGAAAACAAAGATTTGAATCCTCAGTTTTTATTTTTCTTATTTTTTTAATTTACTTGTGTTTATTTTATTTGCAGTAGGAATAAGTTCATTTTTTTTAATTTGTTTTTGGACTCTCCAATTTAACAATCATTTTCACTGCAGTTGTTAACAAATTACCGATTAAGTGAATTCAGCTTTCCCAATTAACTTTGCTTGTTGAAAGCCTCCTGGGAAGGTCACAAATCACAATAACATGATCACAGGACACCGTAAGCACCATAATCGTGAGCTGGTTGCCAAGCACTGAAATTGCTATCCTGTGACCATGGAGGGGAGGATGCAGAAGTCTTAATTTTGAAGCTGGATCACAAGTCACTTTTTCCGAGGCCCTTGTAACTTCAAGCCGTTGTTAAATGAATGGTCCTAAGTTGAGGACCATCTGAAATTTCAATTTCACAGAAAGTTAGAAGAAAGGAATGCTGTTACCTAATGTGTCAGTGGCACAGCGTCACATTATTTGCATCACCAATATAATCATTAACGATAACAATATCATGGAAAATATGTTGCAACGCTTCTCCAAACAATATCTTTTATTTGGTAGGGTTCTGACACATGTAGTGCTCAACTCACAACCACAATCGAGCCCAAAATTTCCCTTGTTAGCTAAGCAAGATAGTTGTTAAGTCAGTTTTGCCCTTTTTACAAGCTTTCTTGCCACAGTTGTTTAGTGAATCACTAAAGTTGTTAAGTTAATAATTTGGTTGTTAAGTGTATTTGGGTTCCTCATTGACTTTGTCAGAAAATCACAAAAGGTGATCATCTGACTCTGGGACACTCCAGCTGTCATAAATACATGCCAGTTGCCAAGATCTGAATTTTGGTCATGTGACCACAGGGTGCTGCAACTGTCGTTAGGTGTGAAAAACAGTCATAAGTAGCTTTTTTCAGTGCTGTTGTAACTTTGAACGATCACTAAATGAATGGTTATGAGTTGAGGATTACCTGTAATTTAGCAATTCCTCCTCTACTCTTTTTAATGTATTTTAGGCAGGATGTAGCTACCTATGCCTGCAATCTAATTCTTGTATACTCTTTGTAAATATCTGTATGCTAGCCAGAATTCAGTATTTAAATTACTTACAATGCCTATTTATAATGTTTTCTTCAGGAGTAGGATTCACTGGGCATATCTACCTTTGTAATTTTTTATGTTCCCCCTTTTTGATATACATAAACCATTTCACTTGACAGATCATTTACAATCTAGTCAGAATCCACTTTATTATAAAGCAAGTGAGCAAGCTTCAGGACAATTTCAATATTTCAAAAAAATAATCAGATACTAACTCTTTTAATATGACAGGAAGAATTATTTCTTGGATCATTTTAGATTTCCCTTCTTTATTTTAAAACTGATCAATGCACTAACTCACCTTGACTTTACCAAGAATAGTAGGTCCAACAAAATTGCCATTTTCAAATCCTTTCACTCTGATTTTTCGACCATCAAGAAGAACACTAGCCCCTTCCTTTGCTCCACTGTCAATCAATTGGCAGACCCGTTCTTTAGCCTGTGGACTGATCAGGGGTCCCAGGTCTGCTCCAGGCTGATCTCCTATAATACACATAAATTGCTCAGAGCCTAAAATCAGGCTTCATTAAAACTGCAAAATAAAAGCACATTTAAACAAAATGTTCTGTAACAAGTCATTAGGCTGTACTTAAGATTGATATTTAGTATTGCTATTAATAATTGCTATTTAACATTTGTCCAATATAAGTTTTTTTTATCCAAGGTAAAATAGACATCATGTTATTTAATTTAAACAACTTGTTTTAAACACTTTGTTCATTTTTGCACCAAGGTATTTGCCTAGTCAAGTAAGCCATTCTATGTTTGTTTGTTTTTTAAATAGCAACATCACTTAGACATATACTGCTTCATAGTGCTTTTACAACCCTCTCTAAGCAGTTTACAGAGTCAGCATATTGCCCCCAACAATCTGGGTCCTCATTTTACCCACCTTGGAAGGATGGAAGGCTGAGTCAACCTTGAGCCTGGTGAGATTCGATCTGCGAAACTGCTGACACCCGGTGATCAGCAAAAGTAGACTGCAGTACTGTACTCTAGCCACTGTGCCACCACGGCTCATAATACTGCAATAAGCATTTTGGTTGCTCTTGTAGGTACATTATTAAGCAATATTTAACTAACTCACCTTAAGAAAAATGCAAATTTATCTAATAACCTGTAACAGCATTTGCAATGGTCATTTTGAGTTCAAAATTAATATTTCAGAATCAGATGCCCTCAATTCTACAAAGCCCTGGAACAGCATAGATGAAAGTGACCCCTGCTTTAAGCCAAGAATACAAGGGTCATTGAAGTTGTTTATGTTAAGACTAACATGGCAAGAACGTCCTGCTCCCATCCATCAGCTAGAGAAGAAGGGAAGCAAGGAACTTGTTTACCTGACCTTTGGCAGAAAGAACCCTTGGTTCCAATTGCTAGTTACTCTTGAATTACGGTAGCAAAGGAAAAAGACATTGTACAATTAGTTAGAGGAACAAGAACCATCAACTGCCTGTCCTCCTAATCCGCAAGCCTGGTACAACTTTATTTATTTTTTTCATTTTACGTTGGTGAATTTGGAATATAGTTCTGGTAAGCAGGATATAAATGAGTAAAATAAAGACCCATTGTGGTACTCTGTGATTGTCTACACCGATCAGCTTCCCTCAAATGAATGTCTTTCAAATTTGGTGTGTTTCGATTTTGAAAATTCTAAATAAACATAGTAAAATGCTAAAAATGCCGAGAAATGGTTCCACTCATCTACAGGGAATCAGACTAGGAAGAGTTTTCTACATGCAACTGCCAACAGACCAGATTATTAAAAACACACCTGCATTAACACGCAAGTTCTTTGCTTTTTCCACCAGTTCTGGTAGCCATTTCCGAGACTCCCCTACCAAGACTGCAGCAGATAATGCCATGCACCGCTGGCCAGCAGCTCCAAAAGCTGCTCCAATCAGTTGATTTAGTGTGTTCTCCTTATTGGCATCCGGCATCACTACTCCATGATTCTTAGCTCCCTACAATATAACATACAGGCCCTCAAATGTACTGAATACACATTTCATAGCCATCTCTAGAACTTAGGGGCCCAATTGCTGCCTTTCTGTTAAACATGCAGGCAAAAAGTTAAGAATAGCTGAAGTATGTAAAACATACAAATCCCATGCTTGATGAAAAGCTGACAATGATAAAGAAATGTTGGGAAAGCCCCATATGCCATGCATTCACGCACAACATTGTGACTCTAGCAAAATTGTATAAAGGAATTGTTTTGATTGACGTGGGAAACATAATTCAATTACATAACATTTAATTAATCATGTACGACAAACTTCAACATGTGTCACCTAATTCCTGTAATTCCTAGTTAGCTTGTCTAGTTTTCTACCCTGCATTTATTTATTCTGGAATTTTTGTGCCACAATTTGCTAGTTAACCAATTCCAAATAAAGGTAAGATTTTACTTGAAGATGGGAAGGCAGAATGTATACATTTTAAGCAAATTTTAAATATTACCGTGTTTCCCTGAAAATAAGACAGGGTCTTATTTTCTTTTTACACACAAAATATGGCTTGGCCCTTCTTATGAGGGGGGGGGTATTATTTTGGGGTTGCCGGGTGGCTGCTTTCTTGCCAGTGGGCACAGCCTCATGGGCGAATGGCTGTGTTGCGCTGTTGCAGCAGCGCAACACAGCAGCCATGAAGCGACCACGCTCATGAGCAGCCACCCAGCAAACCCCCTTTTCCAGCCGGGCACAGCACCATTTACTGACCTAGGGGAATTCCCAAGCCGCGTGAGCGCCTGTTCGCCACCGCCCGGCTCCCGTGGCTTGGCGCCTTCAGAATGCCAGTGAATGGCGCTCTGCACGGCTGGAGGGGGGGGGTTATGTGAGTGGCTGTTCTGCTCTCACTCACGTGCCTGCCAGTCTCACAATGCCCTGGCCCAGCTCTCTCCACAGAGCCAGGGCACCTCCACAGCTGCCGCATGGCTTTTTCTGCCGCTTCCAAACAGAGTCTTCCGGCAGTGGCCACTCTGGGCGTACGCTCTATGGTTGTGGGCCAGCTGCCGGCAAAGGGTACAACCATAGAGCGTACGCCCAGAGCGGCCTCTGCCGGAAGACTCGGTTTGGAAGCCGCAGAAAAAGCCATGCAGCATCGGCAGCGGAGGTGCCCTGGCTCTACGGAGAGCTGGGCCAGGGCATCGTGAGGCTGGCAGGGGCGTGAGCGAGAGCGGAACAGCCTCTCGCGTAACTCCCCCTCTCCAGCCGTGCAGAGTGCCATTCACTGGCATTCCAAAGGCGCCAAGCCACATGAGCCGGGTGACAGCGAACAGGCGCTCACACAGCTTGGCGATACTTCTAGGGCAGTGAACGACGCTGTGTCCGCTGGAAAGGGGGTTTGCCAGGTGGCTGCTCATGAGTGTGGTCCCTTCATGGCTGTGCGCTGCACTGCTGCAACAGCGCAACACAGCCATTTGCCCATGAAGCTGTGCCCAGCTCTTTGGGAGCCCGCTCGCAAGAGAGCAGCCCCCCAGCAACCCCCCTCTTCACCTGGGCACAGAGCCGCTCACCAACCTAACGGTATCCCGAAGGCACTAAGCAATGCGATCACCTTTGCCTTCCCCCCCCCGTTCCTGCGGCTTGGCAACTTTGGGATACCGCTAGGTTGATGAGTGGCATCTGCCTGGCCGGAGGGAAGGGGGTTGTCCAGGGAGCTTATTTGCGGGGGAGGGCTTATATTTTTGCCCACCAGAAAAATGTGGCATGGCCTTATTGTCAGGACATGTCATAATTTCAGGGAAACATGGTATATTTTTCCTTAGCTCTCCAAAGTTTGTATTGGAGCAGAGAATATAATACTCCATCCAGCACAGAAAATAACTAGGAGATATAAGTAAGAATAAAAATAAAAAACATTTTGACTAGAGTTATTCAGTGGTCCAATTCATGCAGAACATTTTAATATGGATTTTTAAACCTATCATACAAAATAAAGAAAAGCTTAGCATTAGAAACCAAACCATTGTGCTTTTTTCAATACACATAGATATAATTAGATTAACTGTATTTGAAATGACAATCTTTTCATTTTTTTCAGTTTAATGAAACTGCAAATTAGCTATGCAGTTTAAAGCACAAAATAATATTTCAAATGGTTTGATAAATACTATTTTGGTAAAATGGAATGATTTTTTTATACTGAGCTTTACCATATTGGCCTGTATTCTCTTGCCATGCTTTGAACCTCTTTCATAGATATATTCTCCAGCCTGATTAGATCCAACAAAGCTGATGGCTTTAATATCGGGATGATCACAAATAAAGTTCACAGCTTTAAACAAAAACAAAGAAGAAAATTAAATACTGATAATTACAACAAATTAAACACTGATAATTATAGACTTTTGTATAGTTTATGACAGCAATAATTAAAAATTACTCATTTTTTCTACTTCCAATTACTCTAAACACTAAAACTGTACTGTTTTCAATTAACTTCCTTATAATTAAAACCCTTTTTCTTGGGGGCTCAACTACTTGGGTTTCCTCAAATGGCACATTTACTTCTTCTTGAAAGCACAAATGCACAATCACAATTATTTGATCTAGTCATAAACTATGCAATCACACTTGATAACTGGGGTACCCAAAAGCAGTGAAAGTAGACTTTCTCTAGTCATTTGATAACATACTTACAAAAGGGACACTTTGCCGGCAAAGAAAGTGATGGAAGAATTGCCTAATTCCTCATTCTGAATTAATAAACTAGGAATACAAGCATGTAATTTGACTATTTTTCCCTTTATATGACATATATATTCCATACCATCTATACACTGAAGGGAGGGAGGCCTTTCAAAACCTCTGCTGCAATTACCTTCATGTTGTCCATGGATAATGTTTAGTGTTCCATCAGGTGCACCAGCATCCTGCAACAGCTGGGCAAGAAACATAAGGGCTCCTGGAACACGTTCCGAGGGCTTCATCAAGAAGGTGTTTCCACACACCATGGCCATAGGAAACATCCAAAGAGGAATCATAGCTGGGAAATTAAAAGGTGCAATGCCTGCACACACACCCAGAGGCAAGCGATAGGTGCAAGTGTCCATGTCTTTAGTAATGGAGGGAAGGGTTTCACCCAACAAAAGAGATGTCACACTACATGCATGTTCAACAACCTCTGCAATAAAAACAAATAGAAAAATATTTCCCTCAGTTCCTGTTCTTTAGCTTTCAAATTCTTTCCCCTAATCATTTAAGTTTTAAATGCCACTACCAGTAACCCTCGACTACCGGTAGATCATTTGGTGACCATTTGAAATTACAATGGCACTGAAAAAAGGGACACAATCGTTTTTCGCACTTATGATCATTGCAGCATCCCCATGGTCACGCAATCAAAATTCAGTCGCTTGGTGACTGGCTCATATTTATGATGGTTGCAGTGTCCTGGGCCCTCTGATTAGCTTTTGCAAATGTCTGACAAACAGTCAGTGGGGGAAGACAGACTCATTTAACAACCATATTACTAATTTAACACTCCAATGATTCACTTAACAATTGTAGCAAGAAAAGTCTTAAAATTCACTTAACACCTGTTTCATTTAGCAACAGAAATCTTGGACTAAATTGTGGTTATAGGTTGAGGACAATCTGTATAAAGAAAAACAGATAGAAAAAAACACAGAAAGAAATCTTGGGTAATGCCCAGCTTCCCAATATGGTCAATCTAGGGTTGCCAACTCCATCTGAAATCAATCCTGTAGATTTTCTTCTCCCCTCTCCCCAATAAATGCATCAAAGAGTCCGTGATAGTGTGCACTCATAGTGTAGATATATGCATATATCTGCCAGAAGACACACTCTAAAAAACGGAGATAAGACAAAAAATGAGTTAATATCTATTGACTGAAAGTATTTGCCTTGAAAGGGAAATAAAGAAAATATAAAAAGTTCTTTTTAGAAAGGGTTATTTTTCCCAGACAACCACTGCCTTCCAATCAAGAAGTATTCTTCAAATGTATCTATCTTTTCAGCAGGAGGTCATCTCCACCTCTTGCTTATTCCTTTATTTTCAATCGTTGTTTTTTTTGTGTGTGTGTGTCTTATCTCTGGCTTCTAGATATTTTCTTAACATCGATGTGAGTTTTGCCATCATAAATTTGGTTTTGTGCCAACAATGCACTTCCATCCCAAATTTGAGGTCACGTGTACAGATAAATATACATTTATATATTGATATATAGAGAATGCAGCACTGATACATCAGTAAGAAGCGGACCTAATTATACCAAAATGTAATTCAAAATTCAACAATCATTGATAATTCTGCAATATCCTATTAAGAGGCAACATGATTAGGAATATAAAAAATTCAACAATGTAGGAATGTCATATCCAGGTCAGCTGAAAGCATTTTAGATTGTGTGTGTGTCCCCCCAAACAGATTACCTCAGAAGCTGCTAATAATCTAGCAAGGATGCCCTGATTGAAGTCTCCACTGAGATATTTGAACAAAATGATTTTCATGGTTCCTTCCAACTCTATGATTCTCTGATACCAGTATAATATGCATACTGGGGGACAATAGGATTAAGACTGAACAAAAACCATGAAAAGACAATTTATAATTACTATGGTGCATGAAATTACACACACAAAAGTCCAGAGATAGGAACTATGATCCTGAGAGTTACCATATTTTTCTAAGTATAAGATGCACCTCCCCCCCCCAAAAGAGCATGGAAATGTTGGTGCATCTTATACACCGAATACAGCCATTTTTGGCCTCCCGAAGCCCCGCCCCCGCATTCCATTTTTGTGAAAAATAGGCCATTTTTCACAAAAACAGAGGCTTTTTTTGCCTTCCCTCAGCTCCCAGCCACACTCTGCAGGCTTCAGCAGGGCTGGGGCAAGGCAAAAACGGGGGTGTTTATTCCTTGCCCCAGTCCTGCTGAAGCCTGCAGAGTGCTGCTGGGAGCTGAGGGAAGGCAAAAACTTTTTTTTCTTACTTACCTATTTGAAATCTTTGTGCATCTTAGACACCAGTGCATCTTATAGTCCGAAAAATACGGTAAGTTGTTTGGAAACATTCTCATCTTCCTATAGCCCCAAAAACCTATTCTCCATGCATAGCAAGAGACAAACATAGGCAACTTACGGAGGCCCCGGAACACATCTCCCTCTGCATCAGCCAAAGTCTTTCCTTGCTCCAAGGTGATAAGTTTTGAAATATCTTTCTGTAGATAAGAAGAGAATAAACAAATGAGGGGAAATAACCACAACAATCCAGCAAATTTCTGGAAAAACACATTGTTCTGCAATAGGCGAATTTACGCAGAAAACAAGAGATGGCTTACAATGCCTATCTTCCCCACCTACTTTTTAATTAGCTTTTTTAAAAATAAAACCCAAGTCCAAAGATTGATATGTTGGCAAAAGAAAGAACAAATATAACAGACAACCTCCTATGCTCACATAATTTTTATCTATTTGTAATATACATGAATAGGTGAACATTCTTTAATTTTGCTCCTCTTTGCATTGGCTGGGAAAAATCAGTGCATCAAGGGCATAGCAGTTGCTCACCAGATTATCCTTGATAAGTTGCTGGTACCGCAGAAAGATTTGCTGTCGACTCAGAACAGATACCTCAGACCAGCTCGGCAAAACCTTTTTGCATGAAGCCACTGCTGCTTCCATCTCACTCTGTGTGGCTTTTGGGACTCGACCAACAACTTCATTGGTAGCCTTTTAGAATGACATTCCCATAGAATTAAATGATTAATTACAACAATTGAAATTCTCCCAGTAGCCAATCAAGAGTTCTTTAGACAGCATGAATCTATTACGGGATGAGTTATCAGTGCTATTTCCATTTCAAAGTAAAGATTAATACTTCTGTTTTTAATGTAGTAATAAAAAACTGTAAACTTTACTGTGCAGCTGGTACACTGATCATATTGTTTTCCAAGAAAATATTAAGAATATTTATGTTGCTCCATGTAAAGCAGAACAAAGAACTTCTAGCAGGGCAAATCCAATCAGTAGATTTACTTCTCAACCCCACCTCTCCTTGTAGACAAAGAAAAATTCTTATCTCCAAGCAGTTGCTGACTGAAGATAAGAGTTTTCTCTTAACCTGGGCACAAATAGGTGATTAGAAATAAGAGTGTTTTTGCTACTTCTGTCTGGAATCAACTTTAAAACATTTCCAAGAGGCCTTAACTGCAGAATAATTAAATATTATTTTGCAGGTAACATTTATACACTTCGTCAAGAAAACTACATGGAAATAGCCATAAAAATCACCAGCACTTGAAGTGACCTTGAAACCATTTTTAAAAAGTTCCTTAGAGGCCATGTTGAGAAGGAAATCCCAATGAAAAATGTCCCTTTTTGATGAAATTAGGTATTTAAAAAATCTCCATTGGGGCAGCTTAAGAATGCATGGCAAGAAAATAACTACTTGCCTTTTATCAACAGCAGCCTAAAACCTCCATTAACCTCAATTGTGGTTCTTAAAAACCTAATTGTTATTTAGAGCACAATCAAATTATTTTTTCTGCTTAGGGAGCTCTGATAGTTTGGGAAGAAGTATATCATAGAGCTGAAAGAATGGGAAATAAGAAGGGTGGAGTTTACATGTGGCTTGTAAACAATGGCCCTGGCTTATCCTGAGATGCTATTCTGGCAAGTGATACTATCCATTCCTGAGTTTGGTCCTTGGCTCCAAATAGATTCCTCTCTGAAGTTTAATTGTTGAATTAATAAAATTGATTTGAACATCTCCAAGAACATTTTTGGAGGATCCTCTGGAATGGATTATGGCAAATGGTTGGAAGGAAGATAAGAAAGTCCAATCGAATTAGTGAATTTCCATTTATACAACACTGGATTTGTGTAAATGCTTCCTCTCCTGACCCATCAATGAGAGCATGTGATATTTTTATGGGTTTATAGAAAATGAACTTCATGTTAATAAGCTGCATTAAAAAGTGCATTATCTAGAACTATAATTTAACCAGTTTCCATACATTCTCTACAGATATGAAGGAGGAGCCGAGGTGGCGAAGTGGTTAGGGTGCAGTACTGCAGGCCACTTCAGCTGACTGTTCTCTGCAGTTCAGCGGTTCAAATCTCACCGGCTCAAGGTTGACTCAGCCTTCCATCCTTCTGAGATGGGTGAAATGAGGACCCAGTGTGGAGGCAATTTGCTGACTCAATTTGCTAAAAATCGTAAACCGCTTAGAGAGGGCTGAAAGCCCTATGAAGCGGTATATAAGTCTAATAAATAAATAAATAAATAAAATATGCAAATATTTACTTTATAAATATTTATATCCTTGCTATAACAAAAATGTGAAATTAAGGAAAAGCTTATGTATTCTTAATTTCCTAAAGAGGATGTGTAGAAGAAGCAAACAGCCTATAGGAAAATATGTGGTGGGAAAAAGTTCATGCAAAGGATTCCATTTCTCCTACAAAATATTTTCCTGTAAGCTGCTTGCGTCCTCTACATCATCCACTTTAGGAAATTAAGAATAAATAAACTTTCTCTTAATTTCAAAATCTTGTTATATTTATTTAAATTACTTAAAATAGTTCAGAATGTCATTTGTTTTCTGTCTCTAAAACAAACCAAAACTACTTACAGGGTTGTAGATTTCAATCCATTCATTACTTTTTGACTCCACAAACTTGCCATCAATAAACAATTTGGTTGTTGGCTGTAGAATACAAAATGCTGGTTAATGCACATCCTAGTATTATAAAAGCAAGATAAGTTTATTCCTTGACTTAATGAAACTCATTAATTATACTTGTTCCCATTTGCTCTTCATGGTATTTTTTACAGAAACAGGACTTGTTTATTTTGGATTAATATTAGTGAACCTCAAAGTAAGTGGATCAAAAATTCCAGATAGCACAATCTGCAAGTCTGTTAAAGCCATTTTTATTACAATAAGCAGTTAAGCTCATTCTAGTTACTCCTCTTCTTTCTGTTGAGAATATATTGTGCTCTAATTTCTCCCAGACAAAGTGATGCTTCACTAGTATTAACTGTTGTTTTACTCTAAAGTTGATCAGAATGCTATTCATCTCCATCTACACGCTGAGACAAATATGCATAATGGGGAAACAGTATATCAAAATCATGATTTACTTTATTTTAAGTTAATATTTTTTTCTTTGAAAAATAACTTACCACTGAAGAGGAGGAAATAAACGATGAGGAATGCCAGTTGAAATTTGTCTTCCTACAGATCTATAAGGCAAAAAGCAAACAGAACCAACTAAGCACATTTATCCAACATTTCAAGAAAAAATCCAGCTAACTTAAATTTATTCAGAAGTGAGAAGTGAAGACACACCACATTCAGTTTTCTAACTTTTATGTTCACAGCAATAATCCTGTTAGTAATATATTCTAGTATTAGTAGTCTTAGTTGAATCAGGAAGTAAATAGATGCCATATACAAACAAATAAAATATTGAAATAAGCTTGCTCATATTAATAATGGCACACTGATAATGGTTTAACTAAAGTTTTACATAGCCTCTTATTACAAAAACATGTGAAATTCACAATATAATTTGAAGGACAATACAACAGAGGCAAGACTAAATCTCAGAAAGTTCAGTCATAAAATATTGTATTTGCATTGACCACCAGGAGGCATTACATTACTTGTTTCATGTTTACTGGGAATTATCAGATGCAGATAGTCAGTTTTTATAGGGTTCATGTACATTCCTATTTTAAATGATTATATACAGTGTTTTCACTTTAGGAATTAGCCATGTGCTAATGCTTGGCAATTGCAGGTATTTAAAAGATAACAGTACTACAAGATTTCGTATTGTCTCTTGAGTAACTGTTGCTATTTCTCTTTACTACTTTTCCTCGATGCAGAATGTAATACGAACAATATTTTTGAATAGGGTACTCTAATTGAGGCATATATGGAAATCTTCCTACATTTTATTCCTGCAATAGAATACATGAACTCAAACCAATCCCATCCCAATATCTTAAATGCTTCAAATTGCATCTGACCTCTGTATCACAATAAATTAATAGAACTTTATCACTTGAAAGAGACCCAACAGTACAGGTCTACAGTCCATATGTTACTTCACTACTTCACAAAAACTAGCAAAAAGAAAACCTAATACAGAAAACTACATTGAATGGGAAAAAATCACAACGTTCTCTCTAGTAGAAACATAATGGTCCTTAACAATCACCACTACCACCTGCCCCTTTTGAAAAAACAGGATTGATTTTGGGGAAGTTTATTTATCCACTTTGACCTAACATCATATTCCTCTCTAAGATTTAGGAATCTTATTATCTCAAAACTTTGCAAGTTCTCCTCTTGTAAATCCACAAATGAGGCAGGAGAGGGGTCTCTGCATCTTCCTGCAGCCCACAACACACACACACACACACACACATTCCGCCTTTTGGTCCCAATATTCATAGATGCCCCCACAAGTGCAGCTCCCCGCCTGATATACCCTTAATTTAAAGCAGACAAAACTATCCTATATGCAGAACAGCTTTAAGAAGAAAGCAGAACACAAACTAAAGGGCAGTTTCCAGGGCAATCAACGCCTGGCACGCAAGGAAACCTTCGTGGACCTTGACTTGATCTGACAAGGCCGTTCTCGAGCACACGCAGAACAAAATTTCCCGTAGATCTCGGGATCTTATCCGTTTTCTTTCTTCGAGAGGGAGCCCTTAAAAGTGAACTCACCGTCGATCTGAAGTTTACGAATCCTACGCTGGTCTTGCCAGCTGCGTGATTTCATCGAGGGCGACCCAGATGTTAACTCTCTCGCCCGGAGGACTAGGAGGACTCCAGCAGGACTATCTTCGGAAGGTCTAGCGTGTTCCAAGGCAAAACACCACCGTCCTTTAGGGAACGCTCTCCCCACCTGCCCTCGGGTGCAGAAGTCGCTCAACGAACGGTAAGAGCAGCGGGCAAATATGCCACGGACTAGGAAGACCTCCCCGTCATGCCAACGGCAGCACTGAATTCCGCACGTGCAGATCAGACGCGCCTCCTCGCCCCCCCCCCAACTCTCCCTTCGGAGCCACTCCGTCTCTTTCGCGCGAGCTCACCTCGAACCAGAAGCGCCGCCCTCCCTGCGACCCCCGAACTGCAGCCGCAACCGCCATTCTTCCAACGACCACCTGCCGACGAGCGTCCTGCCCACTCCCAGCTCAACAGCTGGGCGCCGCCCACACCTTTTGTCTTTGGCCAACCCGCACCGCATCCCTCCCCTCCGGGGCGCTCTCTCCAACCAATAGAACTTTGAAAGGGCCCAGCTTGCTCCGTCCCCGTCAAGGGGAGGATGCCATTGGCTACATGGCTGTAAACGCCCCCTCCAGGCGGAACATGACTGGCCAGTTTTTCTTTTCCCTAGTTACGGCCCCTGGAGGGTTTTTTTTGGGAGAAAGAGGTAGAACGGGAGGGGGGGAAGGAGGCGGAGCGTTCGTGTCTCGTTCGAACAAGAGCTGTCAACAGTACAGACTCCCGCGTGAAAAGGGGGGGGGGGTGGAGATTGCGCTGTCATGTGATGAGCTAAGATGGCGGTCTCTACGGAAGGTAAGAGGCGTTGAGAAAGACGGAGAGGTTTGTAGTATTCTGTCTTCCTATTTCTTATGCTCGCGGTTTACCTATTTTTGAGTAGGCATGTATTGATTACGGGGATAATTAGCCACTTTTCTCCCCCGTTCAGTGGTGTCCGATTCTCCGAATCTGCCTGGACATGCAAGGTTTTGCAGAAGGGGTTTGCCATTGCCTCCTTCATAGATCTGACTGGCACAAGATTATCCAGCTGGCTTTGTGCCTAAGGCGGGACTAGAACTCAGGGTCTGCCGGTTTCTTGCTGATGCCTTAAGCAATTGAACCAGATTGAGTTTCTAATTAGCCAGAAGTCCCTTAAACGCAAGTGGGAACGCTCTTTTTGGTATCGTTCGCTTCTGAACGAATATGCTTAGCATCTTGTTTCACGGAAGCTCATCGTTGGAAACAAATCGTTGTTAAAATGGTTATTGGGTTAGTAATCTGTACAATTTGGGTTAGTAATCTGTACAATTACCTGAGGAATGATGGTTGGCTTGTGTTTTGTTTCACTAAGCGCCAACAGTGGAAAACAAGGTGAATGCCATCACTCTGGAGTAAATCAGACTTTTCCAACTTGCCCTCCCAATGCAGTCCCTGTATGCTGGAAGCCTAAGAGGCCTGGGAAGATTGTAGTAGTTCACAATTTGGGCAGATGAGCTGTGCTGTAGTGTAGTTTCGTTTCTATTGTAGAACTTTTGCTGTTTCTTAATTTAAAAAGCTGGGGTGGGGGGGATCCTTTTTACTTGGAATCTATGAAATGGCTGCTAGGCATAGTAAGCATTTATTAAATTTAAATGCTGCCTATTTCACCAATACAGTGATTCTAGGTAACTTACAATGTGATAAAAAGGGGAAAAAGTACAATAGAATTAAAATTAGAAGTAAATAAAAAAACTAAAAACCAACATTATGAGTGGCCTGGAGGTGGGGATCTTCTCCCAGTCAGCCACTGCAACATAACAAGTCCCTGTCAGGGCCCCAGACCAAGCAGCAGAGCCAAGTTTTCAGGCTCTTCTGGATGGCCGGGAATGTAAGGATGGACTTTGCCTCCAGTGGGTGGCAGCCACAACAGAAAAGGCTCTTTTTCTGGACCCCACTAGCAGAAATTTGGCACATGACACCTTTCTTTTTGGTGACACCTAACTTTGGTATAAACATTCTCTTCCATTTTTTCTGTCCCATGATGTTGCTTTCCTCTTATCTTCAGCTAATTAAAAAGGCAGATTTAAGTTGTCTATATTGTACCAGTGGTAAAGTCTTGTTTTCCTCTTTATTCTGATATTATCCAAGGATAGCTTTGGGGGGGTAGGAATTTGTTAAGAGGCTTTATCATCTATCACCTTGGAGAGAAGATGACTGCAGTAACTGGGAACAAAAGTAGTGAGAGAGTTTAGGAATTGGCAATGCTGGTGTATTATTCTGCAAATTCAAAGATGAGTGGCTCAGCAGTGAGAAAGGGCTTAAGCTAATGGTTCTTAAACTGGGGGGGGGGCTGCCCACAAAGGGCAGTGGTGGGATTCAAATAATTTAACAATCGATTCTCTGCCCTAATTATTTCTTCCAACAACCAGTTCACCAAACTGCTCAGAAACTTAACAACCAGTTCTCCCAAAGTGGTATGAACTGGCTGAATCCCACCACTGGGTAATATTGACATATCCTGGATGTTACAGAGCAATCTGTAACTGTTTGTTGTGAGTCAGGGTCCAGTTTAGGACTGCTGCTGTTGAGATACAGTATTTTTCGGAGTATAAGATTCACCTTTTTCCCTCAAAAGAGAGGCTGGAAATCTGGGTGCGTGTTATACACTGAATGCAGCATTTTTTTGCCTCCTGAAACCCTGTCCTATCACCAAATGGCTGTGCATAGCTTGTAGGAAGCTTTCAGAAAACTCCTGGGGGCCGGGGAGGGCAGAAATGAGCAAAAATGGGCCAAGCTCCAGGAGCACTATATAAGCTTCCTAATGCCCCTTTTTTTTGGACAAAAAATGGGCTCGTTTTTGTGAAAATGGGATTTTTTTTGCTCGTTTTTGCCCCCCCCCCCCTTCAGGAACACTCTACAAGCCTCCTAAGGGCTATTCATGCCCTTTTTTTGGAAAAAAAAAAACAGGCTGTTTTTGGGAGGTTTGCAGAGTGCAAAACCTTTTTAAAAAATTTGCCTCTTAAAAACCTTGGTGCGTCTTATACTCCAAAAAATATGGTATATGTGTAAAATAACAGTCTGTTTTGGGCAAACAAATGACATTTTTTTAGGCCAGGAAAAGGTAATTTTGTCAAACAATTTAAGAACCACTGAATAAATAATCTGATTTGGATAAATCATGTAGTTATGATGATTTGCCAGTTGCAAAATCTGAGTTCTGCTTAGGTACGCATAGGAGTATAATATTATCAATGTAGTATCACTAAAATATTGTGGTTTGAGAGGCAAATTGTTTCTTGTTCATGTTCCAAGCCACTTCTTAAGAAATTTTGTTCACAAGTAAGTGTCTAAAATGGTGCTACTATTGATTTATTTTGGCTTACACATATGTAAATTGATATAATTCTAGGTTCAGACTTGGAAGCCTCATTGCTCAGTTTTGAAAAGTTGGACAGGGCATCTCCAGACTTGTGGCCAGAGCAATGTAAGTAATTGAATAAGTAAATAGTTGTGGATTACTCTAATGTAAAGCAACTTTAACTCTACATTGAAGAGTTGTTATTTCTAGTAAGATGCTATTGCAAGGATTAATAATTAGACCTTTTAGATTCTTAACATATGGAAAAAGACCCTTTTTGAGATAATAGATCTAAGTTTCTAAAGTTTTTGACTAGTTCATACGACAACATTAAAAAGTATATTAATGAATATACTATAATAACTTTGTATGGCCAATATAATTTAGTATTACTTATTTTTAAAAAGCCAAATATCAGTTTGAGTAGCATGCCAGGGCTCTTTAAAAATTATGCAGAGCTAGAATAAAAATTACATTTTCTGCAGGATCAAATCTGGGTCTATCACTGGGACCAGAGGTTTTGTCTTCCGAGCTTTCGGACTCATGCTGGAGCTCATCCTCAGGGAACTCTTCTGTGTACTAAGCACATAGAGAAGTTCCCTGAGAATGGGTTCCAGCATGAGCCCGAAAGCTTGGAAGATAAAACCTCTGGTCCCATTAACTGACTCAGATTGCATCCTGCAACATTATTCTGCGACTCGCATATTCGCCAATATTTGTGATTACACTTTGTCTTATTTAATTTACATTTAAACATAATAAATTGTCTTAATGAAATATTTCCTATTTATTCAGTAATTCAGAGATAAATATATATTTTATACAACTGGAAAAGGATCTCTGTGTTTTTTCCCCATGTTTTCAAATGTTTTGTTGCACAAAAGTGAATCATGGCCTATATAAGGTATTATGTCTTTTATACTGAGGTTTTCTTCACTCCTTATTTCTACTTGGCAAAGTAAGTCAGTAGGATCTCATTGCCTTCTTATTAAGCAAATGGTAAGAGTTGAATACATGCAACTCTTGTATGTAGTGCACTGCAAGAGACTTATTATTTTTCATATATTTGAGCAAAAAAGAAAAGATCAGATGTTCAACGTGTTTCAATCTGAATGAGATGATAACTGAATAATTATTTAAATGTGAATAATAATTACTTGCTTATATTAAAATCATCAGATTTTTTTTTAAATGGGCAAGTGAATCCTTTAACCATTTGAGTTAATATTTGAGGTTGAAGTAAAACAGATCTTGGTTGGAAGTAAAATGCTAGTACATATGTATGTGTTTTTACTGTGATGAGCCGATATGGCATTTAAATGGTGTTTGTTACACTGATGATTCACTGAGCTGTCCTGTTAAAATATTGCTTTTAGCATGCTTAAGTTTGAGCATGTTTATTCATAGACAGAGATTTAAAAGAGCTCAGGAAAGTAATCTTGCATGGTTTATTTCAGAAGTAAATTCTGTTGAGTGTGTGCACATTTAAAAGGTAAAGGTTCCCCTCGCACATATGTGCTAGTCATTCCCAAATCTAGGGGCGATGCTCATCTCCGTTTCAAAGCTGAAGAGCCAGTACTATCCAAGATGTCTCCGTGGTCATGTGGCCAACATGACTAAATACCCTAGGCACACAGAACGCTGTTACCTTCCCACTAAAGGTGGTCCCTATTTTTCTACTTGCATTTTTACATGCTTTCGAACTGCTAGGTTGGCAGAAGCTGGGACAATTAACGGGAGCTCACTCCGTTACATGGCACTAGGTATTCAAACTGCCAAACTGCTGACCTTTCTGATCGACACCGCAGCATCTTAGTCACTGAGCCATTGTGTCCCTTGTATGCACATTTCTCCAGAAATAAATAATGCTGATGTTGTGAATAAACATGTAGGATTAAGTGTAAATGCTACCGTTTTTTTTTTTTTAAAGTGGGATGGATGAAAAGATGGCTTGGTGATAATCAAAAACAATAGTAATAATAGTCACTAAGCATTGCATACCAATATTATAGACACATAGCTTAATAAAACCCTCATAAACTAAGATAAATTTATATATGTGCTGAATTATAATGTAGCAGTTTAATAAAGTGACAGAAATGGTGATTGCCTTTAGAGTTGTGTAAAAAAAAAATCAAACTAAATTAACTATGTCTATCTTGTCTCCAGTACCAGGTGTTGCTGAATTTGCAGCTTCTTTTAAAAGTGTAAGTACTAATATGTAAAGTGTAAGAATTGATGTTTGTCATAAATAGGCAGTGCAGTCCTAAATTCTACAGAAAATGGAGCTTATCACAATAAAAAACAGCTAAGTAGAAAATATTGAATAATTATAAATGTCTAGAAAAATCAATGGAACTACTTAACTTTTTGTTTTCTTACTATGTTTTCTTATATTTTTCCCTCATGCAGTAACAACAAGATTTTACCCTAGCCTAACAAATTGATATTGGCTTTTAAAAAAATACCCTGTATTTGTTGCCTTGAAAAGAATTGCTCCATTGGATAAAGTAATCTGTTTAGAAATCTTTTATTTAATCAGAGTAGAATTTTGTAAAATGTTATAGTTCTGTATTTCAATCAGTTATTATAAATTTTTAAAGGTTTCTAAAATAGATAATAATTTGTTTATGAATGCTTGTTTTTAATAGCCCATCACCAGTTCTCCACCTAAATGGATGGCTGAATTAGAAATGATGATATCGACATGTTGAGAGGTGAGTTTCTAGTCAGTGCTTGATAAAATCATTTTTGTATTACATATATGGTTAATATTAAATGTTATTATCATATAAAGTCTGTTGAGGTTTCTTATCTACCATATGGTGAAGAAATCAACATAATTATTAGGGCCAGTAATTATGATACTTTTTAAGTATATACTTTAGAGGTAAATGAGTTTAATTTGTTTCTAATTTCTTTACTCTGAGTCCTGAGAATATTTTCCTCTCCACACAAACAACCACCAGAAGGATTTTCTTTGCTTCTCCCTTTTTTTTAATCAAACCCTGGGAGTTTTTTTCCCTCTCTATTCTTCAGCCTGCCTATCACCCTTCAAGGTAAGTAACTTACAGATTTGGACACCCTCTTTCCAGGCATGAAGTAAATTAAGTAAACGAAGTGATATATTAAGTGGTTAAAGGGGATTGAGATTGGAGGGCAACAGTTTCCCTTCAGGAAAGCTTAAATGCAACATGCAGACTGCAGAGATACACTGTTGCAATCCTGACATTTTCTGCTTGATGAGGGAAACTATTGCTGCCATCAAATTATTTATTGCTGAGTCATTACCACATTAACTATGTGAAACTTGGGCCATGTTCTAACAATACATATTTGATAACTATATTCCCAGTTCTCAGATGAGCACCAATGCAGTCTGATCTTCATAGGATGGAGAAAATCAAGCTTGGCTCACAATTTATAAGTTTTGACTAAAGCTAAACTCTTGTTTTTTGAATTTGGTCTCCTTAACAGCCCCAGAGAAGCATCAGTATTACTGGACAAATTGATATCGTTCTGCAGAGCTTTTGTAATCAATTAAATATGGACAAGCTAGAGCAGGAGTGTCAAACTCAAGACCTATGGGTCAGATACAGCCTGCGGGGTGCTTAGATTTTGGCCCACAGTGCCGACTTGGAAACAGCAAAGGACTGACCCGTGGCCCACAATGTCTCTGCCAGCATGCAGCCCTCCCAGACTCCATTTTCACTGGCAGACAGTTGCAGGAATACGTTGCAACTGAAAACTGAGCTTGGAAGCCTCTTTTTGCTGCAAAGTGCTTGGCCCACCACAGGTGCCCCTGACGCAAGTGACATAGAGCTGGCCACAACCCTAGCCATGGCCCCCCAGCTCAAACACAACCCTGATATGGCCCTCAATGAAATCGAGTTTGATACCCCTGACATAGAACAAAACAAGAGTTATGCACATTTTGTGTATTCTCTGGGTGTGATTGCTGAACTTTAGCCTCTTGGGACATCTGGGGAACGTGTGGGTTGAAAAAGTCACAATGGCAGCCACAATCACATGACCAAAGCTCCACCTCTTTTTTATATGCTCCTTGTTTTTTTTGGGGGGGGGGACTTGCATGTAAAGTGTCCTGGAGAAAGATAAATCTTTTTATTGGTCAATGTACAAGTAATCCTTGATTTACAACCACAGTTGAGCCCCTAATTTCTGTTGTTAAGTGAGACCTCCCAGCTTCCCCAAGATGAAGCACAACCCTGATGCAGTCCTCAATGAAATCGACTTTGACACCCCTGAGCTAGAGTGACTCTTAAAGACCAAGTTAAAAGACACATAGAATTACAGAACCATATGAATTAACATCCATTGGTCTTAGTGATTAAATATTAATATGGAGTTGAATAACTACCATATATACTCATAGATAAGCCACCCTTGAATTAACCAAAATACTATGAAAATGTACCACCTGCAGATAAGCCAATCTGCAGGGAATCTATTTTCTATGGTATTTTACTTAAAAATTCAAGGATAGGCTTACCTGTGAATGAGTTTATATATGAGTATATACATGGTATGAGTACTTTAACAAGTACTTTACCATATATATTTGCAGATAAACCTATCGATGGATAAACCGAACCCAATTTTGGGGAAATTTGTGATACCTACAATTCTCTGCTTATCCACAAGTATATTCGATTCTTCACTATCTTGGAATTGCCTAATCATAGCATTTTCTATCATAGCCATTCTAATGAAATGCCAGTTGGCTCGTTGGACAGCAATTTAATAAATTTTCCTGTCAGGAAACTGCAAATCTATTGAGTCAATATCAAACGTAATGGAACAAAGTGAAAAAAATATCCTGGAGATTAGATTCAAAACGGCCAGTCATGTCTTGCTTTATTGTAATATAACAACAATATGTAGAAAAAACTAACTTCATTTGTTTACATTATATCTTCCAGGTTGTCCAGATGATAATTACAATATATCTTTTCTTTACTATCAAATAGGTACTCATATACCAATACTAATAGCACTTAGACTTATATACTGCTTCATAATGCTTTACAGCCTCTGTCAGTTTACAAAATCAGCATATTGCCCCCACAATTTGGCCCCTCGTTTTATCAAGGATGGAAGGCTGAATCAACCTTGAGCCGATCAATCGAACTGCTGGCAGTCAGCAGAGTTAGTCTCCAACTGCTGGCAGTCAGCAGAGTTAGTCTGCATTCCACCACGGCTCTTACAGATGTAGTGTCTTTCTGTGTAAACCCAGATACAGTGTGTCCTCTAAAAATAGTGAATTTCATTATATGCAGAATTTGTACAATTGTTATATCAAATTGCCTTTGCTTTCTGCTTGGTTATTATTATAGGTAGTCCCCGACTTACGACCACAACTGAGCCCAATATTTCTGTTGCCAAGTGAGACAGTTCTTAAGTGAGTTTTTCCCCATTTTACTCCCTTTCTTGTCACGGTTGTTAAGTGAATCACTGCAGCTGATAAGTTAGTAACCTGGTTGTGAATCTGGCTTCCACATTGACTTGGCTTGTCAGAAGGTCACAAAAAGTGATCACGTGACCACGGAACACTACAACTGAATCAGTTGCCCAGCAGCTGAATTTTTATCATGTGATCATGGGGATGCTGCAATGGTTATAAGTGTGAAAAAAGGTCATAAGTCATTTTTTTCAGTGCCATTGAAACTTCGAAAGGTCATAAACAAATGGTTGTAAGTCAAGGACTACCTGTATAAGGGTTCAGCTCTAGTAAAAGCATGATTCATTCATTATTAATTATTTAATGACAATGTTTGTAAATTACACACTTGTTTCTTTAGAGCTGGGAAGTCTCACTACAGCTAATCTGATGGAGAAGGTTAGAGGTTTACAGAATTTGGCATATCAGTTGGGACTGGATGAATGTAAGTATTGCACAGATACTTAAAAATATAGTAGGGTTATTGCAGGAAAATGTCATATGTGTATGTATGTCCAATTTGTTCACACTGATTAACTATAGGTAACAAAAATCAGTGATGACTGCAATATATTCTGTTTTGTACTGTTAGTTTATAAAATCTTTCCCGTTCTCATCCTAAAAATGGGAGTGGCTATTTCAAATGATTGTATAAAATTTATTACATAAATAAGTAATACCTATTCCTCCAACCCCTTGCTGCCCTATGGTAGTTTGGAATTCCTGCAGGTTGTAATCCACCAAATCGAAAAGGCATTAAATAAAGTAGACTGCTATATGCCAATGTGATCTTTGTTTCTAGCAATTCAGTACTATATTCATTCCTGAAAGATAGAACAAGCATTATTTTGTTGACATAGATACATAATATAGCATTGATACCATTCTGGATTACATAATATTGACATTTCAGGGCCTGTACTGGCACTATTTTATGAACTGAGGCAGCAGCTGTTATAGATTCCATTCCTAAATACATTCACACTAAAGTCAGCATGCTTATTATTACTATCAGAAATTAATGCAGAAGCTGCAGCATTAGAATAGATCTACGTACTACCCTAGGTGTTTATGCATTTTAGTGAAAAACTTGCTAGCGATGTTTGTCTGCTATGAAATTCATTAAATGTAATACAAATGGAACTGCTCAACTGAAATATGGCAGAAGTGTAGCTCTGAGCCCTTCATAATGATTCTTGTTATAGAAGATTAAATATTACCTTACTGATTGTAAGATAGTGAAATAACTGTTCAAAAGATCTAAGAGATAACAAAATACACCTTACATAGCCTCTGGGTGGCAGCAGATGGCTGATTAGAATCATGATATTGGGAAATACATGTTATGTTAGATTTGGAAGCTCCCATTGACTTCTTAACAATTTTAAGATACATGAATTGGTAAAATGTAATAAGTTAAATTGTGTTAATTTGTTATTTTTCTATTAATGGTCCTCTGTTCTCATAGGCAATTTTTACTGAGAATCATTATCCTTATTGGAAGTTATGCAAATTTAGGAGCATAAAATTTAGATTTCAGAGTTAGTCCTTTGAAACTTAACTGGTTCTTCAGTTAGTTTCAGCTATACATTTGTATACCTTTTATTAATATTTCCCCTAATAAAGCTGTTACTACATTTTCTTTGCTGCCACAAAATATCCTGTTTATTATGTTTTGGATGTTGGTAATCCAAGAGAGTAGTATTCTGTTCCTAAGACTCCTGAAAGAGCATCTCAGAGGCATCACAATTGTAAACCTTTCACTATGTTCACCAAGAGATATTTAAAATAGAGTCTGATACGATTGTGCAAGGCTTTTCAGAAGGCACACTTCGCAAAGCACATTGTAATGAGCAACATAATTCTTCCTTGAATTGTTAAAGTAGTCATGTCTTCTAAAAGGCTTAGTGCTGATTTCAAAAGCTATTTCTAGCTATCTGTACATTCAGAAATGAACTCAGAGCCAATGAAGAGAATAAAATATTAGCAATATAGTAATTAATGTTGTAGCAGTCATATTTTGTCACTCCTATAGATAATACATGGTAATTATCTAACAAACAATTCCTATTATTCATGCATCATTGAAACCAAATAGCCTATAATTTCTAGGTAAGACTATAGTAGCATCCTATCTAAGCTGGTAAAGTGTATTCTTTATAGAAGCTGTCCTGAAGATCCAGTGACAAAGATGGATCTGCAAGCTTCCCAAATTATAAATGTAATGCTTTAAGACACAAGTACATCTTTGGGTAAAAAAAATTTCCCTTAGAAATACTTTCTTGTATAAGCATCACAACTGACTGAACATGTGAATCTTTGATTGATTATATGTCATCCCCGACCGTTCCTAACCTACTCTTTCAGATCTTCCAATAGTTAACATGTTAATAAAGTATTATATCATGTAATATGGCTGGATGCAGGGTGTTTCCCAAAGTAATAGTCCTATAGATCCATAATGATTATTTTCAGCTATCTAGATTACTAATATTTTCCAACATTTCTGATTGCATGCATATGTTAGAAAACTTTCAGATTTTCATTCTGGTACTTTATCTACATTATATTTTTCTGGAGGTAGCAATGGAACCCAAACCTAATTGTCTGAGCAGTCTTGAAATATGTTTATTTTATGTACTTCCTCTCTAGCAAAGGCAAAGTAATCCAGGGCATGATTCTAACACTAGTGAAAGATTGACTATAATAGTAAGAATATTCTTTCGCTCTCCAGACTATCCATAATTGCTTCAAAGATTCTCACAGATCTCTAAAGCAGATTTAGAGATCACCAGAAAGCAGCAAGAAAAGGGGAGGAGGAGTATGATGCTATGGAAGAAACTAAATGGTTACCTTTTTATTTGCAATTTATTTCACTTATGAAAAACTTGAGATATTTTGGGTAAGGATTTTTGCCTCAAAGCTGAAGTATTCAAACGCCAGCTGGAAATTAGGATGTGTAAGGCACTTAAATTGGCTAATTTCAGTATATAATGTTCTTAACTACCTTCAGCCTGGGGATCGTGACCTCAGCTTTTTATCATATGTGTTGGATTGTATGCCACTTTTAGAAGTGAAGGTGGTATGGGAACTTTTAATTGTACCTGTGTGATTATATCCAGTCAGCTCTTAATTTCTTTTGGCTGTCTGAGGTTTCCGACATGCTGTAAATTTCACCAACTTTTTCATTATCTGCAATTTCTTTATGACTTGTGAATCAGAGTGGAGAGAGAGTGTAATTTACAGCAGAGATAAACATGTCCATAAGTCTGTATCTGTGTCAGTAATTGTACTGCTGTCAGTGACTGTCCTGTTTTACAGGGCTCTCTTGGGGAAGAACAGTTTGCTACTAGTGGCAGAGTAGCATTCACTCTTGAGTTTATATTAACATATCAGGAGATTAGTTTGCAATGATTGGGGTGGAAATTGAAGCTAGATATTAGTTACTGTTGGTTTCCCATCCCACTTCTTACTGTCAGCTAATGAATGATAATTAATTGAATTGAAATAGCTACATTTGAAAGACAGAGTAACAGAAAGAAAGCAGTTCCGTGTGAAAATGTAGTTTGGCTGATAATGATATAAAATATGGTAATCATATGTAAAATTACTTGCAAATATTATGGTAATTACTGTAAATATTATCATTTAGTAAACAATCATTTCATTACAATTAAAATAGAATATAGCAAGATTGCATTCTAAACAGTCTACTATGGTTGGTCTCATAGTCAGATATTTAGATTGGGCTTGACATTTCTATCCACCTACTGAGTTCTTCTCAAGGACTTGGGATAGCAGAAGTTTTTTGATGATGTTAAAGATGTTACAGGATGTAAGCTGCCTTTTGCAATGGACCTGGTGTGATTTTGTCAATGCTGATGGTATTCAAGTGATGCTCCGGATGTTTGGGGATTGTACCCAAGGCACCTATTACTATTAGTATTATCTTTGATTTCTTTTGCCACAGTTGTTTTACTTTTATTATTGTCTCAAGATTTCAGTATCAGGAGAAAGAAAATTATGTGAATACCAGGGATTCAGTGTATAATGCTTCTGTGTCCATTTGTAATTGTTGGATAAGGATCACTGACAAAAAAATCATTTTGCAGCTTCTCTGCTAGTTTACACACTATGGATATTTGAAGTAATAACATGGATGTGCCATGTACTTAATTATAATTTCAGTTTTAAGATATTATGTTTATAATGGTATTCATAGTGCATTAGGATGCCATAATAATGACAGCCACATGTATGGTTGTTTTATGTTTGATACTGAATCTCCAAATTCTGAAACTGGGAAAGAATTTGCTGGTTCAGGTTCTGACAAAGCAATCTTCCTGGAACACCAGGTCAGCTGCTGATGCTGTGCTCTTCCTTATTACCATTATCCCATCATGTGCTGCTGTTAGTTTTGCTGGTTTTAGGATTCCTGGACTTGAATCTCAGAGGTAAGCCTTAGTAAAATAACCAGAGATACAGTAATAATGGTATAGATGCGCTGCTTTTTTTTCTGGATACTGGTTTTGAACTATTGTTATGTTACTGGTTGGGTTGGGAGTTGTGTATTCTAGCATACCTTTTTGTCTACTCCCAGTTTTCTTACCCAAAGACAAAGTACAAAACCATTTCCATTGGCTTACCTTGTCTGATTTGGTTATAGAGTACAACGTTTAATTGGTGATTTATTAGGACATAGATATGTATGCCATAAGCCCAAGATTATGCATATTGACTTTTCAGCAGGTTTGAGATTCTTGACATATTTTAGAGGTTTCAATTTTTCACAATCTTTCTTTCTTGCGCAGACTTCTACAAGTCAACATTCCTACTATTAGTTTATAACACAATTTTCACTATTAACTCAGTGAAAGTGTAATACTATGTTAGAAAATAAGACCCTGCAGAAATAGTTACAGCTTCCTTTTTATGCATTCCTGGCCTTTTTATCTTTGAAGAAGCTATCTATGGAATATAATATAATATACTAGGGATCTGAGACAATATCTAAGTGCCTCATTAACTTTTGTAGGCTAGAACATGATAAAATGTCATCAAGTCCTTATCAGATGCCTGATAATCTGCTACAAGCTGGAGTGCCATTAGCTTAAATTCTCAATCAAATACCTTCCTTGAGCTTAAAGAGCAGTGATTAAACATGGAGTGTCCCCTGAGGACTCTACAGCTGTCATGGGGGTTGAAGTCGATCCCCCTCCCTTGCCAACCAAGAGAGAGTTGAGCAAGAGGTCTCACTGGGCGGGCCGTCTTCAAACCCACACGTGCCTGTCCCAGCTGTTCTGTTTTGCCTAATGAATTGCATTACAGGGAGAAACTGGGTATTGTCATCGCAAGCTGCCTTCCCTGGGACCTGAGCCAACCTCAGTAATGACTAATGTTAGTGATAGTAATTGAAATGTGATCACTCTCTGGGGACCCACACCAGCATGATTCTCTCAGGCACTTGTGGCTGATAGAGACCTGTGAATGGCTCAAAAGTGATTTTTAATTGCTCTACTTTCCTAGTTTCATTTTCCAAATATGGTTTCCTTTTTATAGTAATACAACACATTTTCCTCCACACTAGGCAAAGACTATAGTGTCTTAAAAACTATTATATTTTAAATGGATTGATACTATGTTCTAATGTTTTGCCTCCGTATTTTTTTGCCCAATTTTGCCCATATATCTGTTGATATGTAGTGTGCCTTTAAATAGCAGCATAATTCAGCTGATTTGGAGTGGGGAGGTCCAGTCAGCTTGTTCATTAGCTAAGCATTAGGGATGCATTGTGGGTCATTTAAGATTTAATTTTTAAAAGAAAAAAATAGAAATTCAAGCCAAATTGTATTTGGGAAAGGCTTTATATATTGCCCCAAAGCGGTATTTAAATTCATTTTGTAGAGTTGAATGACTTTTCGCATCAACTGTCTAAATTGCCAGTGTCATATTATGAGTATAATAGTGAGTTTTTAGAAATGAGAGATGGTGAAATGAAATAGGAGGATCAAGTTTTTTAAGCCCATCGGTGCATTTAAATTTTTGAAGGAAATGGATGTCAGCATAAAATGTTTGATATGGATGAAGGAATCAAATGAGTTTCACACACACAAGCACCCCAAAAAATAAAAACAGAAACTATATAGAAGGGCATATTGTTGATGGTAAAGGATAACTACAAAACGTGAATACATAACAAAAGTAGATATCACAAATGAAGGCAAATGTACATATCCCAGGATATTGTTACAGGATCCAATCTGGGTTGGTAACTGGGACCAGACCAAAGCTCAGAATACTAAACACTATGGTGACTGACCCAAATTGGATCCTGAAAAAGTAGATATGTTATTGGCCAAATCACAAATCTTTTTCTTGACACTCAAAATATTCTTACTCTCCTCTCTTATTCAAAGATAAGGTTTACCTTGAAATCCCTTCCTTTCCTCATCCCATAAGATTTGGTTACTTCTTTCACTCATTTATTTCTGTTTCAGGATTAGTTTTCACTTGGCCACATAAATTGCTATCTTCCATTGATATCTACAATCTTGGCCTTCTTGCTTCCTCCTCTATCAGATAATGTCCAATCCTCTGCTGCTATCATGCTTCTATTGAAGACCCTTTTTCCAATTCATTAGGCAGTAAAATTTAGCTGTTTCAGTTCTTTCCCAACCCTGGCAATCCGAAGTACTTACGTTTTAAGGACTAGCCTACAATCCTGCATCATATTTAGTTTTTCAAATGTATAAAATATCACTTAGGTTAAATTAGCCTTTTAAATAATTTTAATGTGAATTTGCTCCTCCTTACTGAAAATTCAATTTGTGATGTCTTCATATACTCTAACATTGCTGCAGTTGGAAGTTGTTTTAAGGAATTCATGTTACCTTATGCTGTTTACAAAATGCTTAGTATACTTTGCTTTAAGCAGCATAAATATATGGTAGAAGGTAATTATTTTATTCTGAGGATAACTGCTGTAGAAGAAAAAAAATAATCAGTTAAACTGATTGAATTGAATTGAATTGAATTTTATTATTTGTATGCCGCCCTTCTCTCCAGGAAGGACTCAGGGCGGCGAACAATTCAGAAGGGGAAAAGAGGAACATAAAACGAATACAGATAATTAAAATGAGCAAGAGTCACGCAGCCATACAAGTCGAGAGGGGAGGGAACTCATCAACCCCAGGCCTGCCGCAAGCCAGGTTTTGATGGCTTTTCGGAAGGCCTGGAGAGAGGTGAGGGTCCGAATCCCTGCGGGGAGTTTCGTTCCAGAGGGCCGAGCTGCCCAGAGAAGGCCCTCCCCGGATAGTAGCCAGATGGCATTGGCTAGTAGATGGAACCCAGAGGAGGCCAACCCTGTGTGATCTAATGGGTCTGTGGGAGGTAATTGGCAGCAGGCAGTCTCTCAAATACCCGAATCCAATACCATGAAGGGCTTTATAAGTTACGACTACACCTTGAAGCTATCCGGAGACTGATCGGTAACCAGTGTAGCTCGCGGAGGATAGGTGTAACGTGGGTGTAACCGAGGTGCACCCACAATCGCTCGCGCGGCTCGTTCTGGACGAGTTGAAGTCTCCGAATACTCTTCAAGGGCTGCCCCACTCTTTGTTATATTCCAATCAGAATGGAGACTATTGATGAAACAAATTTATATTTTAAAAATAATGGCTTCATACTTTGTACTAGGCATGAATTGTTTAACTCTTGTTGAATAAACTGCAACTGGAGGAATTTTATCTCACGGTAAACAAACTATGGTATAGAAGGCAAAATAGCTGGGTTTGCACAATGGCAAAAAACAATATTACTGCTTATATGTAAATCCAGTCCCAGATTCAGAATTTCAGATTTCATCCAGCATGATTATTGGAGCAACGTCTTAAGAAATTGAAGAGATAAGCTGATATTTCCATTGATGATGTATGTTTGCTTAGGGAATGTATCAGCAGATGTAGAAGCCAGTTCTTATGGTGCTTTCTCATGAAGAGTCCACAACACATATATTTACATCATGGAAAGGTATTAAAATGTCATTGCTGTGGTTATTCCTATTAATAAGCAATTCCTCAAATATTACTTTGGGGTTTTATTTTTGATACAATATGGGATTATATAATTTTCTTCTACTGATATCTTCATGTTTTACATGAATTTTTTCCTTAGAAATAGTATAGAATTACATTTTGTTGACTAAAACAGAACGGATGATACACTCAAATACCAGTTATTAGTTTCCTCAAAAGTCATTTGTTTCATACACAATATCTGGTAAGACATTTTTGGATGATGATAGAAGGGAGCTTAATTTCTTTAACTATTTAGCAATTAACAGTAATAGTATTATCTTTAAATCTCATCTGGGATATGAGCTAATATACAATATATATATATTCACACATTGTCATACTCATTGGTTAGAATGTTCTGGAAATTTTTGTGTGGATGATTTGGATATTTAGGATAATTTTAAATGTACATAATAATAGTTAAATCTCTTTAGGAAAAATTAAGGATAAATTCAAATGCAATCTTTATAATTAGTTTTATAAAAGCATGTTTACTCTGTATGTTGCTCAGGTTTAACTAAATCAATGTTAAAATCAATTTTCGTTAAACCAGCGTACTGTTTGTACAAAGAAGGCTTTAATGCGGTACCTTTAGACTTTGTTGTTTTAAGCAATGTGCGTATATTTTGAATATGTTTCACAAAAGACACATTATGGGTAGAATGAATTGATTTTACTTCTAACTCTTGCAAGTTCTAATACTTTGGATTATTGGTAGTTATAACTCCTTGGTAGTTATATAACAAGTTTGCCACATGAAACTATATTTGAATTATGCATATTTATTCTATTGAATGTCTATTTTAGATATTCCAATAAACTCTACATTTGTAGCCACTAATTGTCAGACCTGGAAGCCACCTTTTAATTTTGGCCTTCAGGCCTTCCACATTTTCTACTGTGGGAAATGGGAGGGAGATTCTTCTTTCATTGGTGGTGTTACTAATCCAAACCAATGTTTTATGCATAACACATTTTTGCATTAGTTTTTCCATATCTGATACAACCCTATAAAGAATCTTTTTCTAACAGCATCAATCTTTTTCCTTCAGCACCATATGAATTATAGTGGGGTGACAGGAAAATTGGAATTTCGCCCATGTGGCCATCGTCATGTTTTCTTTTCATAAACAGGGGGTGAAAGCAAATGACTTAATCTGTGGAAAATATCAGACAAAGATAGTTGGATGTTATATAGGGATCAGACCCTCTACTGTGAATTGAACTCAGGAATTTCCAGGGGGAAGAGTTGGAAGTCATGTAAAACCCCATATGTGGAGGTATAATGTAATACTTGTAAGTTTTTTCTCTGTGAACTTTAAAGGAAGGTGGATTTATATATCATTTTGATAGCTACTTCTTTACCTGACATGGCTGCAATTAATGTGATACAAACATTTATGTTGTAAGAGCCTTGGCATGGATAAATAATTTGACATCAGCACAACATATGCATTGACAGTCAGGCTTTGGGTTCTGGCCTACTTTTTCCTCTCGGGCTTATTTCATTTATATGAAGACTACTTCTTAATTATTAGTCTCATGTCAATTTACAATTAAAAATTAAACAGCACAAAATCATTTAGAAGTGTAGAAATTAATCCACAAACAACATTAAAATAGACAAATAGTATTCATATATAGAAAAATTGAAGAAGAGATAGATCTTCAATTGCATCACAAGATTTAATTTTAGGTGTGATTTATGAGTTTCAGTACGGAGAATATTCTAGAATGGAGCCACCTCCACTGAGAAGATCTACCAGCAATAAATATTTTTTTAAAAATCTTAATGACATTTTTAATGTCATAGCTTCATCCAAGGTTTTTAATATTTTGATTTCCTTTTTTAAAAATTGTTAAAGATAGACAATTTCTTTTGCAGTTGTCAGCCAATCTGTGTGCAGTATTTTAGGCTTCTAATTTTTATAATAGCACTGATGTCCAGTTAATGATGAGCAATCTAACAAATCCAAGGGAAATAAGTTCCATAGCCCTAAATCATTGACTGTTGCTGTGGATCCCTGTGGCACTAAATTTCTCAGGATCAATCACAGTTTTCCCTAGGCTTGCCTTGTGCTTGCTTCCCTGTTAGAATTCAGCATGCCATATCCTAAGAACTCCTTCTCTTGAATGGAATTCAAAAAGACACTTATATTTTCATAAATAAATTAGGAATTCAGTGGCTTCTTTCGGCTAATCAGGACAGGCTGATAAACCTTGCTAGCTGTTTAATAAATGAATTGTGACTGATTACCTATTAATATGGACGCCTCAGGAATTCACCCGGGGGGAAGCAGAGCAGTGAAATAGAGAGGGGCATGGCCCCCTGGGAAATCAGGGCTTCATGTTTGCAGCTTAAATATCTCTGTGAAGTATCAATAAGGAGGTAATTGAATTTTGAACACAAACATGAGCGCCGGATGGATGAAGAGAAGGGGAGGGGGCTCTGATCGTCTCTTCTAGGCCCCTTCATTCTTCCCTCCTCTTTCCCTTAGAGACCACTCTAGTGAAGATAGATGCTAAATCCATTAAATAAAGATTAGATTCTGTCATGGTAGAAAGTGGTAGCTTAGCTAGATCCCTGAGCAAATTGGGACCTTTAGCAATACAGAAAATTAAAATATACATTTTTAACAAGTGTGCTATCGACACGCTAATAATGGCTGCCTGGCTTATGGGGTTTGCTCGCCTTTCAGATTTGCTTTTGTTTGTCTATATTGTTTTTGATGTTTTCTGTGCTAGGTTGGGATTCTTTTTTTTAATTTCTGAAGCAGTAGAATATAGCTTGTTTTAACTATATTCTGGCAGTTTTCTTATGTTCTGTAGTTTCCTCATAGAGTGTGACTTAAAATATTATATGTTCTTCCATGATCCTGCATAAGCAATTAAGAGGTATTAGATACCTCTAGGGACAAATTAAAACCATAGGATCATTGTAAGGATTTAAGAAATGTTCAATAGAGATAGTTAGATGTGTATCTAGACCATTCTAGAATCTTGATCTCTTTGGGGAACTGGATTTGTAGAGCTTGAATTAGACTACTAAAGTAGTGTTGACGTCACTTGCTTTTGTCTCTTAAATTGCTCTATGAAGGAAATAATGATGACCAGTAATTATTGCAATTTAAATGGTATATCCAGGTAACCCATTTTATGCAGCCTGATCTTCTTTAACTGTTTCTTAACTTCCTTGCCAAACAGGAAGATAACAGTAACCTGAAAGGGTATGTTGGAGCTATGTTTCCATTCTGTGTTCCTCCTGACATTGCAGGAGGAGATGCCCCTGTCCACCAGTATAATGACTGTTCCTGCTGCTATTTAATTTTGATAACAGGTATGATCATTGCAGATGTGAAGCATTTAAATCATAAAGGAGAAAAAGATGAACCTGAGATAGTGTGAATGTTATTATAAAGAAAGGAATTCTTTGCTCTTAGAAATCCATCACACATCCCTGTCAAAATACGAATAAAAATACTGCCCACACCTAGAACACATTGAAAATAGTTGAAAGTAATATCTCAATATTTTACTTGATTTTTTTGGGAATTTGAATGTTTGTGGTAATTTTACTTAATTGGAAAATAACCTGAATGTCTCAGGGAAAACTATCTGAATATAGGGCCAACACCCATATGAGCAGAAATTAACACCAAGATTAAAACTAGAACAGTTAAGAAGTAAATAGTACTCTAATCAAGGAACTACAGCTTAATCAAGTCATGATGATGCTACCTATTTGGTTACAATTTCAGACATTCAGACATTTGGTAATGTCTGAATTTGGTAATGAATTGTCTGCAAAAAAAAAACAACCACACAAGCACAGAGAGGACCCCACATTTCAACCCTGATTTATAAATATTCTCCTCTATCAATAAATGTTACTATATATATAAAATAAATAAAATTAACACCAGTAACAAACCTTCGTGTGATCTAGTTTCTGGTGTCCTGATGTTTTGCCAGTAGATATAGTTGGCATCTTCAGAGACAGAATAAGCTGCTTTGTAGCAATAGCTCACAGGCCACTGAATAGGGACTGCCAGCCCTTTGTACAGTATTTGTTCCTGACAAACTATTCTCTGAGTGGTCCATGTCGCAGGCACCCAAGAGAGCTGGTTTCTGTTTGGTTCCCTATCTAGATAGGTGCTAATTGGTTCTTTGTGTAGGTAGACTTCTGATTGATTCATTTTGGGAAAATATAACTGGTTCCTGATTGACTTTTTTATTACTTTTTATACATACTGCTGCATGTTCTTCTTGAAAAAGAATCTGCTAGAGTTTTTATTACTTTTTATACATACTGCTGCGTGTTCTTCCTGAAAGATTCTTTCAAGATTCTTTTTATTCTTAATTAGTCAAAGGATATTTGATCTTGATGTGACGTAAAATTGGGAACCATATTTGTTGATTTTCAAACTCTTCTCTTCCCTGAAGAAGCTATTGGAATATTTCTTTATGGTTCTTGATGAGCTCTCTATGTAGTTCTACATGACGGCGTGCCATGGTTGCCAGAACTTGGATGCCTTAAATTGGATCTTATTTCCAATATGAAACAGTGCATGTTCCATTACTGCTAATGTTTAGGTTGTCCTAGATAAATTAGCATAATGTAGGTTAGTTGTCTCTAAGAAATTGAGCTATGAAGCAGGAAGTTACCCGTTCAAATGTTATTCTTTGCAATGTACTGCCTTTTACTTGTACCAGATCTGTTTGAATCAATAGGAAGAATGTGTCTATGTATATGAAACAATTTATACATTCTAAAGTAGCACAGCGTTTTGCGAACTTAACTGAGTCAGTGAAAAAGATTTTGCCAAAGATATAAAGGATTTAAGTATTTCATTTGTGCCTGGATTTCACTGCTATAACAAATCCTCCCTGAAGCATTTAAGTAGAATTAATTTAATCATGTTGTTTTCTGTAAATGATCATGATAGCAGAGAAGGTTAAAGGGTCCTGTCTAGTACTATCTCTCTGTTTAAGAATATAGGTGTTGATTAAATCTAATACGTGTTATAATTCCTCAGGAAGACAAACATTCTGTTGATGATTGATTGAAGGATTTCTTCTGATTAGAGTCACTGCCACTTTATGCTATTTATCAGAATCTAATAATCATATCATTTTCTCCAAGCAGTCTTTACAAAAATCAGTTTTATTAGGAGGATTGACTTGTGATGTCATTTTCTACTAAAGTTCTATTCCCAGTCCAAGAACTGATAGGTCAAAAACTTCATTCTGGGTGGCACTGGCTTTGAAGAATGCTGAAACATTGAAGAATATGGTTGTTCAGTCCATATTACTGACAAAACTAAATGGATCATGTCACACTAATTCTGTATATTTTTAATGGTTGTTAGTATTTTCATTTCAAAGGCGACTGACTTCCAAACAAGTCTGAATATGTTAGGTCCAAATTATTTGAATGGCCACCTACAAGTAATCTATATAAACATGATTACACTTTAAGATCCTTTTCAGATCAACAGATTCATAAAGCAATAAAGATGGTGGATTAGTATAGTGAAGCCTTTCCCAGGAAAAAAGTTGCATATGGGATTATAATCTTTGGTTTTGAATTGAAAAAATCTTAGTTGCTATTGCTGTTTGAAACTGTATTTTATTTGGCTTTGGCATTTTACAAATTGAAGGGGCTTTTATAATTGAACACTACATTTATTTTCATTTTAACCTGTTGTGAAGATATGGCACTTAATAGATTGATAATAAATGATAGATAATAATTCTTCCCCCAGTCCTTTTTGAAGAACCTGATTGCAAAGAGTAAGAAATATGCCTTGATTGAGACAGGCAGGATCTGTTACTGATGTGTCAAGGGAAGACAATATCTTAAATTCCAAACAAGCATAAAATATATAGATGAGATTCAGAGATTCACCAAATTCAATTGAGTATAATAAGGGGAGAAGAAACAGTATAATCAGACTTCCAAGATTCTGTTAATTATAGCCACTTTCAGTAACAGTAATCATAGCCATCCTATGGAATTGATTCTTTGTCCGGTCTACCTGGTGGTGCTAACGCGTATAGTATTAGGCATACTTACAGTATTTTATTTATCAAACTTGTATGCTGTTCATCTTGCAGTGTGTGATGACTCTGAGTGGCTTATCACATAATAAAATGTAAGGAAATTAAAAAAAATTATAAATATAAAAACAGATTTAAGTTACAAGAGATTAAAACAAACTAAAAAACCACAGGTTTAGAGTGGAGAGATAGTGGTGACTCCTCTGTTACTGTACTAGCCACCCCAACCAACAGCTTCTTCTTTAGGACCAACCTTCTGCCAACCAACATAGCCAAATTTTAAGGCATTTCCTGAAGGCCAGAAGGGTGGAGGTAGACCTCATCTCTGCGGTAAGATGTTCCAAAGTTGAGGGTCTTGGCAGAAAAGGCTCTTTTCTGGTACCCTGCCAGCTGTAATTTCTTGGCTGATGAGGTCAGCAATAAGCCTCTTTTGGCAGCATGAGTGGGGTGGGCCAATCCTTTTGGGGCAAGATAGCTCCCAGAGGACCTATGTCCTAAAGGGTATTAAAGGTAATAGTGATACCTTGAATTGGACCCGGATGTGGTGTTACATGTGCCAACCCAGGGGGCCTCTAAAACTGCTGCATTCTGGGCCAATTGTAGTTTTTGAAGACTCTTCAAGGGTAGCCCCATGTAGAGCATGTTCCATAATCTAAACTGCAGATATTTGCTTCATTTAGATATTTGCACTCTAATACCTACTTAATCAATCTGAATCCTCCTGTTTAACAGTGGATTGAACTAGTGAATAGCTGCAACTCAAATTAGAAAGGTTAGTAGCTTATTTTTATACTATGTTGCCTAGAATCGTTTTGAAACAAGATGGGCAGTAAATAAATTTAATAAATAAATTTAGTTAACCCGTGTTCAATAATTTTATTTAGGATGTCACTTTAATGGCTAATAAGCTAACAAATATTTACCTGAAGATAATGTTAAACTCCTCAGAGTCTTCCCCCCCCACCCCACAGAAAATCTTTTACTTTCAGTGAACTGAAGTGGTGAGCTTTATTTTCTCAGCATTTTTGCTTCAAAACAGTACAACAACTCGACTTACAACAGTTCATTTAGTGATCATTCAAAGTTACATCATCAATGAAAAAAGTGACTTAAGACTGTTTTTCACATTTACAACCATTGTAATGTTCCCATGGTCATGTAATAAAAATTCAGGTGGTTGGCAACTGATTCATAGTTATGAAGGTCACTTTTGGTGACCTTCTGACAAGCAAAGTCAATGAGGAAATCAGTCTCAATTAACCACCGTGTTATTATTTACCAACTGCAGTGATTCACTTAACAACTGGCAAGAAAAGTTGAAAAATTGGTCAAACAAATGGGGTTTAACAAATGTTTCACTTAGCAACAGAAATTCTGGGCTCAATTGTGGTTGTAAATTGAGGACTACCTGTATTTCCACCTTTCTTCTTAAACCTATTGCTGTCACCTTATATTCTCCCTTGGTTGTATCTGAAGAAAGACAGAAATTATGAAACTGTCTGCTTGTTAAGAATGGATGAAAATAATACATCAATAATTACCTTTTTCAAGAATTGTGATGGTGGAATGCTGTCTTTAATGGTAGAGGTAGAATACTTTTTAATATATCTTATATACATTCTTATATACCTGTTGAATGCAAACCAGCAATGGTAATAGTTTGAGTTTTTTTCTATCTTTATATCATTATAGTGTGATAGTCCTGGCAAATAGCCCCATTTACCAGGTTCCTACCTTTAGAAACTGTTTGTAAACACTATTTATTTTACCCTTTTAGTTAAAATATTGCATCCCTAAAGTAACTTTATATACATTAAAGAAATAAAGTCAGCTTTGTCAACTGGGTTTGAACAGTAGTAAAATAAATTTCAATAAAGGAAATTGGAAAAGGAAAAACAATCTCTGTCATATAATTTAAACAAAGCAGGAGTTATTTGTAAAAATAATAAAATTGGGATACAAATAAATACATCGGTTGTGATTTGTTGCATTTGTCCAGATTTAAAGAGAAAACTGAAAGGCTACTTTTTATTTATTATGAAAAGCATCACAACTTATTATCGTTCCATGAATTAACTTCCATCTTCTTCTTACTGTTTTCAGCATTAACTATGAGGCCCTACTTTCTAAACAGCATCTTCCTCTACCTGTATTTCATACCTTTTTTTTCCTGGGGATGTGCACGATTACAGTCAGGAATGGAGCTTAAAGGAAATGACTTCAGATAAGATAATCAGCCTTGTAGAGAAGTGGCATTTCCAGAGTAATCTTCTTTCTCTTCTCCCATACTTTGCAGAACTTAGTTTTATAACAAGATTTCATTCACTCTCTTCCTTGTATTTATCTTCTTCCTTCAACTGTGTTTTCTGCATGTATTTTAACTGGTTCTTTTTCAGTCTCTTCTTAGTTGTGTCTTTCATAAGCAGTGTATTAAACAAATCTGAATGATCGCTCTTTAAATTTAGTTTGGAACAAGTAGCATTTATAACACATTCATAACTTCTTTCAATATTAGCTATGCTAAATTCTAGTAACCACACTGTATATACAATTATATATAATGTTTGTAGAGGTGAGCTTTAGTTTACATCTTTTGATGAGATCTTGTCTTACTTTGTGATATGGTATGTAAAATCAGCTCAAGCTTTGAGTGCTATTATTAAATCTTTCAAGGGGATCCCTTGTGGCAGTTCATAGAGCAGGTGGCCTGCAACTGCATGCAGGGAGTCAAGAGCCTTGTTTTATCAGAACATATTATCTAAAAATTGCTCAGCCTGTTTTTCTCTCTTGGGGGCAAAAACAACCATGCTGGATTCTTATGCTAAAAACTAATTATTAACCTACACTAAACGTCATTCAGGATAAATCCCAACTGAAAGACTTGGGTGAAGGATGTATCTGGATAGTAGGCCAAAATGTCATTTAGCTGTTTAACAGAGAGTCTATTTGTTATCCCACTGAATTGGAAGCCTATCTTTTGGTTGAGCAGGAAGAAAATGAGCATTCCTGTTTTTCTAATAAACATTTACAGTGACAAATATTTACAACATGAATAAAAATTGGAGTTAAATGCCTCCGTAAATATCCTTGCTCTTATAGCCTAATAAATTGTCCAGTAACATTATATTATAGTATTTGGATTCTTGAGATTTTCATTTTCCCAATAAAGTAGAAGTAAGTTTTCAAAAAGTAGAATTCTTTTAATATGTTTGGAAACCTACAGCCATTTCAAAAAAAACATCTTAATTAACATAGAATTTATGAATTCTATCAGTTTTAACTACAAATCATTTGACTTCCCTCTTTATGCAAGATAATAAAGTATTTCATTATTTTATTCCCAACCTTCATGCCATTCTATATCCAATTCCGATTTGGAGGGCGGTCACATTTGGCCAAATATTCTCTTGAAATTCACATGAGGTGTTCCTACAGATTAGAGAAGACATTGGAAATAGTGTACAGAGCGCTTCGTTACAGTTTCCATCATGTAGTTCAGACTTGGCATGTATTTTTGAAGACTGAAATCAATTCCTTTCTGAGTATTTATGGACCGTACCATTACATAAATTATATTTTCCTAAGGAATTATTTAATAATAAAGATGTTATATTCCGCATAGTTTAATTAAACAATTGGATAATTTAATCAAGCAAGCAATCACACAATTTTCTTTAAATCTTCTTAAAATATAATGTTAAAACAATCAGACATGAATTAAAATCTGATGTTCCTGAGAATAGATTACATTTGTTCTGTAAGTCTCCAATTAGCATCCCTGGTGCAAAATTTATTGAGAAATATGTATTCTGTTAAAATAACAGACTTATGATTTTAGTAAAAATAGATGTTCTGTACTTGCACTAGTTACTAGGGTCTCCTGTGGCCCTGAAACACAGCAGCAGCAGAAGACAAGTAATTAACATGAAAGCCTATACAATATCATTAAATACCAGTTGGTTTTTAAGATGTCGCAAGACTTGTTTTGATATTCTACTGCCTATATTTCATAAGTACAGTTTTTAGTCTCAGTTTTAACTATGAACATTCATGTTTTGTTATAAATTCTTAGCTTTTTATATATATACCACATACTAACATTTCTGGGCAAAAAAAGAAGGGGATGACAGAGAATGAGGTGGCTGGATAAAGTCACCAAAGCAGTGGTGACTTTATCCAGGCATGAGTTTAAATAGATTCCAGAGGATGGTAGAGGACAGGAAGGCCTGTAAGAACGTTGTCCATGAGGTCACGATGGGTCGGACACGACTTTGCAACTAACAACAACAACCTCATTTCTATTGTGTAAACTTGAATTTTGGGGCACTACTTAGGAGAAAAGTGGCTAAGACAGCATCTATTCCATAATTTCTCATCATTTTTAGCACATTATTGCTCATTTGGGTTTCTCTCAATTGTTATAATTAATTTAATCTAATACATTTAATATTCCTACATGTATAAAAAAGTGAAAAACAATATCCCTTGTTCTGTATTTGGATCAAATATTACTCTACCTGGCATATTGTACTTTCTTGTGAATAGCTACCTTTCTGAATGGCAAGTTGTCTCCTTTCTCATCTAATATATTTTAAGCAGCAATGTCAATTCTCTTTATTTTCATTATTTTTTAAACATTTTAGTAGGGGGCTCAGCTTTGCCACATTACTTTTTTCGTGAGGTGTAGCTGTGGGCATTGTTCTGAGGAATTGCTACAAGGTTAGGATGTCACCAAGAAAATAAACTGTCATGGCCTTTGGATAACCAGCTATGCTGAACTGAGGAAAGTAGGCCCCAAACAATTTTTTTTTTTTGTATTGGTAAGTGTGGTGTGAATGTTTAGTATTTTATGGTAAAAAATTTATGAGGGAAATCACATGGAAATGAAACGGCTACTGATAACTACAATAAGTATATATAGGGGTGGGTTCCGGCAGAGACTACTGCCGGTTCACTCAGGGACAAGTGCTTGATGCATGGTGGATGCGCACTGTGTGCGCATGTGTAATACAACTAAAATTGTATACGCATATGCAGAAGCATAAAACAAGATGGAGAAACGGTTTCGGAGGCTTGGCAGGCCTGGGTCGCTGCCAGCTCCAGGAGCTGGCAGCGACCCAGGCCATCAAGCTATTACTGGTTTGACTGAACCGGTCCGAACCGATAGGAATCCCACCACTGATATCATATAGCATACTTGTGTACGAGTCAAAATCCTATTGAAGAGTTGATAATAGGTAGTCCTTGACTTACGACCACAATTGAGCCCAACATATATGTTGCTAAGTGAAACATTTGTTAAATGATTTTTACCCCATTTTACAACCATTTTTGACAAAATTGTTAAGTGAATCACTGCAGCTGTTAAGTTAGTAACAGGGTTGTTAAGTGAACCGGGTTTCCCCATTGACTTTGCTTGTCAGAAGTTCATAAAAGGGAATCACATGATCCTGGAACACTGCAACCACCATAATATGAGTCAGTGGCCAAGTGCCTGAATTTTGATCACATGATCATGGGAATGCTGCAAAGGTGTATGAAAAATGGTGATAAGTCACTTTTTTTCATTGCTGTTGTAACTTTGAATGGCCACTAAATAAGCTCTTGTAAGTTGAGGACTACCTTAATATGCTAATATGTTAATATTACCTGCTGGTGATTTTATAGTAAAGGTTTGGATACATTTGGAGGTTCGTTCTTTCTGATTTTAAATAATAGTTGTGTGGTTATTACCATCTTAACATTTGAAACTTACTGGTATACCATATCAGTTTTTGTATACCAGCACATTTGGCTTTCTACAGAATCAACATAGGTGGTTTTCTATTTTTGTCCTCAGTCCCTTGGGGCAGATATAAGCAGAATGAAGAGGAGAAAAAAAAAAATAAAAGCTATAATTACAGAACCTAAGTGGTCCAAAGTTCCAAACTGTTGCAAAGTTATATTGTTTTCTCAAACAAGAGAGTATCCAGGAAACAGCTGGGCTGACAATTATTGCTTTCTAATTCCAATACAAATTATAAATACAATACTCATTTGGGGCCATCACAATAAACATAAAACAAGTAGCTTTTTGGGGAAGGGAATGTATAAAATAACTGGATTTATTTACTTTATAGATTTGAGTATTGGAAATAACTGTGTTCTGAACAGAAAACTTTTCAAAGGATCAGCTGGTTTGATAGTGCAAGATTTAGAACAAACCCAGTTGCAAGCATTGTAGCATTTAAAAAATGGTAACTACATCAGAGTGACTACAGCTACTTAAGGCTATCATAAGATCCACTAAGAAAAAGGCCATCTTAAATATATGCTCTTCAAGTGCAAAACACTACTAAAACAAAAGAAAATGCTCATAGCGCATTTATCAAAAGGTATAGTGATCTCTGGTTTTTGCAGGAAAAACCAGTGGAAAAAAAATCCTCTCTCCCCAAGTTCTTTCCATTTACACACTCCAGTATCTCCAATCTGCATTCTTGGGAGGTAAGCTTCCATTAAAAAATAAAGAATAATCACAGCCCCTTTCTCCCCCTTCGCCACACTCATTTCTATAATATGGTAATGATATCACCGTAGCAGTAATTACGGGTCATCTTCATTTCTTTCATCTCTGCTGGATCTGATGGCTTCATTCCTTTGACGGAGAAGATTTGGCTCTGGGTACTGTGATTATTTGTTAAGCATTATTCGAATAGACAGGAGTGAGAGAATTAATCAATCCAAATGCAATTAGCATCATGTTTAACCCAGTGATGGACGTCTCAAGGTGAAACAGCCAAGGGAGTTTCAGTCATTATTATTCAATCCAGTGGCTCTTATCTAAATTATAATCAAGAGGGTTTTTTATTGGCTTCAAGGAGAGATGTAACTCTTTCCCTACACCAAGTGTCATGGAGATCAAGAGTCAAGGAGGTCAAGCTAGTCTGTTTCTTCAAGAGGAGGACCTCTCAGAATATCCATCTCAATATTCAAACCAGCTAAAACAAAAATAGCTATCTTCCTATGATTTTAATAAACTTGATCTTAGTAGCAGTATGTATTTAATCTTCACTAGGACTGCATTAGTTAAAAAGACCAGTCACTAACTATTTTATGCAATTCTTTGCAATCCATAGTTGACAGTTCTACTCTGCACTCAATACTTTGGCTTGCCATTTTGGATTTACTGTTATATTTTTGTGAAAAGGGCATGAAGAAAACAATTATTTTTTAAAAATTAAAATTCTGATATTTTTTTCAAGTACCAAGTTTCCTCGAAAATAAGATTGGTCTTATATTGATTTTGGTTCCAAAAGATGCATTAGGGCTTATTTTCTGGTTAGGTCTTATTTTGGGGAAAATATAGTACTAATTGCGCCCGTCTGGCTGGTGATCTTAACTGGGGTTTATTTTGGGGGTAGGGCTTATATTATGAGCATCCTGAAAAATCATGCTAGGGTTTATTTTCTGGTTGGGTCTTATTTTTGGGGAAACAAGGTAATAGAATCTGTAGTGTGGTAGCACAGAATCCCTACACTTTAGAAGTTACCTGATGAGGTAATAAATATGTGCAATCCAAAAACTAAGCTCAGAGAACCCCAAGAATAGAACATGTATTGGTAGGACTAAGATTGGTAATTCTAAAAAATCAGACTGAAAAATGGTAGATACTATATTCCAGTTCAGGTTAGATTATTTTTAAAATATGCAGTACAGATACAGTTAGACTATGTATTTTCAAATACTTTTAAATCATTCATAAAATACAATAGTCAATGTTAGTTATCTGTCCTCTTTTGAACTTCAGTATCAGCATAAAGATTTGAAGGACTATAGTGGCCAGAAAAGCTATAGTCCTGCTATGCTAATAAGAACATGGTTAAAAAAAACAACACTATTTTTTAAAGTAAAAAATAACAAGCTCTCCATTTAAAAAAAAGCAAAGGTTTAGGTTTAGGTTTTTAGCATGACCAGAGATATGGCTTGACAGTATAATCCCTGGGTTTTTTTTCCCATTCTAAATACCTGGAAAGAGGAAGTGCAAGTGAGAAAGCATGTTTTTTTAAATTCTGTATATTTTCTGTATATTTACTAATCTTAGCTAATTACTTTTTGCTGTATTACATTACGTTGATCCTAATTAATAGATTAGGAATGCAGTAATCCAAATGCCTCTAAATCAAAAGGTATACATTTAAGAAGTAGTGGTTTAATTCTTTTTGCCTGAATTCCAATTGTTTTTTTAAAGTTTTTTTTTTTTTTTCAAAACAAGCACAACATATAAAATCTTCCTTTTTACATACTGTAGAAAGTGTATCAGTTGGTTACATGCATCTCTTCCACAGTCATCAAGCATAATTCATATTAACTCAAGTATTTTAACTCAGATATTTATATATCTTACCGTCATCATACCTCCATTTGCATTTGACTATAGTTGTTTAAACATCCTTCATCATAAAACATACCAAGATTTAATACATAACCACATACTGGCATTTCATTACTATTTCTAAAATCCTCCAATGACACTAAATCCTTATGTCCTATTCTAGCTAAACATCCATAATATTTAATAACAAAGTTTCTATCCTTCTTTCCAAATCACTGTTTACAATATTCATCTCATTTCCTTATATTGTACACATACACACACACACATAGACACACACACACAATATTATCATTATCCCTCCTTATTTGACTATATCCTGCATCATATCATTCCCCCCTAGTAATCAAGACTTACCTGAATCTAACTTAATTCTTTTTTTATTATTATTATTATTAACCTTTATATATAATCCAAAAGGGTTTCTAATCTTCCTTTCATGGTACCATACAATATTCATACCCAGTTATTACTTATCATAACATTGTATACATTATTATCATTATCAATTATTTATTTAACTATATCTATATCACTAAATTTCGCTAAGTTTAGCTAGTTTTAAATTATACTCTTCCATCTATCAACCTTTCCAGTAACAAAACAGTATCATATCTTCTGCCATTTGTGGTGTCAGTCCTCTAATCATCTCCTTAATCAGCTTTGTATGGACTTCTCTTAGCAGATCTTATAAGATCTCTCATGTAATTTTGATGCCTTTCTTCTGTTTCCTTAATCAGCTTATCTTTGATTGTCAGTGGTGTTATCAAAACTATTGCTAATAAGATTTCTCTCTTTAAATCCATAAATTCTTTTATTTTTTTCTCTTCTGTATCTTCCATCTGGGGTAGGTTTCCCCTCCATTTAATTCCTCTTTCAGCATTCCACTCTTCCGTTTCAGAAACAAACCAATCACCATAAATATCAGCAATTTTAATTTCTTTATATTCATTTTCCTCTTCGATTTTTTTGGATTTTAACCGCCACTTTTTCCATTTGATGAACATCTTCAACGTCTTTGTCATATTTTACTGTAAGATGCACTAAGTAATCCAACTTCTTCTCTATCCTCTCACTTGTATTTGATAATTTCTGTATTTCTGAGAATATCTTTTGCAGATTTAAAACTTCTTTCTGGTGTTGAAATTGAGCTATGATTTCTAGCTGACAAACACTGATATTCTAGCTTAGAAGATTTTAACAGAATTAAGCATCACAATAACATTTCACTTTTCTCTGGTTAAAAATCTACTTCAAAGGAACATCTGTGTGCTTTTCTTCTTCTTCTTATCACTCTATATAAACAAGCTGTGAATCCTTGAAGTGCCAAGCCAGGATAATCAGGGAAAAAAGTATTTCATTTCCAATACACAAACCTCTAGCCTCTGAGTAGCAGCGTTATAATGTTATGTTACCATTTCTTTGTTTCTTTTTGTATCTTTTTGTATTCAGTTTAAAAAAAGGTCAGATTCTTAAATGAATTAGAAAAACACCCACAGTAATGAAAGAGGAGAGTTTAGTCCATAGATTACAGAGAATAGTCAAGAAAAAAATAGAAGGAACTTAATCCATTCATTTTAAAAGGCTTGCATAAATTCCATCTGTAAAAATAGCATTAAAAGTAAGATAACCCACTGTTCAAAACCAGTCCAAATTTAATTCTGCCGCTTATTTCTTCTGTTCTCCAATTTAAATTAATTTTAAGATTTTTTTTATAGGCAGTCACTTTTAAAACAGTAAAAATTCCCCACCAGCTGAAAACACTTTCTCTTTCCATATCCTTCCATTTTGGAGCCGCCCCGACTTCATCAGCCATTTGGCTGGATTTTTGTCACCGGTTTGAAGAGTTTCTCTTGGATCAATCAGAGACTTTGCGATGTCCCTGTGATCAGCAAGATGTAATTCTTCCTCTACGGGATGGTTTAGGTCCATTTGGACAACCCAGTGGCAAAAGTGTCGACTGCAATCTCAGAGCATTGAGATTGCACGTCGTGTCGTCGGCTCCTCCCTCCCAATTATGTTTAAAGTGTTTTGAATAGTAATACAACCTAGATTTTTTTTTAAGGCAGCAATCTTTAAACCAAGGAAATAATTTATGTATCAAGCTAATATTGAAAGAATAGAAGAACAGTGTGCTGTTTTCAACAGTGATTTGAGTGCTAAAATGACAACAATATAAGCAGAGTACACAGGAAGGCTCCTTATTTTGGATCACTGATTGGGTAGCAACAAAATTATATTAAGAAAGAACAAATATAAATATAGGTAGGGAAGGCAGGTCAATCACTTCAGAGTGACAGCAAAGATTTTGTGGAACTGTGGCTTTTGGATTAACAGAAGCAGTTGCAGTAATATCTTCAGAAATATATGTATCCATTATAGGTTGACTTGGGATACTAGAAAACTACCTTGTACTATATCATTGGTCCTTCTAGTATTGTTTGAATCTTCTCTTTCAGGTTCCTTTGGAGTTTAGCTAGAAGTACAAATAGTTGACTGAGAATCTTATCTGCAAGTTACATTTCACTATCAGTGTGCTTCAATCATTCTCTAAAACAAAATCTTACTTGCATATGACCACCTTGATGCATTAAAATCTCTCCTATCTTTAGTGACCTTTAGGGTGACAGGTTTTTACATAAAATTGAAGGCATTACTTTCATTACCTCACTAAATCCCACAACTACAGTTCTAATGAAACATGGAACCCATGGTTTACCATATCGTAAAAAAGGTTTTTTTAATGAAATATTGGGTGGGAAGGGACAGCGACATTGGAAATCCAATCTTCCACCATGTTTTTTTTTTTTTCACTAAATAGCTTACTAGAAGAAACATCAAACCATTACTTTTCTACTTTGGATAGAAGCCGAACCTTCTGAGTCTTTGTCATTGACATAACATTTGATTAAAAATGTTACTAACCTTTAAATTACTACAGTTGTAAAGATAGCCCTGAGTTTCTAATGTAATCTCCTCCGTGTTGAAATAAGGAAAATCTTTGCGTAATGAAACCCATATGTCATAGTGAAAGGATGCAAAGTGCTGGCAGAGTGGGCTGCTCTCAAAAGAGATTCTGCACCCAATCTTGTTAACCAGGGCTGCTTTTGGTAATCCCTCATCTTCTCACTTGCAAGAAATCAATCTGCACTACTGAATATCTTCCACCAACAGTCACAAAATTTACTGCGGGAGGCAGTTTGGGGACTGTGGTAGGAAGGGAGACCAAGACAACAAGGCTAAATACAGGATTGAGGGATTGAAGTTCCCAAAAGGAGATTATATTAAACTGTGCTCCTCCTTCCTAGCAACTGGTAAATTAAGCTTTCACTTTGGCTTCTGCCTCTTTTGTCCAATACCTGGTTTGCACTCATTCTAGTCTCTGGTAGAAAATTAATTCCTGGTTCAAGATTCTTTGTTATTTATAGTAACCCAATAGCTGTCTTGTAGGTAGTCACAGGAAAAAGTGGATTTGTTCAGATATTCAGCTTTATTGTAACCTAGGCCGATTACATCCTAAATTGGTGCTTTCTGTGATCTTCAGTGCTCTCACTTCTCCATATAACCGAGGAGATTAATTTGTAACTGAGCTATTGCAGTTGTATTCATTGTTGATCTTCTATTGTAGTGATAGATGTACTGCATAGGATAGACTATAAATTTTGTCCTGACATGGCATTTCATGTTATGCTGCTTAGATTCTATAGTTCCCTGTTAATACTGTGAAATCGGTACTAGATCCAATTGTCAGTGGGCAAGTCCCTGAGATTAAGCATATTTGAACAACGTACCTATGGTTTCTTGTACAATTTTGTTAGCTATTCATTTAGAGATTCACCATTGTGCATTAAGTGGCTTTCCCTCATTTCCATGGGTAGTGAGTGATGACAATTATTATTATTATAAGTTTCCTGACAGCAATTGCATCTAGGATGTGGGCAGCTGGTTCTGTATCCTCTTGCTTTTTTTTTTTCCATTGAAATGACTATGGGATGTCTTAAATTAAAATTTCTAATAAGGTTTAAGGAGCATTGAACTGGAATAATATGAAACAAGAAGGCACGTCCACTAGGGACAATTTTTTGTCTGTCTTATATTCATAGACTGGGGAGTAGCAACTAAAGAATGACTGAGACACCGGGACAGAAACACTTTGCAATCTATCAGTATAGATATCTTCTTATCTGTAACAATATCTGTATTGATATTGTTCAACAAAATAGAGATAAGCACAGCTACAAAAGAAAGTAGGAAAAATCAGATTTTTTCTACCCAATTTAGATGGCTTTGATGAACGTTGAAAGGGTTTATCTGATATCTGTAAAGATCTTCTCTTGATTTTGTTTCATATGTTTTAAATTTAAGCTTAGTTGACTCGTGTGTATTGAGAAGAGGAATACAGAATAGCAGAAGGCTGTCTTGCTTCTAATGGGATTTTGTAGCAGCATGTGTGAGTTTGTTTCAGAAGTCAGAAATGAACAGATGTTGGTATAAATTACCTCTGTGTCTGATGTCTTGCAAATTAAAAGCGCGGTTTGGCATCACTAAACAATTTCACCAGGTGGGGGGGAGGACGAGCGAGTGGTGATTATTGTAGCAGGTCGGGTAAGAATCTTTAAGCTGTAGCAGAGCAGGATAGCAAGGATAAAGGAATGAAGAATAAAATGAGAGGTCTGTGAATTAATCAGAAATGTTAACATCTCCGATGACAAGTGAACAGGAGGGCACGTGTTCTGGAGCAGCCCCCAACTCACAGTAATTTTAGTTGGATGCAGTGCTAGTCAATGCTTGCAGCTTGATTTATAAGGTGCAGCCCTCTTCAGGGGCGCATAGTTGTCACACATTCGTATATCTCCTATATGGGACTGGTGCTCTGAAAAACCTCCATTCCATCAGCAGATAATGCTTCAGGTTGACATTACTTGAGCAAGACAGGGTTTTAATTCAAACTGATTTTTTTAATTTTCAGATTTCCTGAGATTGTTTAAACTTAGCTTGTTCTTCCTTTACTGGAAGAAAAAAATGATTATGGAACATGAGCATCTACATTTTAAATATTTGAGTTAAGAACACTAGTAGAAAAAACAGGGGAAAAAACAGAATAACAGAGTTGGAAGGAACCTTGGAGGTCTTTTAGTCCAATGTAAACAAGAAAATTTTGAAATGAATGGCAACTCAGTGATCCCAAAGCCTGTTTAGATAACCAATTCATGTAGTGAAATTTATATTAAATATGGTTTGAAGTTTCCTGATTCTGGGCACAGTGATTGTATGCCTACCTCCCATCTTTTTATTTCTTCCTCTGTCCATTTTGGTCTTGAGTTTTAATCACACCCCACAGAAGTCTAAAGGTTTAAGCAGCTTGGAATCAGAGTATGAAAAGACATTCATATGGCCACATTTGAACTACATTCATCTCATTTCAACAATAGTCCTGTCAATTGAACTTGAGTTATGATTTCTAGATCTGTCAGGTCCTAGGCTTACCCTTTTAACAAGGAAACATATGTTACCACAGAATTTAGGATGGAATCAATCCTTATGAGTAAAAATTTTAAAAAGCAAGGCGAGATAGTGGTTCGGGGGGAAAAGGAAGCGTTAGTATTATCTTTATTTCTAAGAAATCCTCATAAGCCCTACTAGGAAATAACAACAGGAAAGCACGTAGAAGGTAGCTAAATTCTTTTTAGTCCTTTTACTAGGCAATAGTCATGGGAGAGGTTTGTCTTTTTATCTGTGTAATAAAGTAGTGCATTATGTCTATGTGTTTCTGTTTTCTTCTTGAGTTGGGTTTGTGTGACTCTGCATTTGTGAGCATGTGTGTACCATAAAGCATAGAGCACATTACATAAGCTTTTTTCTGGATTATGTGACAAGGAGGGAGGCAATTTAGAATGGAGTAATCAGTAATATTCTGAACTGCTGCCTGTCCCAAAGGGATACATTGTGGGAGTTTTCTAGAATGATTTGATAAAATCAGAATCTTCTGCTAGTAATTCTGAACATTTCTGATAGTTGGTTCCCACAAAATGAATACGAATCTCTTAACTTTAAGTAGACTTAAATATGGATTCTTTATAATTCTACAAAAAAAATCAAAATCATATATGTCACAGATATCTAAAAGACGGAGGCCTACCATTGTTCCCCGAAAATAAACAGGGTCTTATTTTTTTGACTCCCAAAATAAGCACTTGCCTTATTTTGGGGGAGAATCTTATTTTTTTGTGAGGTGCGAGAGTTGGCGAGCATGGTCATCTCATGGCTGCTACTATGTTGCAATATTTTTGGGGAGGGCTCTATTTTCAGGGGAGGACTTATTTATAGCACATGCGCTCAAAAGCCTGATGGGCTTATTATCTAAGGAGGGCTTATTTTTGGTAAAACAGGGAAATTTTTAATCTTCCAAGCAAAATTCTTCTAGCTCATCTGGATTTGAGTATTGAAACTGGATCAAAGCCAATTTTTAGATTCCTATCCATATGTGTGAGAGAAAGAAGAGAAATATAATGATTGCTTAATTTATGTATGAACATATTAAATTCCTGCCTCACAGAATATTTTTTACTAACTGAATTTGGTTTTTTTAAGTTCCAAACTTTTTCACTAGCCAAAATGTTGCCTATCAAGAACATTTATAGCAAACCAGACACATTTAATAATACTGTTGTCTTTGGCCATCAATCTGATTCTCCAAGTTATTTATGTTCTTTAGATTTTAACAAGAATGCATACTCAAGATATAACACAGACTTGGATTGGACATAATGCAGCAAATCTGTGATCTAGGATTACATGCATGATCCTTGTACTCATCAGCTCTCTAAACCTCTTTTTAAATGAAATTCTTTCATTTTCTGAAAATGCCGTTGGGGCCTGTGTGGAGCCTAAAGCCATTCTTGAAATAAAGATATGTTAACATTTGCAGCATGTCAGCTTCATATTAATTTATATACCCGTATATACTCGAGTATAGGCCGACCCGAATATAAACCGAGGCACCTAATTTTACTACAAAAAACTGGAAAAGTTATTGACTCGAGTATAAGCCTAGGGTGGGAAATGCATCAGCTACCAGTAAATTTCAAAAATAAAAATAGATACCAATAATGTTTTTGAATATTTATTTCAAAGAAAAACAGTAAACTAGCGGTGTATTCAATGAAATACTTCACTCACCTCATGATGCTGATGTCCCACTGTGATGATGATGTCCCGTGCAGCCGCGGGAGCGATGTCCCGCCTCCTATGACACACGGCACAGTGATTCCTATCATTGGATCACTGTACCAGAGGAGGTGGGACATCGCTATGTGGCTGCTTGCCATACCAAGGAGGAGGTGGGACATCGTTGCAGAGCGGCAGGAGGGGGAGGAAGGGGAATCGTAAGACAGCCCTGCATTACATTAGAACGTGAGGAGGGGGGATGGTGCGGTGCGCGCTGCGCGGCAAACTGACACAGAGGGAGGGGAAACTCACAGGGGCACTGGGCCATTCACGAGTGTCACCCAGCGGCATGGCCCCGCCCCTTTTTCTCCTCCATTTTGGGCAAATTTTTCACTGACTCGAGTATAAGCCGAGGCGGCTTTTTTCAGCCCAAAAAGTGGGCTGAAAAACTAGGCTTATACTCGAGTATATACAGTATGTTGAAGGGAGAAGGGACAGGCAGCAATGGATATTTTCAGAAGAATATTGATATCATGGGTTTATGTTGCCTATCCTTGAAATAAACCATATTGACATTTGGCTTGCAAAGAATAGGTAAATTCCCATTCATTTAAGTAAGGTGTGGCACATCTTTCTCTTCCCATATCCAGTTAGATTGCCAATACTTATATCTCAAGGACCTGAGCATGCAAGCAGGAGAATCCGCAGTGCTTAAAATGCAAGCAATTACACCAGTGCTAACCCACAGATCTTTCTTTTGCCCACAAAGAGAGAACATTAAGTGTTTTTAGAATATTAAACTTTGGAAAGGAGGGAGTTTTGTCCAAGAAAAACCAGCCCCTCTCCTCTTCTTTAAAAGCCTTGGTTTTCATGCAAAAGGGATGAAAAGAGATAGCTGGGAGATGTGAAAGAAAGCCGTTCACCTGGGAGGGGACCAAGAGAAAGAATACTGAAAGAAATATATTGAAAATTTAAGGAACCTGGAAGCAGCTTCCTGAATTAGTTTCCAAAAGAATCAGAAATGAGGAGAGGGCAAAAGAAGAAAGGGATGACAGAGATTGAGGTGGCTGAATGGAGTCACCGAAGCAGTAGGCATGAGCTTAAATGGACTCAGGGAGATGGTAGAGGACAGGAAGGCCTGGAGGAACATTGTCCATGGGGTCGTGATGGATCGGATATGTCTTTGCAACTAACAACAACAAAAAGGAACAGAGAGAAGGTACCATCCACTTCTGTGATGATTTAATTTGCTGCAGAATGCATGTGTCTTGTATGACAAATCACATTGTTTCCATTGTAAATCATGTAATTTGAATCATCATAAATGAATGCTACCATTCCATTCTTATGGACAAATGTGTTTAGATCTTCAACCTGATTGCTGTAACTACCTACCATAGTAGATGTCTTGGAAGAGAGCCTCCAAACAGGATAAAAAAGTACCAGCTTGAGGCCTGATAGGACAGCTTCACAAGCCACATGCAAAATAAGATCTCCAATCTAGAAACTAGGTTGCAAGCCAACATATTGTTGCTTGCGTCCTACCAAGTAGAAGTTACAAATGAAACCAGTCCTAGATGGTTTTATTTGCCAATTCTTGAAATCGTTTTATAAAGTAGTTTTCATGTCATAGAAGGTAACATGAAAGAATCTATTTAGCTACAGTAAGACCATAGTCTAAGTCTAAGATCATGTTCCCCAAATAATAATGAGGTGCTCATGAAAAGTCCACAAGCAAGAGATAAATGCCATCATCATGTACTTAACTATCCAAATTAAGTGGACTACTACACCTATTTCATGTTTTTTTTTAAATCTGGGAACTCATTTAAGTAGCCATAAAAACTAACCATCACCCTTAACAATGGCTAGTCAGACCCTCCATAAATTGAATTCCCCAGACTTTTGGCATAGTAGTAATCCTAATATAAAATATGTCCAATCACTATCTGAATGTGGAGATGGTAAGGAAGAAAAAGAGCTGAAGTGTTTTCTCTCAATTCAAATAAGTATTTTTAATAGAGCAGCAATAAAATCTTGGAATTCACAAATCAGATTTTTTTTTCTATAGAACATACTGGAGCTGGGTAAAATTCTGTAATGCTTTTAATGGAGATTGATGATACGGACAAGCATATATACTTTGTTTTGCTGGGAATGACAGTACAATGTGAGGCTAAAGTAGAGCAAAGCTATAAACTCTACTTTAATACACCATACATAGATATACTACTACGTTGAGAGAATTTGAAACTCCATTATATATAACATGTAGGGACTATCACTACTATGGGGGAATAGAAATGCTGTCTCATTTATGTTTAAGGTCATAAGTATACAGGGATAAGTAATCTTAAAATAGAGAGACGGAGGGGGGTTGTGGGGCTATACTTGCAGAAAGAGATGCCCTAAGAAGGAGCAATGGCATTCTAGATTATACTGTCTGTAGATAAATATAGTAGAAAAAATTGAAAGGGAGTCTTGAGAATAACTACTATGAAAATAAAGTGAGTGGTTATACTATAAAATGAGACTGTTTATGTACATTACAGCTGAGTTTTAATATTTTCAATGCTTGGCTGATATTTCTAGACTTTGAAAGAACTAAAGTGTGATATTTGCTTTCTTTTATGTGAAATATTTTTATCCTGTTTTTAATCATTTAAATTAATTTTATAAGTGGAAATTATCCAGTTCTGATGCTATACGTTAAACTGTTTGTCTTTCTTTGTGATTTCAGCCAGAGAAATGACTAGAGGAAAATTCCTGAACATTCTGGAGAAACCCAAGAAGTAACGGAATATGTACACTTAAAAAAAAGCAGCCGCACCTTGTTATTTTGGAACTTCTAGAATTGTCCACATAAGCTGAAATGAAAGGACCAAACTCATTGTTTCACCTTTCTTTGAGGATAACTGTTCTGGATTTCTTCAGCATTGACCACCATCAGTTCTCTTAACCTCCTGGCTGCAGTTGATCTTGCCCTGTTTACCTTAATGAAAAGAAAAGGACTCATTTACTCATGGTTGCTGCACACAACTATAATAATATGCATCTTGTGATAATAGCCTTGTCCCAGAGCAGTACACAGCATAGCACTTCTCTATGTACGTCCATCCCACATCATTACAAGACAAGCACTTTATAATATTTGCTACTGGACAAATGCATAATTTGAGATGAAAACTGACTAGTATTCTTTAATACAGATAATCCTAATTTTATAATTGTACAAGTTAGCAATTTATATTGATTTTATTAGGTACAAAGGCTGCAGAAAAAAATAAGGATTGTATCATTCTTGCATGTTTCTGTAATTTTAGATATAGGATGGGATGGGAGGTAACATTCCATCAAATTTATGTTTGGTTGATTTTAAGCTACCTAAATATGACTGCAGTGGAAGTGTGAAGAAAAAAACTAAAGAGAATAAGAAAAAAACACTCATATGAAGAAAACATATGTCCTGTGCTCAGCTTAATCATATACGCTTTCATTCAGCTTCAGATATCTTATCTCTTAAAAAGTGTCTAAAGGCAAAATAAATTCTCTGTCATATCAGAATTTTCCCAAAAGCAAATAATATCTTTTTAGGCTACCCATTTTGTATTGTATCCATAGCTCTAGAAAAGATAACTCCAAATTAGATTTCTCTTTCGGGTATACATAGAAGATGCTTTGTACAGTATATAGAAGTAACAATTATATATTGAAAAGCCATGATTTCTCTTTAATTGTCCTTCTTTTCCAGAAATACTTTTAAACTAGCTGGCTGGCAACACACCAGGTCAAGGTCTTTGTATTGATTTCTCTACAATAAAGCACTGAATAGGGTTTCCATGAACCTGGTACTTAGATTTTATGAGATATGGTGACTTGAAAATATTGGAGTTTAAAATGTCAAATTAGAAAAAGTTGTGCTAGTTACATTTGGGGAATTACCAAGCTAAAGTTAAGCACTTTTACATCCCATTAAGTGATATTAGAGTATCTTCCCCCATTGTGGAATAAGCTGAATTAAGAAAGGCCTAATTTTGGATTCTGGCCTGCAAATGTTTTAATAAAAAACATTTTTCTCTGATGAAAAAAAATATTAATATTGGATGCATATCAAAACTTTGATTTTTTAAAAAAGTTTTGACATTCTAACAAATCTTTGAAGTTTTCAACATGCAACTGTATACTGTTCAATTTATTGTAGCAGTAATGCAATTTTGGAAATGTAAGAATGCAATATAAGCAAGAAAACAGTATGCAATTATACTGTAACTGATGACCATTTTCTGTATTCTGGTAGTTTGTAAATTACATGAGAGAGATATTTCTTGTGTACGGTAAATCAGCCATATTTCCATTTTAAATTATTATATATACTGCATTTTTTCTAGAACAGAGGTTCTAGATTATAATATTCTACTCATATGCCATACATCAAATGGCAATTCACAAAGTTTGCCCTGTCATGACATATTTGCAGACCTAGGATTCACATGCTAAAATATTGCATCCATGCCAATGATGGCAAAACTATAAATGATGATGAACAGCTAGCAAAAAAATACTAGGAGCAGAAAAAATGTGCTGACTCCTCAAAGAAAAAGTTTGTTTTTCAATGATAACCTAATATTTATATTTTTGTTTAGGAATACTGAAATTGTTACCTTTTTGTTGTGGGTTTTAATATATAATAACACAGAGTTGAGCATTTTGAATATCCTAATGATTGAAGGATGAGAAGAGGTAGATTTTAAATCTCACATTCAAACAAAGTGTTGACTTTTGATGTATTATCTGTCCAAAATGCATTTGGAGCCTTGGTTATGGGCAACTTATAGATAAGATCCCCACTGCCAGATCTGATTGGTTAACCTCTTTGACATTTGAAAATATTTCTTTTTATTCTAAAAATTTGTAATTCTGAACATATACCAAATTATTGTATATGCTTTAAGTAGAGATATTTATATTTTAATGGATAGATATGTTAAATATTTAGTAAAAGTGCCCTACATCAGAAATTTGTATGTTACAATTTTGTGCTTTTGATAGTAAATAAAAAGTTACATTTTTAAAACATTCCTGTGAACTCTAGACTGTGAATCATACTTCTTAAATAAATCCCAGACTGACATCATGCATATTTATGTGTTCAGAATTTCTGTTAGATTTGATGGAGTTATCTCAAGCAAGTATTCATGTATTTTTATCTGATTATTAATAGGAGGCACCTTGCGATTTGTGTGAGGTTTGCTACAGACAAGTTAAAGACTCTTCATTCTTTTAACAAAAAATGTAACCATCTCAAAAAGCTGTTTACTAATGTCTTTATTTGCATTTGAGGTACGTTAAATATATTTTATGGTTCAATATTTTTTTAAAAAAATAAAGCTTTGAAAGGAGAAGTGAAAAAAGAATAAACTCAACCCTAGTGAAATTTGAATAGTTTCTACAAACAGATGTGTATTTGTACTTTTTAGCTCATTGATATGCACACTTCCTTCTGATTTAACTCCAGTAACTCAGGATCTTTGATTCAGGCAAGCATTTATAAGTGAAACTGTAAAGGGAGGTATTATGAAGTAAAATACAATTATTTTAAAATTTAAACTTAAAATAGTTCCAAAAACTAATCTTCAGAGTGACTCCGCAACATAGGAAAAGATACAATTCAAACTACAGTAAATAAACATCAACTGAGTTGAGGCTTGAAATAACAAATTAGTTTACTGTATAGAAAGTATTTCTTCTCTTCAAATCTGTAGTATACCATTTAATATCTTCTAAAGTTCTTGGACATTGTGGCTGAGTGGCTACGACGCTGAGCTTGTCGATCAGAAAGGTTGGCAGTTGGTGATTCGAATCCCTAGTGCCCGCGTAACATAGGTGACCAGACCTCCCAATTTTGGCGGACAGTCACGATTTCTAACAATTTGTCCCGTGTCACGGGGTGTTTTTAAAAAGTCCCGATTTTCTGGCTTCATGTTGAAAGCGCAGTGGATTTGCTTAAGAAATCCTAACCAGGGGTAAGACCAAAAGACACTCTGTCTAACCTCTCTCTATGTCTCAGTACTTTCATTGAAGATATGAAAAACGTTAAAGCAAGAAAACAGAACTCCCCCCCCGCCCATTTTACTTACTTTTATAAGAAAAGATGACCCAGTACCATAGAGCTCCAGGAAATACTTTGGCTAGAGAAGTAGCGAGTGTTCCTTCCTGATTTTCCGGAGGGGAGGGGCATGGAGGTTGGAGGTCGGTTCGTGTGGGAAAAATGGTGATATTTTCTTTGAAAAATATTTCCCTGGGACTAATTTCACCATTTTAATTTGCTCAGTTCTTTGTATTAACATCTGGATTGACTTGGAGTGCCTGCCTGCTGGTAAGTGAGCTGGATTTTTTTCTTTTATTTTTTAATGTATTTTTAAAATAATATTTTATTTATTGTGCATAGGATTTTTAAAATAGTTTTATTCTGTGTGGATTCTTTTTTAAATTGTCTTAGACGATTTAAAAAAAGATTCTATCCAAAATAAATTGAAGTGAAACCATTTTAAAAATTCTATGCACAATACTTTGAAATATATTGTGCATGGAATTTTTAAAAATAGTTTACTTCAATTTATTCTGTGTGGATTCTTTTTTAAATTGTCTTAGATTATTTAAAAAAGATTCTATCCAAAATACAAAATACAGCTGCAGTTATTCACTTAAGAACTGTGGCAAGAAAGGTGGTATAGTGACCAAAGTTACAATGGCATTGAAAAAAGTGACTGATGACCATTTTTCATACTTAGCGACCATTGCAGCATCCTCATGGTCACATGATCAAAATTTTGATGTTTGGCAACAGTTACAATTTATATTTGTAAATTGTAGTTATGTTGAAATAAAAAAAATATTACATACTATTTTTGTGTTGTATGAAAATTTTTGTTGCTCCGTATAAAATTTTAATCAACAAACCCCCCCCCCCGGTCAAAGGTGTCCCTCTTTACCAATCTGAAAATCTGGTCACCTTAGCGTAACAGAGTGAGCTCCCGTTACATGTCCCAGCTGCCAACCTAGCAGTTCGAAAGCATGTAAAAATGCAAGTAGAAAAAATAGGAACCATCATTGGTGGAAAGGTAGCAGTGTTCCATGGGCCTTCAGCATTCAGTCATGCTGGCCACATGACCAGGGAGACATCTTTGGACAGTGCTGGCTCTTCATCTTTGAAATAGAGGTGACCACTGCCCCCTAGAGTAGGGAATGACTAGCACAATGTGCGAGGAGAACCTTTAACCTTTACGTTCTTGGATTTAGCCCCAAACCTTTTTGTTTTGCATCTTAACATTCAGATGGATTTATACTTAATTGATTGCTTTCATAATCCTCAAAATAGGGTTTTTTTAAAAATATATCTTTTTTCCCTGGACAATCATTTAGGGTATTTAAATAGTTGTACGAGGAATTATTCTTTGGAATGACTTCCATTCCCATGGCCCACAATGAAAATATAGCTTTGTTATATCACATGGAGAAGGGGGAACTATCTTAGTAATTAGCAATTAATTCTCTTAATTTAAAATATTCCGTAATCATAGTCGTGCAGTGTCACCAAGGACAAAGTTAATTGAAAGCTTTTGCTTCGCATTTCCATTCTTTAACAAGCTTAGAGAATAAGAGACGTTTGACAAAAGAAATGTATTGCCTTCAAATATTTATCCACGTAAACTTTTAGCAGCCTGTGATGTTGGTAATCACTGTGTTAGAGCTGAAAATACAGAGCATGGAAGACATTTGTCTCTAAGTTTTAGTAGGTCTTCTCTTTCTCGTCAGCTGATCCCAAAGAAAAAAGGGATGACAACTGACTGTTAATAACATCAAAGCTTGTACCCTACCATTCCTTTTGTGTTGTTTTGTGTTATTTTATTTAACATATAGATCCTCTGGCAAATTGATGCAGAAATGCTAAGTGAAGCTTCTCATAGTTCTGTTTCTATTAAACATTACTAGTCATCATGGCTGTATGCTGGAAGTTGTGTCACGGCAAGTGGACTTGTTTTCTTTTTAGTTTGAAACATTTTGCTAATTATCCACGTAGTTTCTTTAGTGTGCGTTCAGGATAGCATCAAAACATTTCAAACCAAAAAAGAAAAGTCTACTTGGAAGACTGAGAATATTCATCAACATCATTCCAGGATAATATCTCTAATATGAGAAAATATTAATTTGCATTATGTTTTTGTTGTGAGAAAAATACAGATAAAAATTCCTAAACAGCTTCAGAAATGTGTGCCACTTTTTTCTAAGGTAGTTAAAATACCATTGAAACAGGTATGGCATGAATGGAAATAAGTGATTTTTCAATCTTGGCATCTTTAGAATGTGAACTTCACAGAATTTCCAGCCAGCATTCTGTTTGGGGAGTTCTGGGAATTGAAGTCCACGCATTTTACAGTTGCCAAGATTGAAATAATGGCAGTTATAGGACTTTCTGGTCTACCAAATCATCTCTAAATGGATATTATAATTTAAAATTATAAATCTGAAATAATTATGAAATCCAATTTCTATGTATTGACATAGATCATTTTTAATCATTGATTTTATATCTTTCTGGGAAAATTTAGCATCTGAAAATCCAACGCAGCTAATGTCCACAGATTAAAAACAAGATAATTGTGTAACATTATTGTACCACAATGAGCTTTGTGCACAGTGGTGGTTGGGGATATGTTGCCTACCCTTCATTTAGAATATCCACTGGTCTAAATTCACTTTGAATATTCTAATCACACTTCCATAGAACTCAGTACTGTTCATTTCACAATGTTTCTCTTAAAAAGACAAAAGATAGATTCGAATGTAAGAACAAACAGTTCATTAAATTACAAATTTAACAGTTTATGATATATTAATAAATACTGGTACTTGTATTATTACCACATATTTTAAAATAATCCAGTATAATAATTGTTTCATTTATCAGTTCATATTTATGTTTTATTTACTAATCTTTTATTATTCTGTCCCTACCTAATCTGTCCTCCAAAACAAACTCTAAATATACTTTCTCATGTAGTAATAAATTTGAAACAATGCAGAAATCTTATTTTTGCTGGAAAAGTCTGACAAGGACGCTCCTTTGTATGTGTGGTAACATCCTAAACAGTTTTATGCATATTTTCAATCTTCAAAGCAATTATCCTTACCACATTTTTGTTACTTATCGCATACTCTAATAACTACTGGGATAACAACTAGGTATCTGATAAAGTAAATTGGAATCTACAAAAGTTGATATAAAAATTACAAAATCTGTATCTGTAAAATTACAAAAATACAACAGGCCAATACAGCTGTCTTCAAAACATACCGAATCAGAAGATTATGACTCAATAACTCCATCTTTATTGACAATTCTCATACAGTGTCTACTTGGCTCCTACTTTGCATAGTTTTCAAAAACAAAGATCATTTATTGAATAAGATTTCAAAAACAAGACAATTTATTTAAAAAGTAACTATTAAGACACAACTTTTGTAGAACAATATGGACAATATTGATTCAACTTTATAAATTCTGTAACTTCTTTTAGAAGCAGCACTTGCCCCTCAGGGTCATCCTCCACAACGTCCTTATATTTTGCTGTTGTTAATACTTCAGATGAAATGTATGCTTCTATTTACAGAGAACGTAAGTATTTAGACTAGAAAAAATAGTTAGTCCCATGTTGCAGCCATCCTGCTTACATGTTAGCTTCTGTCTCCTTTGTCACCCATGACAAGATCATTTAAACATTAGCCTTTGTAATAAATTCATTAAAAGTTAACTTTTGTAAAATGATATCATGATTGGTGCCATGAAGACAAATACAGTGTGGTAAAATACTTAGAAATTTGATTCAAATTTGAGCATCATTAAACAGAGGACAATGGACATTGGATGAATTGGTGAGTATATCGTTGGAGTTCCAAAACACAAACCCCCAATTTTTGTGTAAAAATCTTCTATAACTGTTAGCCATTCCATAGTTCCATAAGTCTCCATCCTTGTGGATTAGCACATTTCTATGTGTTTCCATTGTTTTATAACAAACATGATCTAAGCAACAGATGTGTAGAGTTGCCTTGCTAGCAGAAATTGTGTGGCATTGTAATATTCCAGACTCATGAGGACTTGTTCACAGGGTCCAAGTTCCAGGAAAATATGTATGGTAAATGAAAGGAACAAGAGGAGAAGAAAGAAGCAATAAAACATTGCAAGGGATGAAAAATGTAGACTGATGGCTCAACAGTGGCAGATGAATGGGAAGGGTTTCCCCCTTCCCTGGTTTTCTGTGAGCCGCCCTGAGTCCCCTCAGGGAAAAGGGCGGCCTACAAATGCAAATAAAACCAAACCAAAAAAGGGTCAAGGACCACTTTACCCTGGCAATAACAAATTGATGTCTGGCATGCTGGCATGTGTCCCTCTGCATTGTTTTGGTCAAGGGGTCCTTTCCTCACTGCCTGTTCACTCTCTTTTTTTAAAAAAAAAATTGTGTTGTATTTATACTACGGGCTGTGCTGGCAGTTGCTTGTTAGGGGAATTTCCCTGAAGTTGGACCCATGGTAAGAGCCGTGTGAAGCGGAAGACAATTAGGGGCTTATTAGTGTCCTGGGCTGACATGTAACTTGTGTTGCTGGGACTTACCAAAACAGTGAGAGTCTTATGGGCAAGCTCCAGCCGAGAAAAGACTGAGGGATTGTCTCACCTAATTAGAGGGAATGGGCCTCTTTATGTTTGTGATTCGGTATGGTTGTCTGATCGCTTTTCTCTGGCTGCTGGCTCAGACCAAGCTGGAAGTGTGCTAATTAGAAGAGAAATTGACGTAGTGATCCTGTCAGCTCTTGTTACCGGCAGGGACAAAGCAGAATATTATTCTAAAGCAATGTTTTGTAGTGTCCCCCTTCCAGCTCTCATTAGGAGAAGGGCTGGTGGATGGGGAGGGGAATCTTCCTTCATGGACTGGCTAATGAACATAAGCACTTTTATGGTGCTAATTAACAGGCTCATGGAAAAGCTTCAACCAACACTGTACCATTGTGTCCTGTAACTCTGAAACCTCAACTGCCTTCTGAGAGGAGCAAGCTGGTCATATGAGGGAAAGGGGAATGCTCCACAGAAAACAGGCTTTTAAGGAGTAAAGTGTCTTTTGTGAAGAGGCAAAACCATGATGTCATTTAAAAGCAGTCCTCCAAAGTCAGAATTCTTAGTCAAGTTTGCCAGGTAACAATCGCCTTCAAGTTTTTTTCAGGTTCAGAAAAACAACAAGTACTAGAGGCTTCTTGGATCTCCAAAAGGCCATTGAACTGGTGTCCCAGAGGTGCTTTTGCAAAAGGCTACTAGACTTTGTTTTTCCTTGAAGAGATTTTGCTTTTCATCCAAGAAGCTTCTTTCATTTAATCCAGTTGCTTTTTGAAAAGCACCTTTGGGACAACTGTGATCTGGATGATTGAGAATCTCCATATCAATATCTGGTTGCCCTGCTAGATTGAAGATACAGAGCAGGCCTGTTCTACAATTGAGTCCTGCAGAATTGATTCACTGAATTCTGGTTTCTTGATGATACATACAAGTAATCTCCCTGCATCTAACATACCCTTCCAAAACATGAAATGGCCTGAATATAACCTAATATATTGCAGGTGGAAATAGACAAGAAACTTAACCTTCTTGTGTTACTGCTTTCATTGTTGACAATTGGATCTAGGAAAATTAACAATAGACAATCTTTGAAGTTTTGATCATTGAAAGATATTTTGCCAATTTTAGCTGTACAAACCAGAGTGGGGTGGGATGTTGATGCCTGGAATTGGGGCCTTAGGTCCATGAGTTGCATATTCCTGCAAAATACAGTAATTCCCATGACCCTACTTTCAAAATTATTCCAAAATTATTCTCCTAGTATTGCCTTTATCAAATGTCTTCAATTTTCTTCCCTTTTAAGAGTTTGATCTATGATCATGACTTCCTAGCATCCCAACTTAGACAAAACACTAGCATTTTTTTTTTTAAATGGTAGCTCTAAGCTTGTTCCCAACCTTCAGGCAGATTCTGTTGCCCTGAATTACTACTTTCCTTCTGGTGCAGCATTTTATTCTTTCCAATTAAATGCAATGTTTGATAGAAACCACAAAAAGGGATTCAGGACTTTGTTATTTTGCCCATCATCAAAAGTTAATGGGAACAAATTGGGGGTTGTGGTAGAAGTGGCAAAACATTGATGGAATTTGAACATGGAGCAGCTCCAACCAGGAATATGTGAGGGCAAGGGGGCAAAATGCATCCTTATGTGAGAGGCAGTTGGGGGCTGCTCTGATGGTAAGTGACTAATTTTTGGTAAGTCTTCTCCCTACTGGTCATGTGACTGACCCACTAGAAAGCATGCAGCCCACACTGTTACTTGACATAGCAATAGCAGTTAGACTTATATACCACTTCATAGGGCTTTCAACCCTCTCTAAGCGGTTTACAGAGAGTCAGCATATTGCCCTCAACAACAATCCGGGTCCTCATTTTACCCACCTTGGAAGGATGGAAGGCTGAGTCAACCCTGAGCCGGTGAGATTGAACAGCCAAACTGCAGAACTGCAGTCAGCAGAAGTAGCCTGCAGTGCTGCATTTAACCACTGCGCCACCTCAGCTCTTCAGACATGTGTGAACAAGCACAGAGATGCAAGAGAAGAAGACAGTAGAAACCTTGTTACTGTGTTATTTTGCTGCATAGGTGCCTCCTAAAGCTACTGCTGATAAAGGGGTTGGAAACAAGCTCAGAAGTTGTGTTTTGCAAGCATTCTCTACCTTGTTTAGATGTTGCACAACAGAAATCACTGTTACCTGCTGACTTAGGCACAGAACCAAATGTTTTGAAATCTTATATGAATATAGGTATGCCAAGTTCACAATCTGAAGATACTTTAGAGCAGGGTTATCAAACTCAATTTCATTGAGGGCTGCATCAGGGTTGTTTTTGACCTCGAGGGGCCAGGGTGGGCATGCCCAGCTCAACATCATTCGTTTTGGGGACACCTGTGGGGGCCCAAGTACTCTGCCAGAGAAAAAGGGTTCCCGAGCTCTGTTTCGACTGTGACAGCCTCCTGCAACCCTTTGCCAGTGAAAACAGAGGTCGGTAGGGCCGCCTGCAGCCTCCAGAGCTCCATTTTCGCTGGCAGAGGCAACGCTGTTTCCTTTGCTGTTTCCAGGGCGGCCCCATAGGCCAGATCTAAACACCCTGCGTACCAGAACTGGGCCCCAGCCTTGAGTTTGACACCCCTGCTTTTGAGGTTATCTGGTCGAACTCCCTGCTCAGCTCAGGATCAGCTAGGCCAGGGACTCTGATAAGTGACCATTCAGCCTTATTTAAAGACCTTTAGTGAAGAAGAACCTACCACTTCAGGTTGCAGCCTAATTTACTTCCTGACAGCTTGTCCTGCCAAGTTCTTCCTGATGTCTAACCTAAAGATTTTTTTCTTCTACCAGTAGAACCACTTGTGTCCCACCTACCAGGAGAATAGAGAACTTCTTCTGACAACCTTTCATATACTTGAACAATGTTATATATCCCCCTTAGTTGACTTTTTCTGTGGCATAAATTTACTTAAATTTACTTCAAGACAGATCCTTTAACTAATCCATGTATGACTTTCCAGGTTTCTCCCTCCCCTTTTGGGGATAGGGACGATTCTGGCTCTCTTCCAATATTTTGTAACTTCATCAGTTCTCCAGTTCTCGGAAAACATCAAAAACATTGTGTGATAACCTCTGCTTGTTTTTTCATTCTGGGAAGAAATCCATCTGGTCAATAATTGTAATTAGTTACATTCTTTCTTATTCTCTCCTTGTCTATATTTCCCCCCATTTCCCCTGTGGCATAATGATGACCATTCTCCATTTGGGAGAATTAAAATGCAAAATATGAATTGAGAAGTTCTCCTATTACCAATTTACCACTTTCTCCTCACAATTGACCTAGGGTCTCTTTAGATATGTTAGAAAAAAAGGAAGTGAAGTAACTACCGGTACTGTTTATTGTTATCCATTTGGGATTTCTCCCAAGCTTCAGGTCATGTCCCTTTTTCCTCTTCAATATTTGGGAGAGCCTTTGTAGATTTCTCCCATTTTGCTTTATCTTGGGAATTGTTTGTGATTACACCCTTCAGTATCTCATTAAACATAACTTCCCATCTTTCCTGGATACTGTTCTCCTTACAGATTTAAAGTCATCAGATTCAACTACCTTTCCAATGAATTCACCACAATTATTGTACAACCAATTTTGTTGTACAACCATTTTGTTGTATTTAAGTACAATGACAATAAAGATTATACTTATACATGCCAACTTCTACAGCATTGAGGTCTATTGTCCTCAATCTCCTCCTCACGATATGTAGATTTAAGGATAACACCACTGCTTTCTTGCAAGTGCCAGTCACCTTCACTTCTTCAATCACATTGATGAGGTTAGCAGCCCACTTTTGTTCAATATATTACAAGGGGTGGTTCTATTCCTGAATTATTTGGGGTGGCTTAAGAAAGAAACATCACAATATGCAGAATCATTAGGGGCTTAATTATCACCTTAGTCCAAAGCGCAGGGGGAAATACAGGTTTGTAGAAGTAAGTACACAGAAGTAGTTTGAAACTGTAGGTAATGCCATTCTAGAGGATAAGTCTGTGACAGGGCATGTTTCCTGGGTCCTGCTAAATATTATATTTATTCAATGGGACCTGTACTAGGCCAATTTTGTTTCAGTTATGAGGGAAGAAATCATGTCTTCCTTGGGTGACTAGCCTCTATAAACGGGTGACAAACTGGATTTCTTTGAAGGTCGGATCAGCATTGCAGATTTCTTCCATGGGCTGGCCAGGGGTGGGAGGGAGACGGGATGGACGCCTCCTGCACCACCCTGCCAGCCAAAACATGGGCCCCCGTACCCTGTTTTGGCCAGCAGGGTGCTGCAGGAGGCCATTCAGGCTGAAAATGGGGTGCAAGGGGCCTCACACGCACCCCCCCGTGCCCCTTTTTGGCTGCCAGAGGCACTGTGGACTGGTTCTTTGCTATTTCCAGGCCGGCCTCACAGGCCTTGGATTTAAGCACCCACAGGCCAAATCCAGCCCACCGACCTTGAGTGTGACATCCCTGTTCTATACCATGTTTTATAGGAGGCAATCAGCAGCTTTAACTACACTCAGAAGGCTACTGGCAACTAGAACACTTTCAAAGCAGTGGTACTCCCAGAATTATAATGAGTCCTACACACAATTGCTCACCACTACTGCATTCTAGACTAATTATAGTGTTCCAAGGCAGCATATAAATTTGTTTAATAAACAAGGTGACCAAGACATGGGTGGCTATAAAGAAAGTTTCCTGGTCCAGTAACATGTCTCCCATTCCCAAACCAATTAATTAATTAATGCAATTAATCCAGAAAGATGTATGACCTGTATTGAAGTCGCTTAGGGTCCAAGGGCCAGGATTGTTGCACTACCACTGTCCCTGCTGTGCTAGAGATAATCAATTAGTGTGATCAATGCTATCTCTGTACTATGTCCAAGCCTGAAACTCAATTAAAAAGAATCTAGATAATGTTTCCTCCAGGGTTCTCTACAGCTGCAACCCAGCTGGCTTCTGGATCCCAGTTTCCCTAAACTGTTCAAAACAACTGGGTCCAGCAATGGCCTCTTAGAAGGGAGGGTATACTACAATCTCCTTCAAGGCTTGTACCACTCTCTCTTCTCAAGGCGGTTGATACCATTGCATGGGTTCAGACAGAAGAGACAAGATCTAAGAGATGTGGGTTTAACAGCCACAAGGATACTATCCACTTCCTAGCTGGTTATAAAAAAATAACTATATCTCTACAGAAATACAGAAGAATATTGATAAAAACCATCTTCAGTGTATTTGGGTCAATATAAAAGGAAAAATGAAGGACATAGCCATAAGAGTATACTATAGACCAGTGTTTTTCAAACTTTTTTGTGCAAAGGCACACTTTTTTCATGAAAAAAATCACGAGGCACACCACCATTAGAAAATGTTAAAAAAAATTAACTCTGTGCCTATATTGACTATATATAAAGTAATTTTCCCACGGCACACCTTACACTATGTCACGGCACACTAGTGTGCTGCGGCACAGTGGTTGAAAAACACTGCTATAGACCACCCAACCAGAGAACATAGATGCACTTTTTGCTAGTCAGTTTAATTAAAGTCTGCAGAAGCACACTAATGGGGGAGTTTAACTACCCTGACATCAACTGGGAGTCAAACACTACACCAAGTGGAAGATCAAACAGGTTTCTGACAAACCTACCAAACAACTTTGTCTCCCAAAAAGTAGAGAACTAGAGGGTCAGCCATATTGGATTTAATTCCCACAAACAGAGATGAAATGATAGAAAGTGTTGAAGTTACAGGAACATTCAACATTACACAAGCACAAACAACTTAGACTTCAAGAGAGCTGATTTCAATAAACTTGGAGACAGTTTGAGAAGGATTCCATGGATGACAATCCTCAAGGGGAAAACAACCCTAAAACCTAGGGAAACTTTGAAAAGTGAAGTTATAAAAGCCCAGCCTAGCACAATTCCAATGAAGAAGAAAAATAAAAGATCTTGAAAGAAACCAGCACGGCTGCACAAAGAATTACCTGATAAACTGAAAGATAAAAGGACAAATATAAAAAGTGGGAAAAGGGGCACAAAATTTAAGGCAGAATACCAGCAAATAACCTGAACCTGCAAAGCTCAAAATGAACTAAGACTTGCAACAAAAGTCAACATGCAAAAAACCTATTCTCCAAAGCACCTGAAGGAAGGAGAAGAAGCAATGGATGGAAACTAATCAAGGAAAGAACCAATCTAGAACTAAGGATAAATTTCCTGACAGAACAATTAATCAATTGCCTCCAGAAGTTGTGGGTGCTCCAACACTGGAGGTTTTTAAGATGAGATTGGACAACTATTTGTTTGCAAGGGTATAGGGTTTCCTACTTGAGCAGGAGGTTAGACTAGAAGACCTCCAAGGTCCCTTTCAACTCTGTTATTCTATTATTCTTTAAGAGATACAGACTCAAACTTTTCTAAATACAGCTAACCAAATTAAAAAACATGGCTTGAGCAAGAAACATAGGTAAAAAAACTTTCCTGCCTGAGCAACAAAAATACTTAAGAAAACAGTGTCCCTCACAAATTGCATGACGATAAAGTGATGGAGGAGTAGGGTTACTAGTCATCTGAATAGACAAAGGAAGGCATGAATAATTGGAAAAGAAAAGAAATAGAAGGAAAAGGAGGACACATTAAGTATTACACAAAAAACTAGTAGAAGGGACTATTTGTAGCTCATTGTTGAACGGTGGGGTCTTTGGTGCTCTCTGAGTTTGGTTCTTTTCTTGTAGCCATTTCATTATCAAACTATGTAATATCATGAGTGCCATAAGAGAATAAAGAGAGAGCAAACTCCACTCCCTTCTGGCACTGCTGATGTTATCTAACTTGGTAATAAAACATCTGCAATAACATCAGCAGAACACCAAGGACCCCACAAATATACTTATGACACATGTACATGTTCATCAGAATGCTTGGTTTTTCAATCGCAAAATTTTAGTAACAATTCTTTTTAAGAGCATGTAATAGCAATAATATAGAACACAATACAGCACACTTTTTAAATTTGACCATAAAAATATATGGCAAGTCACATGATCAACAGATTTCTATGATCAGAGATTTGGAGGGGCTGGATTGAGCCTGAATGCTCAAAACTGGAAATAAATCAAGGTTGTTGAATCTGCCAACAGGAAAAAAAAGCAGATAACGTATAAGTTTAATAAAAAGTTAATCAGAATAGAGCTAGAAAGGACCTTAGAGGTTTTCTAGTCCAACTCCCTACTTAAGCATGAGACCCAATACCATTTCAAACAGGGGGCTGTCGGTCTTTCTTAAAAACCTCCAGTGATGAAGCACCTAAGACTTCTGAAGGCAAGCTGTTCCTCTGGTTAATTGTCCTTATTAAGAAGTTTATTCTTAATTCCAGGTTGCTTCTCTTCTTCATTAGCTTCCATATACAGTGTTCTTTGTTCTACCCTCTGGTACTTTGAGCTCTCAACTTTGAATAAGTTGAGCTCTTCTTCATGGCAGCCCCTCAAGTTTAAAAGACTGTGAAAACAATCCAAATAAAACAAAATGGACAAAAGCCAGACAATATTTGATTTTAAGGCTATATCCGCCAGATAGATGATCTGAGGACAAAAAAGAGGGGACATCTTTTGCCGGACATCTGATAACACTTGGGAGCAGGGAAACTTGCTCTGTTACACAGCTTTCTAATAAAAGATGTTTAGATCCATATGGCACTTTGTTTCTTGATTTATCTACCTTATAGGGCTGACAATCCCCCTCCAATGGTGCTGTAGTCACACTTTACATTTCATCTTCTGGAGCATCAAGGACAACCAGGAAGCTTCTCAAATTTGTGAATAGTGAGAGGTTGCATGGGAGCAATCAATTTCATTCAAAGCTCCATCCACTGCTCATGCCAGACACAGTCTAAGGCCACCAGATTCGCAAGAAAACCTTCTTGAAATCCCTCAGGAACCTCGAGACATCCAGGACGGGGTGAACCAATCTAAAAGATCATGCCTCCCTGAGGAGAGGGCAATGCCAGCAAGCTGCAAAGCAATCAATGTAACATGATGGTGATAAAAAACATCTAGTGAGCTATCTCAAATATGGGCCAGGTCCATGGACGCCATCTTAGTCAAGAATCCCTCAGCTGCACAGGCTCTATGCAACTCAGAGGAAAATCTCTGAGGATTATCAGTCTCTGGAATTCCACTGCTGACATAGTGACAAATAAGCAACTCAAAGAGTTTTTGTTTTGTAGCAAGGAAGTGGTACGGCAATAACAAGCCTACCTGCTCACTACCTGCCACATTGTTGTCTCATCACTGCTGTAAGTCCTGATAGTCATGCCATGGGCCATAGTCTTCTATTGTACAGCTGTCAAGGCTCTAATGTTGATAAACAAATTGCTCTCATAGATAGTCTATCCAATCTGTGGTGCTTTGAACGGGGAAACTCTAGCCTTGCCTCTCCACCATCATGAAGCAGAGGTGGTATTCAGCAGGTTCTGACCAGTTCTGGAGTGGAAATTTCGAGTAGTTCGGATACCGGTAAATACCACGTCTAACTCGTCCCACCCCCATCTATTCTTTGCCTCCAGAGTCCCAGCTGATTGGGAGGGAATGGAGATCTTACAGTATCCTTCCCCTGCCACACCCACCAAGTCATGCCACAGAACCGGTAGTAAGAAGTTTTGAATCTCACCACTGTCCTGAAGGTAAATTATGCCTCTGCTGCTTGCCTCATTTCAAGCTGGTTGCATTTCAATACAACAAAATAGGATTAAGATACAGAAGGATCTTGACAAACTTGAATATTGGGCACTATCTAATAAAATGAAATTCAATGGTGAAAAAAGTAAGGTTCTACATTTAGGCAAGAAAAATGAAATGCACAGGTACAGTATAGGTGGTACTTTGCTCAATAGTAATAACTGTGAGAGGGATTTTGGAGTCCTAGTGGACAACCACTTAAATATGAGCCAGCAGTGTGCAGCAGCTGCCAAAAAAGTCAAAACAGTTCTAGGCTACATAAACAGAGGGATACACTCAAGATCACGTGAAGTGTTAATACCACTTTATAATGCCTTGGTAAGGCCACACTTGGAATACTACATTCAGTTTTGGTCGCCATGATGTAGAAAAGATGTGGAGACTCTAGAAAGAGTGCAGAGAAGAGCAACAAAGATGATTAGGGGACTGTGGACTAAAACATATGAGGAACTGGGTATGTCTAGTTTAATGAAAAGAAGGACTAGGGGAGACATGATAGCAGTGTTCCAATATCTCAAGGGTTGCCACAAGACTTCCAAAAGAGGAAGTCAAACTATTCTCCAAGGCATCTGAGGGTGGAACAAGAAGCAATGGGTGGAAACTAATCAAGGAGAGAAGCAATTTAGAATTGAGGAGAAATTTCCTGACAGTTAGAACATTTAATCAGTGGAACAGCTTGCCTCCAGAAGTTGTGAATGCCCCAACACTGGAAGTCTTTAAGAAGATGTTGGATAGCCATCTGTCTGAAACGGTATAGGGTTTCCTGCCTAGGCAGGGGGTTGGACTAGAAGACCTCCAAGGTCCCTTCCAACTCTGCTATTGTATTGTATTGTATTGTATTGTATTCTAAAATACATTATAAAGTTGCTAGTCTGGAGCTTATAACTGCAATTGTATATTCCTGTAACTGTGAACTAAATGGACTTAATTTTGAGCAGATGCATGAGATAGGAGGAAAGAGATATATTTACTATTCAAGGTCAATAGGTATTGGAGAATAATTTCGAATTAATCCATGGCTTTTGGAATTCTAGATAACTAGTGGCTACTCAGTGAAAGTGTCTCCAAATCACCGCATTTACTTGAGTGTTTATATTTTTGAGGCCCTAAAATAAATATATCAAATAAGTACTAAAAACATGAAGTACGACAAGAAATACAGTGAATATTAGCAAGTCAGTGTTAGGAAGATTTTTAAATATTCAACTGGAATCTACCTTTTTTGTAACTTAAATTTATTGTTCCATGTCCTGCACATAGAGAACGGATCTTGACTTCTTCCTAAAGAACCCCTTTCAAGAATTTGAAGACTGCTGCCATATTGAGTCTTCTCTTTTCAGCCCAAACGTCTCCAGCTTTTTCCATCCATATTTAAAAGATGTTGTTTCTAATCCTCTAATCAATCTTGTTTCCATCTCTAAACCTATTCCAGTTTATGTAAATCTCCCTTAAAGTGTGGTATTTAATGAATAAAGGGAACAGAAATCGGTAGAATTTGACTCATAATGCTTGCTGTTCATCTCTCTCATAAGAATTATCAATATGGTTATGAAATTCATTAACAATACCTCACTTAGATCAAATAGAATGACTAACCCTAAACTTCTTTCCAAAATGGGAATTAGTGGAAAACTAAATTATTTATATTTTGTTTTAATCATGTGCACAAAAGCTAGATTTACCAGTAAATATTTTCTTTCTTTCTGGCTTTTCCTATATGATGTCATTGGAGTCCCTTCTGCATGAATTAATATATTTTTAGGAGGGGAGATGGTGAAAATGTTCTGCCTCTTCTAAGTGTTAAATTAGTAGTTTGATCACATATCAAAACTTCCTTGGAGGGTGAATCTCTATGTAATTGGTGATGGGTGCATCATTGGAAGATCTGAAGAACCAGATTAGGGACAGATTGTCATAAAGAAAATCTATTTATGTGGTTGCCAGGAGCTGACAGTGATTTGAGATCATATAGTTAATCAATTATTTGGCATGAATAACCCACACTGAAATATAAAATGTTGCATATTAAATTAGAATGCTTAAAAAATATATTGGGAATTGTATCTATTTTGTCCATATTGATCCAAGAGGATGGTAAAAACAACCTGAAAGCCACCAAATTCAAATCCAGAGAATAGGAACAAAATACAGGCTTCTGTAGAATAGAACTCCAAGTAAAATATTAATGTATGGATGTGTTTTAATGAACACTTGGATGTTTAGCATTAATTATATTTAGGGGAAGAAACTAATAGTGAGTCTTGTAACACCTTAAGATGAATGAATTTATTTGAGTTTTATAGCTTTCATTTTAGGCATTGTTAAATTGATACCACAACAAATATATTCATCTTTAAAGTCCTTCTGCAAAACTACAGAAGTGTTTAATTCAATTTATATGACTGCCCATCTTACAAGAGCATATCTGGGTAGCTAACCCATAATACAACACAACTGTGTTATTTGATAATCCAGCTAGCTGATTGAAATATACCATATTTCATGGTATGGCGCTCCATGGTAGTGGATCTGGCTATTTGAGAGACCGCCTTCTGCCAATTACCTCCCTGCGTCCCATCAGATCGCATAGAGTTGGCCTCCTCCGTATTCCATCCGCCAGTCAGTGCCGACTGGCGACTACTCGGAGGAGAGCCTTCTCTGTTGCGGCTCCGACACTATGGAACAATCTCCCCGTGGAGATTCGTACCCTCACCACCGTCCAGGCCTTCCGCACAGCCCTCAAGAACTGGCTAACCCGTCAGGCCTGGGGATAATCTTATTTCGCCCCTCCCGAATGCTGAGTGAATGCTGAGTTTTATTGTCTAATTTACTTTGTGCACATTTCTTTTTTCGTATTGTCCTACACTCCCCTTCCTTTTTGATTGTAAGCCGCCCTGAGTCCCCTCAGGGAAAAGGGCGGCCTATAAATAAATAAATCCAAATCCAAAAAATGGAAGGTCAATCTATATTTACTTTAGGGTACAGAAAAACAGAGCATATGAACTACATTAAGTTGTAATATTACCTAGATTGTTAGTCAGTTTAGTGTTTTTATCTGCTTAACTTCATTCTCAGAAAACAGAAATATGCATTTAGGGATTATTTTTAACTTTACAGTAGGCATTCTGTGAAAGCACAAGAGTGCCACCTATAATGAAGGGTGTATGTCATACAAAAGACATACATGGCCATCCATTCACATAGGTTACATCTTAACTCTACACCTGGCGCCTCTAAAGCATAATTTTATAATCTATCTTAATCACACTTTTCCCAGCATACTTATCTTTATCAATACTAATTTGCAAATGATCATTGTATGTGCTTTTGGTACATTTAAGTTTTTTAGAAAAATACTAATTGTTTAGGGTATTTGCATTTTATTTCTTTTCAACTACCTAACATTTTTCCCAATCTGCCAATTTTCTAATTATTTGTATTTCTCTATCACTGTGTGACAGTTGTTTCCAATTAAGTGTTTTACAACTCCGTTTGACTTTAATACCCATTATCCACAACTAACTGATTATATTCTTAGTGACACACTGTTGTTTCAATTTGAAGTGCATTGTATTGTATCACTGTAGTATTCCAGTGTGGCTTTTTACACACAGTTTAGGTGCAATGATTTTTCTAATTAGATACTGTACATCTGTTCTCTTTTTAAAAAATGTGTTCAAAAATTAGGATAAAAACCATCCTTTTAAGCAATTTATATCCCTGCTACCTCAGAATATTCAACCTTTCTTTACAGGAAGCCTCACTCTCACCTTGATCTGCCTTCAGCAACATCTGAGGTGAGCTTCTTCAGTTCCATAATCCTTGAGACTAACAAGTAGATAGAGACATATTGGGGAGGGGAGATCACCTGACCCCCTTCAGCCAATTCACTGAGATGAGAAGTCAAATTAATGAGTCCTCAGGACTGTAATTAGCTGTCAATTATCTCAAATTAATCAACTTTTTGCCTAATTAAGCATTATCTGCAGGTGGGCAAAAAACAGCCCATTGTGTGGGAACCATGAGAAAAGCATAGCTGGCAAACTTGGTTAGTATCAGCAGTGCATTCCCTGCCTCACCACATCACAGATAGCAGGACAGCCAAGCAGCTCTTAAAGGCATACAGCTCTCTTTACTTCTTATACCTCCAATCTCAAATTCTGATTGTTGGGGGGAAATTATGTTTTCTATGGCTCTATTGCCTTGTGATCACACAATGTCGCTGGAATCTGAAGTGTGAGACCATTTCTCCCAGTTCAGCTGCAGAACAGCTCAGCTTGCAGGGACTGGGGACTGATCTATTTCAATCTGTGGGGGACGTCATGAACCTCCATCTTCTGACTGCTTATCGTCTCCAGCTTTGACCCTAATGACCTGAATTATTTTTTTCTTGTCTGCCTCAAAATCAAACATGGTCCAAACCTCCCTGTCCTGCTGTCCCCATTTATTTGTACCCATTCCCTGTTTTTTTATTCATGTTTATTCTTATTCCTGTTATCTTGTACATGCGTGACAAACTAAATAAATAAATAAAAATAAATGCAGAAAAGTGAGATACTTGCCTTGGGGATTTGGGCACTGCAACTTTGGTGCTTTGTATAAATCTCCCTATTCCAACTTCTTACAACAGCTAGGACAATTACAGCAGTTGAAATACTAATTCGGAGTAGATGGAGAGTGACAATAGAGGCTCTCTGGTGGTGTTCAGTGCCATTGCAGCAAAAGAGGATAAAATGTTAAGTTGGCAAGGCAAAAAAAACAACAACAAACATCTAGTCCCACCTAGATAGGAAAAAAAATGATAGCATCCACTTTAGATCTCTGTTTTGGAACACCACCTCTGAAGTGGCTGGGGAAAAAAAGATTCATAACTGAAAAACTACAACACATAAAATATACCTGTGCATGTGCATATTGCTCAATACTAACCGAGAAATAAGAAAAAAAGAGCAACAGAAGAGTTAGATATCAGAGTTGCTGTATGGAAGCCAGAAGACTATTTAGCTCAGAGGTGTCAATCTTGATTTCATTGCGGGCCACATCAGGGTTGTGTTTGACCTCGGGGGGGGGGGGGGGGCAGAGTGGGTGTGGCCATGGTGGCCCTGTGGCCCTTCTGAGCTCCGTTTTCATGACAGAGGCACCATGGGCCGTCCTTTGCTGTTTCCAGGGTGGCCCAGTGGGCCAGATTTAGCACCACCTGGGCCGATCCAGCCCCCGGGCCTTGAGTTTCACACCTCCGGTTTAGCATGTGAGGTGAGGAGGAAACAGTGTTAGTGCTTGAACCAAAAGTCAGAACATCTATTCTAATGCAGCACTTATAAAACTCAAGACCTGGGATAGGAGAGAAGAGCAGAGATACTTTTTCTGGGCTTTAAAATCCTGATGTTAAACTGGAAGCAAAGATTTAGATCAGCATTTCTCAACCGCAGCAACTTTAACATGTGTAATTTTAACTCCCAGAATTCCCCAGCCAGTTGACACTCATTTGCTGACATTTAGAGGTAAGAGAGATTTCAGCTGTGCATATATGGTATGCCAAGAGGAATGCCACAAACACACAACTTCTGCACTTTACTTAATACTCTCTGCATTTTTAAAAATGTTTTTTAGGCCAAGTGTGTGTGTCAAACTCATGTGCGTTGCGTGAGCTGCAGCTGCTGCCAGACCAGTGGTGGGATTCACTTACCTTCCCTACCGGTTTGCAAATGTGACCACATGTGCTGCGTCTGCACTTGCGCAGGGCTTGCACATTACATTGGGGCAGGTGGAAGGAGCCACCCGCAACCACTGCGACCAGTTCACCCGAACCAGAGAGAACTGACTGACTCTGTGCCAGACATCATCAGCCCCCACATGCTCGCTGTCTCCGGTGCCGGCCACAGCCAACTCCCCATCGGCTGATGATCTTAACTGGGGCTTATTTTTTGGGTAGGACCTATATTAAGAGCACATTAAAAATCATGCTAGGGCTTATTTTCTGGTTGGATCTTATTTTCAGGGAAACACGGTATACCTGAATTTTCTTTATTATCTATTTGAATTTTAATTCTGCCTTTATTATTATTTATAAATAACTGAAGGAAGTGAACATACCTCACACTATTTTCTCCACAACAGCCCTATTAGTTGGGTTGAGATGAGAAAGAGTGACTGGCCCTAAGTCACCAGTCTGCTTTTCATGCCTAAGGCAGACTAGAACTCAAAGTCTCTTGTTTTCTCGGCCAGTACCATAAGCATTACACCAAATTGGCTCTCATTGTCAAACTTATTTATCCAATTCTACAATAAATCTGAGTAGTATGCAATAAAAATAGTTATAACCTCTGTTATGTTTCTGGTTTATGCCATAATCTTTTAATTTTGATTTTCAGATCTTAATGCTTTGTTATTTTCTCAACTCTTTGTCTTCTATTCCACCATTCCCTGGTATTGCCATATCAATTATCCGCATTTTCTTCTTTTCAATCACAGTAATATCTGGTGTGCATTGAGCCAAGACTGTTAAAAAATCCCACATTATTTTAACCTGCTCCTTTTTTTTAATTACTTTTTCAACTCTATATTCCCACCCATGACTCATTACTGGTACATAATAATTTTTACAGATGTTTATGTGAAACATTTTGGAACCATTATTATGTCATTATTTGTGCTCTCAGTTTGTGCAATCTTCTTGCACAAGCTGAGTATATGATCTACTGTTTCTTCTACTTCTTTGTACAATCTGCACTTTGAATAATTTTATGTTGATATATGGAGTATATCCTCAGTCAAAACCATTATCTATCAATATTAATTGAAAAAGCAATTTTGCCATTAAAAGTAGGTCGTTCTATAAAATAAATACATACTTTTATGACAAATTGGAGGCATCTTCCTTATACCTAGAACATCTGGACTAAATTTTATAAATGAAAATTATTTCAGAGAAAAGTACATTTATTATTTTCCTTGGAGCAAAATTCTGGAATAAGACCTAATTATATGCAGTTTGCATATAAAGAAAGAAACATGTCAAAGTACAGAAGCCAGAATGGACTTTCAGAAGTAGAAACTGGATAGAGGCCATTCCTATAATAGGCTATATGAACCAAATCAGTTTTGAGTCTATTAAAGCCAATTCAATATGTAAAGCTCTGTCAATACCAAAGCAAGAGTGCTAGGGATGATATAGCAGTTATTCCCAAATAACCTCATTTCTCCCCTCCTTGTAACCCAGATTGCACCCCACCCACCCTGAAAAAGGCTTTCCTTTTCTGCGGAAAAACACAAAAATCCAGTATCTGCCAGTCAGTCCAGAGAGGACTATATCATCATTAAATGTGTGCCAAATAGTCTATGTGTGATATGCCAGACACTAAATAAATAAATAAATTTGCACCAAATACATCTTTCTAAAATAGAATTATGAGTTTGTTAGTAAAAGGCGAAAGATTTATACGATCTGAAGAGAAACCAGAGTATATGAGTTTGTTATGAACATGCAAGAGCAACTAAATCATGGCCATTAGGTTTAAATAAAAAGATTAGGGCCCCGTGAGGAAATGAGTAGGACAAAGGTATAATGGTTAGGACCAGTATAAAGGTGGTTAGTGGACTTCAAGCAAGCTTTAAAGGAAACCAGGAAAGCAATCTGAGTTGATCCCTCAAAATAAAACTGAACCTGGTGCCACTCTTATCTACTTATTGACTTCAGAAGTCAGTATGATTTCTTCCTGTTCTAGAAGATTTCCATCTATCATTTGGAAGATGGGGACCTAGATAGTTTCCCCCCCTTTTGTACAACCAATCACTCTTGGCAAGGAGAAATTCCAAGGAGCAAGAAAGGGAACAACAACAACAACAACAAAAGGTCCTCCCTTGCTACTTAACCTCAAGGGGAAAGGAATTGTTCTTGACCAGGCATTTGAAGTTTGCATTATCATATGTTCCTGTTGCATAATGAATTATTTGATACAATTAAACATCAATATATTATATATATTCCAAAAGATTATTATTCTTAAAGTAGGGTACTTGTTTGTTTTCTGTGCTATTATCCTAACCTTGAGATTCCCTCATCAAAAGGTGCTATGTTTCTGCTCTATTTATGTATTAATTCCTGCTTGTTTTAATCTTGATTTGCATACAGATCTCGAAGTGGGCCACGCAGTCTCTTTAAAGCTTGTCAGTGACTCCCTCAATAATAAAGGAGGAAGCAAAAAAAAAAAAGGCTTAAGAAGCAAATCACTTGCATGTTAATGAGACTGTTTGCTAGAGTCAAGAGAGAAAACAGCAAACAAACAAATGGACTGAATTCCAGCGGCAGCTGTTTGCTCCTTAATCTCAGCTTGTCAGAGCTGCCCTTTGATGGGACACAATCTACACAAACGATTGTGCTAAATCTTCTAATCTACGTCCTCATTATTACATCCCTTCTTACGCATGTAAATCAGGGACAAACTCATTTTAATATGTAGATAGATTATAGAAGGAAAGAGGAAAAGGAGAACTAAGTAATGGTGTCTGTATATCAGGTTCTAAAGGAGGGGGTTCCATCTGTGGAGAGGTACCAAGAGAAAAAGTGAATAGCTTGTTGGCCAAGACAACAAAGCTTTTTTTGGGGGGGGGGAGCTGTCATTCCTCTTGGGGGCAATAAAGCTAACTGCACTTTAGCAAGGCATGTAGAATGTAATTCAATTAAACAATATGGCAAGTTTACAGATGGGGTGGGGGCTGGAAAAGGCAGAATGCACTACCAAATAAATGAGGTTGACTATTGGATTAAGTTAAGCAGGCCGGGGGGCTTGTGAAATATCCAGCCCCACGATAACTGTGAATGTTGCGTATTTTAAAGTGTTGTCTTGTTTATTTATCCCCTTCCCTTGTTTATTGTGAGCCGCCCGGAGTCCTTCGGGAATGGGCGGCATACAAGATCAATAAACTCAAACTCAAACTCAACTCAAACTTCAAGTTAAAGTAGCAACAATAATATTGAGAGCATGCTAAAGCAACATTTTCTCCAAGAGAGATAGAGGAAAATAGAAAAAAGACCTGTACTTTATTTTATAACTATGCCAGTAACAGGTAGTTTTCAATTTCTGGAAGAAGAATGACACACAGAATATATGGTATTATTTAATTTCTAGTGTTTAAATGCAGGTGCTATATGAATGCTGTTATTAAATAATATGCAGGTAGGTCAATGGATAAGCAAAAGCAGAAAGGTGGTTCAAGACATAACATATGATGCTACATAGTTTTCTTCTTTTTCCAGTTTTCAGCAACATCCTCCTACGATTCTGTCAATTCAATGTGAATTTTTTTTAAAATGCCTCACTGCATTTTTGCTTTTAAGAACATTGTGGCATCTCATGCTTATATATAAAGGTTTCTCTTGGATAGAGAAAGGATCACATCCAATTCCACTTCAACCTTCTTTTTTTGAACTTAGAAAGTGTACACATCTGGATATTTAAAACTTTGTACCTGAGACAAGACAGTTGCACAAAAAAATATTGATTCAGAAGCACATCTGGGGATGAAAAAAATATGGACCTTTGCCTGGAAAGCCCTGCTTCAAATTATATTAAATCTCAAAGGAAAAATACTATAGGAAAGTGTATTAAAATTAAAACAGGACACAAAATAAAATGTTTGTAAAAAAGCTAAAAAATAATGAGGAATACCGTGAGGCAAAGAAAAAATCAGGTTGAAAAGGGGGAATAGTGGTTTACCAAATTGCTGTGAATTAGCTGCTCACTTTATTGAAGTGTTTTCCTTCATGGGTCTTTCTAGATTGTTTCTATGGTTTATTTTTCTTAGCACAGAAAGTTTCACTTTTTGAGAATGATAAAAAAGTAACAGTGCATTCACATTTGGTACTTTTAATTTTTATAAATAAAATGTGATTTTGACGTGACCAGTTACCTTGTGAGTAGGTGAATATATCACAATACACATTTAGAGATCATTTGCATAATCAGTTGTTTTAATTAATATTTAAAGTGATACTAAAATACTTTTATGGATTTAAAATGTGGATGTGATGGATTTAAAATGGAATAAACTTAGACTATCAGTCTTCACTCATTTTCATATACACTTTATTGACAAGAGTACTCAATCTGAATAAATGATAATCCCCTATTGATGCATGTGTTATCCTTTATAATTATTGTCCTTTTGGCTAGCCAGCCCCAGACAAGCATGGCCAGAATGGAAGAGGCACTTTCAACCTTCTCTATAGTTGCTACATGTTGCTTCTTGCCATCTTCTACAATCTTCTCGCAAGATTGCTCCTCCTTAGGTCCATAATGATTATGCTGTGCCCTCTCAAGCTCTCTTCTCATTGGATCTGCTACTTGCCCACAAGATGGCTACAACATGTTTTTAAGGACAAATTCTTCACTCATTCTAGGAATCATTCTGAAATTTAGTATCTCTAGGAAGAAGGATAATCAATCTGCCCCCCATTACTTCTTAGCTGTGGCTGTTTAGTGTTTCCATTAACCTCTTTTCTTATCACAATCTCTCAAAACACACAATCATTTTTTTTCTAAAATGTTTATAAACCATGCCTTGGCACAAAAGTTTAAATGAAGTGTCAACTACTTATAATTTTCTATATACTACCATTACAAAAAAAAATATTGATACACAGTCAATGTCCCAATGCAAAAGCAGCAATTTATCATAACATTACTTTAGTGATAGTAATAACATTACTTTAGTGACATTACTTTAGTATCAAAGCACAATATCCACATGCTATCTTCATATGACTTATGATGACATGGGTTTAAATCCCATATTTTTTACCAAGACAGCTCTTAAGGTAATTAGCAATTTAAAAAGAAGAAAAATCTGCTCGAAACTAGGAATTCACGTTGAAAGAGACTGCCTCCAGTTTTGGGCTATAATCCTCTGTGTAGCTATAAGATTGTCACATGTAGGCTGCACTCAGCTATGACTGGCCTACTTATGTAGGAACTTACACAAATTGAACTTAATGAGAGTTCTGAATCAGCATATATAGGATTATTCTGCTAAAGTATTTTTAAACACTTTCTAGCTACTTCTTGATAGTGTGGAATGAATAAAGGGTTTACCACCATCGTTTTGGAAAAATATAGAGTATCCAAAATGAAAATGATCTTGAATTTGATCAGTTATCCTCATAGAAAGATTAGACTCTCTCCCCACAAAAATTAATACCTTTCCATTACTTTATTCAGAACAAACCTAGAATGGCCCTCTGATGTTAAAGAAAGTAGAAATGCAGAAACTCAGTTGCAGTTCTACAGGTAGCTTTAAAATGCAAAAGAAAACTGATCTACAGTATATTGGGAAAATGATGTAAGATGAGCAAATGCTGTATAAAACATTATAGTAGACAGGAAATATACTCTCTGTTCCCTTTTGCAATAATCCCGTTTTAAACAATCTATTTGACACAACCTATTTAAGAATCCAGATGCTTAGATATTTTGCTGACCTACTCTTCTTTTTCCTTGTATATATCTGAGAGCTATTGCTGTCAACCCCTATATTTTGATGTTTCAGCAAGTGGATAGCAACAAAGAAATGTGGTTAATTATACGGAACTTTGGTCCATTGTTTTACTGCTCCTGAGAGCAGGAATTTTGAACTGTCTTAAATTTTCATTGTCCAGAGAAATACGGTTTCTGATCATCTCAAGTGTTACTGAGATCTCAAGTGTTATGATCTCAAATGTTACTGAGATTATAAATCTGCTTAATTCTTCTTTTTTAAGTTCAATCACACCTGTTACTACATTCTGGAATAAGTTCACTAACTGCAGTTTTGATCAACAACAAATGATCTGAGGATTGCAATTCTCTAGTCAATCTTAAAGGTAAACACTACAGTGAGAAAATAACAATCAGAATGTTTAAGCAATAAGAATGCAAATTTCCATAATAGCAATTTAAATATAAAAGTGATATCATGGGCTCTATTCTGTAGCTTCTATTCTGAGGAAGTTTTAAGAAGGCTTTGAATCTAACTTTATCCAACTAACCTTTCTTTAATACGGTGCAAAATCAGATAATCTATTAATTCAGTAATTTAAATGAATTGTCCTTGGTCTGAATGTTTTTGAAATGAACTAGTTGCTTTGGAGGAAATGACTGCTACAGCTCCATACTAAAATATGTCTTGTATAAATGGAGCTAGAATGTTCTAGAGTGTTGCAGATTATTTAATTTATTTATTTATATCCTTTTTTATTTAACCATGTATTCTACCTAGATTCAGAGTATAGTGAATATTCAGATCTAGCCCAAAGGAAAGTAATAAATAAAACAGTGAGATGTTGGTATGCTCATCTGTTTTCCATATGTATGTGTATATATTTATTTCATAAGAAATAAATTAATACTAATTAAATAAAAATTTGTGCACATAACTGTTGAGGAGAGGCTATGGGAAATAAACATACCAGAATGTCCATCTGCCACATATCCTTAGAGTATTAAAAGGGCTGATTAGACATTTACAGAGCTGGCAGCAATTCTGTTTGGAAATATGAGGGGAGTAGCCCAGATCTAGGGAGGATTTCATGGGAAATCCAAAAGCAATTTACCCTTAGCAATGTCTTTAGCATGAACTCCTGATGTTGACTCTTCATCTACAAAACAATGTGGCTTCCAATGCAGAAAGAAAATGGTGTTCATATAATATGTTTCCTACATGAAGCAAAAAATAAAAAAGTGACCAATGGCAACACAGAAGAATTAAGATGAGGAAAAGGGCAAGGTAAATAGAGTGGTGTAAATTCATTCACAGAATTGAAAGGGCCCGTTTAGGCCATGTGGTCATCTCCTGTTTAATGAAGGAATCCAAACTACACCATTCTTAAAGGTGGAACATATCTGGTAAACATCATAGAAGTTGCTGGGTGATTCGTTTCATTGTTGAGCTGCTACCACATTGTGAGAGCTGTCACAACTGAAAATACCTTAATCGAATCTTCTTGAGATTTGGCATGTCTTTGACATAACATGCCAATGTTGATTTTTTTGATTCTAACTTTCTTTCTTCTCACTATGTCTTACATCAATGTAGTTTCTTTCTTCATTAGTTTTTATTAATTGAAGTCAGCATCTAGTAAGCAGAATATGATGGGAAACCCCAAATACTAAAATCCTGAAAAGGGATTTTAGCGGGTTAGCGGTATTGCTTTCAATGAAGCATGTCAATTCGTATGATCATTTAAAGTATTACCACTCTTTTTGTGAAGCTCTGAGCAATTGCCACTGTTGTGGCCTACAGCTTTAATGCCATAAACCAACTGCATGGGTCCATTAAAATTAATACAAATGATCCATTTGGGTACCCTGGTCCACTTAAGTTTCAGCAGGCCACGAGTCCCAAAAAGGAAAATATATTCATAAGTGATAAAACATCAAGATGGAATATGACTGTTGTGTCCTGTCAAGCACTGATGCTTCTTTTGCAAACCAGTCAAATGTAATTGTCTACTTGTTGGAGATATGAACTCAGCAGGAGCCTTTGTGAAAGGAAATGCTTCTGAACGTCAGCAGAATGCTAAAAGAATACTGAGTAATTAAATAGCAGGCCACTCCATTAAAAATTTTCTTCTTTGTTTCCTTAGCAAGTATCTGGGTAGGGCTGACCTCAAAGGCAGTGTATTGCCATTACTGCCACTGTGCTAAGGATATATAACAGTTTTCTATCTTTTTCAATAATTTGCATCATTTAAATTGAGATTTGGGGTTTTCATCTTTAATTTGTTTTGCCCATATTTTCTTTGGTGCTGTTCACTGGACTTTCCACCATACAAATCATTTCCCCAGGCAGTTTTTGGCCATTCCGCATATATGTTCAAACAATCTGAGTCTCAGTTTTTATAATTTATCCTCAAATGTAGGTTGTTCACAGCATTTCAGTCTAATTTTATCATTCTGGAATGAGTAAAGTAGAAAGCTCCCAATAGACACCATATGCAACACATTAGGAAAACATGAAGCTTATCTAGGTCTGCTTTTAATACCGTTCATATCTCAGACCAATAAAAGAAGACTGGAAATGATCAATCAAACATTGGAAGTGCTATTGCGGTCAGACAAACTAAAGTGCCAGCATTGACAGTAACTGTGGCAAAATTCCAGTGAAAAGTTTGCAACTGACCAAAGAATCAGGCATAGAACAAAGCATAAGTTTATCATGCGAAAATTAGACATTGCTTCTTGGAATATATGCACTGAACATCATATTCATTAAAAATAAATTATTGCCTGAGAATACAAGTTACAAAATTTCAGTAGTTGGATTCTTTAAACTGAGACTAACTTAATCAATCACCCAAACCACACAAGTATCAGACATCAATGAAAAGGTAGCACTGATGTTGAGGCTCTAGAAAGAGTGCAGAGAAGAGCAACAAAGATGATTAGGAGACTGATGGTTAAAACATATGAAGAACAATTGCAGGAATTCGGTATGTATAGTTTAATAAAAAGAAGGACTGGAGATGACATGATAATAGTATTTCGATATATAAGGAGCTGCCACAAAGAAGAGGGAGTCAACTTATTCTCCAAAGCACCTGAACAAGACAAAAAGCAGATCAAGAAGCAATGGATGGGAACTAATCAGGGAGAGAACCAACCTAGAACTAAGGAGAAATTTCCTGACAGTTAGAACAATTAATCAGTGGAACGACTTTCTTCAGAAGTTGTGGATACTCCAACAGTGGAGGTTTTAAAGAAGAGATTGGACAACCACTTGTCTGAAATGGTATGGGGTTTCCTGCTTGAGCAGGGGATTGGATGAGAAAACCTCCAAGGTCCCTTCCAACTCTGTTATTCTGTTATATTCTGCCTTGCTCTGCAACAAAAAACATCCAAAGAGAATTACTTTCACTATAGATGGGAGCAATTAAAAGTAGGTTGCCCAGCAATCTTAACAGTTGCATGCACAGCCTCAATTTATATGCCTATCTACATTATCCTGGTGACATTAAAGATGATTTTTACACACAACTTCAAAAAAACTTTCAACTGTGTTCTCAAGGAGAATTTAATCAGAACGGCTGGTGACTTCAATGCCTGTAGGAGAAGATAGGAGAGACTGGGAAGAAACTCTTGGAAAACTTGGCCAGAGATGTCAGACTTGGGCTTATTAGTAGAAACAGCCTCTTCTGTCGCCCCAAAAGCATTGGCTCACATGGTGCACCCAAAATGGGAAGGATACAGTACATGGTTCTAGTCAACACCAATCTCTGATTATCCATTTAAAATATATTCACAATCTAGTTGTCTTCAGTGCACACTATGGGCTTGGCTCAACTATCTGTGAATGCTAATAGATACTTATATCTGAAATAAAAGCTAGATTCTCTAAGACACAGATAAAACTCACTTTTACCTAAACTATCTTAAAGAGGACAAGATAGACAATAACAGGAAGACTCTTTGCATCTTAAATACAGAGATTGATTTAACTAATAATAAGGTAGATGACAGAAGACCTTTCCCAGCATCTATCTCTCACCATCTGTCCCAGAGGTCAAAACAACTCAGAAATGAAAAGAGTTGCTGCAGACACCAACATTACTGTTTTATTAACTTTCCTTTCCTCACCTATGTGCTTACAATGCCCTTCTGTATTTTTCCCACTTTTGTCTTTTGTCTTTCAAAGCAAAAAGAAATGGACTATAGCTCCATGATGCCTTTTGATTTATTAGTAACCTAACAGAAAACTTACATTTCGGGCTCATCAGGCCAAGAAAGAGATTTTAATTATCTTCTCTCAAGAAAGCATTTATCCCAAAGTAAATGGCTCAGTAAAGGACATTTAATGTATTGTGTTGGTGTTAAATGCTAAAAATATTGCTGAATTTTTGCAATTATGTTCTTCAAGGGGCAGATTATGTCTGTTTCCCCACTGTTGCCTCTGCCTATTTTTATACATATATTTAGTGCTTCCAAACTAAATTCCATGAAACATGCGCTAGAATTATACCCACCGTTGCTTTTGGTTTATAATAAAAAATAAGTAATGATTCTGACAGCAAAGGGAGTCTCCTAAGTGCTATTTCTGCATTACATTTGGCATGAGAAATTTGGCCTTTGTGCTGTGATTATTGCCCAAACTCTTGCAAAATATGCCAAATTGAAAACAGAATGTAATTTTGACTACAGCTTGATTCCTAAGCCAGAACCCCAAGGATGTAATCACTTGTGGACTGGTTACTGAAGAAACATGTGTGAACTTCTCCCCCAGGATGGAATGTATGAGTTGCTGTAACCTTCTTCTAAGCCTTATCTCTGCTGCTGGTGGGACACATCAACCATCTGCTGAATTCATTGCTACCGTTTTTTTTTAAGTAAAAAAAAACCAGAAACAAAGGATCCTTCATTCACAAGCTGACCATGGATGAGGATTTGGTGACCACAGAGCACAACTACTGAATGAGGCCTTTATTGTCGCAGCTTCCGCTGACAATTCAAAATAGGCAGGTAAGGCAAAGCCAGGGGTTGGTTCCGACAGCTGATACTGCCGCTTTGCTTGTGATCGCGCTGCACGTGCATGCACAGTACTATAAAGATGCTTTAGCGCATGCGCAGAAACCAAAAACAAGATGGTGATGCTAGGATAACCGGTTTGGGGGTGTGGCTGGCCTGGGTTGCTGCCAGTTCCAGCGACCCAAGCTGCCAAACCACTACCGGTTCAGCCAAACCGGTCCAAACCAGTAGGAACCCACCACTGGGAGAAACACTTCAGAGTACGAACAGAAATTTGACAGCTTGTCATTTTAATATGAATTTGTATGTCACAATTCCTAAACCTTTAAATGCTCTTTTCTTTCTCTTTTATTTGTAGGAAACCTAGAGCTGTAAAGGAATTAAATGGCCTTGAAATTGGGTTAAAATATATAAATATAAATACTCCCAATATCAAGTTCTTCTACCAATATGGGCTCTGGCCCTGCCTATGCCTGGAGTACAGCCCACATGCAACACTCATGCAAACCACAAAACCAGTGGAAGTGTACACCCCTGACTTAAAGAGACAAAATTGATGATGATAACTAGAGAAAAAAATAGTAGAAATTACAAAGTGACTCTGACCGTTTATTTCAGTGAAAAAAGTTCATTTTTCTGCTCCCACTACCTCTGCCCAGTTCCTTCCACAAATGCTATTTCTCATGATAGATTATTAAATTCTAATCCAGTGTTCCCCATCTGATGCCATTCTTCAAGTTTACAAAATAACAAATTTCTTATGATAATAAAAACCCACAAAAACAGCAAGAGATATAATAGCAACAACAACAAAAAAACTCTGGTTGTACACAAGAAACTGTACACCTAATCATTTACCCTGACCACACAAAACAATATTCACCAGTCTCTTCATTATGTCAATAAATAGGCCTGCTTATAATCAGAAAGTGAACACATATGTGTAATGAAAGACGGTAAATCTAGTGTTTATATAACTTTTCAGGATTGCAGAGTAATTTTGTCTTGCTTTCCACAATGCTTGATAAACTTAAGTTTTCATACAATGATAAGTGTCAAGGTTTTCTTATGAAAGCATATAATTATTTGATTGCAAATTTATTCCTGAATTAGATTCAAGACAAGTCTTGTTTCCCTGTTTAAATCTACCCTGTTGTAATATTTTAAAATTAACACTATTACAGTATTTTACTGGAACTGTTAATTTTTTATTTTACATTAACTTCTACATTTAAAAAAACTTCTAAATAAGGAAATAAAACATAAATAAAAAAATGTCTATTGAAAGAAGAAACTTTTATCTATCATGGTTTATTAGAAATAACTGCATTTATTATGTGCCTTGTCATTTTTATGTACTGAAAGAAGTTTAAAATCGGCACAGTTGATATAGACCTGTGATGGCGAACCTATAGCATGCGTGCCGGAAGTGGCACATAGAACCATCTGTCTGGGCATGCGTCGCCCATTGCTCTTCCACGTTCCGGCGCATTGGTCAGCTGGTCTTCAGTACACAGGAGTGCCGAAAACCGGAAGAGCAGCCTTCCTACGTGCATGCATGTGCCGGGAAGATGATCTTCTGGTTTCTGGCATGTGCATGCGCACCGGCCACCTGGTCTTCCAGTTTCTGGCACACATGAAGACCAACTGGCCAGTGTGCATGCATGCGTCGGAAACTGGAAGATCATATTCCCGCCATGTGCATGCTCACTGGGAAGCTGCTCTTCTGGTTTCCGGCTCGCGCGTGCACTCCCGCTTCCAAAAAGGTTCACCAACACTGATATACACACTAGTTTTCTATAAGGCAAAGGTGCTATTTATTTGAAGGACTACATCTCCTGCTAAGTATATTTCTGAATGGTCTTAATTTTGAAAATATCAGATTATACAGTAACTAGGTTCATACATCACATTAATCTAGGCACAAAATTTGGTTCCATAATCCCCTGTCTTTGGCTATGGAAACTCTTCCTGGGGAAAGTGAAATTCAAAATATCTGCAGGATACTGGATGATTTACCTCTGATAAAGTGCTTGATTCCATAGAGTTCTCGTTTCTGTAAGAAAATGGTAAAAGTCTATAAGACTGATTAAGCTGACAACTTTCTTATGTACTCTGAGGAATTTTTAGAATCTATCTAAGAGATATCTTGAGACAGGCAATTGATTTTTAATTGATTCAACTGCCATGTTTTGTCCCTGGAAGAAAATGCCATTCCTCCAATTTACTTTCTTATGGAAAACATCAGTTTTCTCCTTAGAGAAAAACTCAAAGCTGAGAGCGATATAGCAGTTCTTAGCCTTGATAGAACAGCAATCTTTCAGCTGCACCATTTCCTCTTACAGGAACTACTACATCTCCTTTTATTGCTTTCATTTATTCAGTTCTTCTCTTCTCAGGACTGTCTTGACCTTGAAACCACTAGATCCTGAAAAGAAGCAGGGACCGTCTCCAAGAGATTCCTGCTTAGGTCACCAACCTGATAAAAGCTCCTCCCACACTTCTGTGCACCACTGTTACTCATTTACATAAATTGGTTCTATTCAATTATCTGTCCAGATGTCCAGATTGTGCCACCAGTGATCTGTGAATTAATTAAAAATGGAATATAATTTAATAATAACTGATTAGAAGGAGATTAGTTGTTATATAAAAAGGAGAAACCAAGAGATAGCTAGTTGTCCTTAATACGAGCCAATCTACAATAATTATAGAAAATAGTCCCTCTGTCTCCCACAATCCACCTTGAATCCTCCCCTCCCCTCTTTTTCTTCATCCTTTTATATTTTTCTTTCTTTTATGTTTATTTGTTTGCTTTCTCTAGTTCAAGTTTCTTCTGATTTTTTAAAAAACTTTTTTTTCTTTCTTTTCCCAGGCCAGCTTTATATTGTTGTTCCGCTTTCTCTTCTTTATTGCACACAGGTCTTTATTAAACTGAATAAACACTAAGCTCTTTCATAAACATGTGTTCATAGCAGAGCTATGACTAAAATCCAAGGCAGAAGAGATTTTGGCAGGGGTCTCTTCTCCCCAACAATTATTTCTTCAAATATTGCATGTAACATTATGACATTATCTCTTTCTTCTCCTAACAGCTAAGTACCAGACCAGTAGTATACTTTCTACAAACTGCATTTGCAATCATATGCTGTGAAATACAATTTGGTGGGATTAGTATCTATGCTGGACAGACAACATGGATGGATGACAAATAGGTAACAGAAATTAGAAAATTGTTAGGAAGGTCAGGTAGCAAAAAAAAAAAAAAAGGTACAATGATCAAAACTGCAGAGGTTTAAGTACAGAGTAAAAGCTGCTCCAGTGTGGAAAGGAAGTGGGCCAAGGAAGGAAACAGCAGATAAACATGGGTGCTTACAATAAAACAACCAAGTAATAAAGTATGGATTTGGGAAACACAAATGATGAAGTCTACAAGCAATAACAGGAGAGAACAGACTACAGGTTAGAAGTATCTCGTTTGCTATTTAGAGAACCCTATGATTTAGCAGGCTGAGGATAGTACAAAAAACACATGCTTAGAATTAAAGATTTCTGAACAGAACTAATGGAACCTGCATTTCTTCCACCGCAGCAATATTGCTTAGTTCCTCCTCTTCCAGTTTTTTTTTAAAAATTCACAGTATAAGTTAGTGCAAGAAGGGAGAACAGTTTTGCTGTTGCTATAGCTAACAATTTGGGGGGTCCACATAATTCCTTTTTCCTTTAAGGTTATATGCAAAAAAGGGGAGGAGGGGGAGAGAAAAGGATCCTTTAGATCCCGATCTATCTTGTGCATACCCTGGATGAGAATGTTGCAATGTGTAGAGAGAGACTTGATGTCTTAAAAGATGATATGATCATAGAAATAGCAGGGAAGAGAAACTATTTTAATTGTGGCACTGTGAAATGAATTAAGGGAGGAATTTGACAAAAGGAAAGCTAGCAGAGAAGGGGTAACACTCATTTAAACAAAATAAATAGACAACGTGCAAATTGATAAAAATTAATTGATAAAATTGTTGCTGAAAAAGGAGATCAAGACTTTGCAGCTGAGATCAGTGAAAATGCTGGAAGATCTGGTGACTGAATGAAAGAGAAAGAACAATAAGGAATCAAATCAAAGGCCATCTTGAAGACTGAGTTTGCAAGATGTTGGGAAGATGATAATTCTTTCTTTGTGGAAATTTGGAGCTAAGACTTCTGAGATGAGAAGCGAAACATCTTCAGACAAAAGCACCTCTGGGACAACCATGACCTGGATGACTCAGAATATCCATAGACATGTGTTAGGGAATAATTAGAAGGGCTTCTGTGTGCGTGTATACACACACACACACACACACACACACACACACACACACACGTACGTCTATCCATGGGAAATAAAATGGCTTCATCTTTCAAGCAGGCTGTAAAATCATTTGAGTTTATTTAACTTCTGGCAGATTTTAATATGAAAATACTTGAATTCCATCTTTGAGATGTTTAAATTTCTTGGATGTTTTGACAGGAGGGTTGGGTCGTATGGGACAGTGGGGGGTTGGTTTATATGCCTTTGGGTTGAATCCTGGTGATTCCCTGGATTACTTCCTACAGTTTTCTTAGTAAGATTTCAGAAGTGGTTTGTCCTTTCCTGCTTCCTAGGGCTGAGAGAGAGAGTGACTGACCCAAAGTTACCCAGCTGGTTTTGTGCCTAACTAGAACTAACGGTCTCCCAGTTTCTAGTCTGATGCTCTAACCACTACACCAAACTCTTTTGTTGAAAGTAGCGATATATAATTTAAATATATATATAATTTGTTATTTTATCAGATCTCAAAACAATATACAGTATACATAATATGTAAAAAACTAAACATTTTCTAAATATGTTTATGTAAATGAATAAAAATAATCAAACTTTACAATTTTAAAAAAAACTGATGTAAACAGAACAGTAGCAATTGGGAAGAAGGGAAGAATCATGGAACAGTAATTGAAAGGAAAATAAAGAAGATTTTTTTTTCTTTATAAATCAGCTCTCAGCTTTCCTTGATTTGTAAATCTAGAGTTTGTGCTCTGTCCTGTCTGCATTTTTTCAAAGGACACTGGCTGGAGTCCAATTAAAGACAGTCACATTTAAGTCCCATTGAATTTAAAGTGTTTTAACATAATTGCAATAACATTGACTCATTGATTCCAGTAAGACTTAAGCACAACTAACTTTAATTAGATTGAAATCATTATTTTTAAATTGGAAGGCATACAATGTATACAGTTTGAGCCTCTGGCAAATGAGATAATGCTCAGAAATGTGAATGTTAGCAAATTTTGCTTTGAGTTTTCCTCTAAATAAATTTTATTTTTAGCTAATGTTTCTTATTTAATAAGTGAAGAATATATTATAGAATATATTATTATTTAATTTGTTTAAATTGATGCTTTTAATAACTGAGTAGTTATTACTCAGTTTGAAGAAAAGACTTTATAAGATAACTTTATAAGATAGCCAGGGTTATTCTAACCCTAACCCTAACCCTAAGATAGCCAATATGTTATTCAGATAAGCTAGTGGTACAGTACTTGGAGACTTAGAACGTTCTATGTAGAATCTAGAAGTTCATGGCAGTTGGACATCTAACTGGAAAGTACTACCTAATTGTAGGGTCTAGATTATTTACTGATGAACACTTTAATTACCTTTAAAAATTCTCTCAAACTCTATCACTCTGTTAATAATGGATTATGGAATGGAATCCCACACTAGAAACATAGAACAAGAATAAATTTGCAACAATAGAGACCCCCTCAACCACAAAAGTACATCTCAATTAAGCTTCCACAATGCGATGGTGAATATAATCAATTACTCTTTTAATTATTTATTTGGTTGATGCTCTGCCTTTCCATCCTAGAAAGTGTACTCCATTACATATTCAATGCTAAAGCGTTTAGATGATTTTTTGGAGCCAGAGAATATGTAACTTTGGCTAAAGTCAGAGATCCGAGGCATTTTCCAAGTTGAGGTAGCTGAGATGACTGTGGAAAATCATCTTTTCATTTCTGGGTTTCAACCACTGATTTCATCTGGAGTTGTATATAGCCACTGTGATTAGGAGTCACTGATAATTTATCATTGCTACCTTCTCCATTTCCTTGAGGTAAGCTTTTAGAATCTCAGTTCCACAATCATATGTAATTGGTGTACTGTATAAAATAAGACCTCTGAAGCATTAAGGTCACAGGAATGATCAAGTGCACTTACTGTTACAAAATATCCGGTGTTTGTGATATGATGAACAGGCTTGTCTAACTGTCCCCATATCTCGCTTGCACTTTGCTCCATCACTTCAAAAAATACTTTTGTTAGAAGAAGTTAAAAGTAGCCTCAAACATTTTCCAGTCTGAGCGAAGCCAGGCATATACTGTACTTTTGTTCCACTCCATCCAGGAGATTGGCAGGCAAATCTTACTTCAGTTCTGGAGGTAGAGCAAAGTTTTTCACTTCATCTAAAAATAGGAGTCTATGTGACAAATAAAGCTCTGTTGCCATACCCTTGAGACCTCACTTTTCCAAAAACCTTTGCCAGAACTGGTTGGCAATTATTGGCAGGATTAGAAAATAACAACAACAACAGACCTAGCCCATCATTTTCATCCCCCTCCCTCCTAGGAACAGTAATAGGTACTGACAACTTCTCTTCAAAGGTGTAAGCATCACTTGGTAGAAATTAATTGGGAAGAATTATGAGTGAAAGAAAAATGGCAAGATTCTTTATATGGAAGCACCGTGATTGTGACAAAGATGCAGGTAGGTTTTTCTGCATATTGTGCAAACTACAAAAAGGCTACCAATGGTATGCCAAATGTTGCTGCACTGAGGTTTCCAGCCTTTCTCATTACTGACTATGTTTCCTAGGAAGACTGGGAGTTGTAGTTCCAGAACACAGGGTGTTCCATAGTTCAGCAACTTATTTAGGCACAATCCTCCAGTATAATAAAATTAAGCTATAGGTTTATTCATGACAATGCAATGTGGTCTGTTTAGGACAAAACAACAACAACATCCTACTGAAGGATGAGGCAGATCGCACACAATATAGCATGCAGCTTGGCTGCAGGTTGCTAGCAAGATGTATTTGGCAGAAAGAATGCAAGGTTTCAAACGTTTGAACTAAGTTTCTCTTAGAGAATTTTCAGTCATGGGGCATTTTAGTTTACAGAGCCAATCCTGGGTGAAAGGCACAATATTGTACTGTAAAAATTAGAAAAAAACTATATACTACTTCACAGGATTATTATGAAGAAAATAATGGAGAGGTATTATGTATTTTTCTGTGTGCTTTATAGTTCATCCTTCTTTCAGATCATGAGTCTACATAGACCTCACCTACTCCAATGTTTCCTGGTAACAACCCTGGACTGAGAGTGAGTGACAGAATGAAAACCTACCCAGGGAGCTTCCATATCTCACCAAGGTCTTATCCAACACGCGGTTTGCTTTTCATCAAATAAATTTTGGTTATACACAGGAATTCTAAAATGTGCAGCTCTAATTTCTTTTGGGGGAAAAAAATATACTCAAAAACATGTCCCATTCTGGCATGATTTTCAGAAGCATTGGAGTCTGCATGAAAATGGGGCATGTCTTGGGTAGGCCACAGTGCCCTAACAACAGAAAGCGAACAACCCTCTGGAAGGTAAGAAACGCCTAGCATCCATGTCTGGGCCTCAAATTCAAACCCAGCCTCAGCACTGCCACAAAGAGCCCTTCTTCAGGATGGACTAGATTTGGGGGGGAGGAGGGGATAGAAAATTATTTCTTTTTTGTTTATGGTGTGTGTGTGAGAGAGAGAGAGAAAGAGAGACACTACAGCAGATTTACACTAAGGAAATTTGTTGTGTCCCATTCATTCACCATCCAGCCCTTGCTATTTTTGACCAGATTTGAGATAAGGTAGTTCTGAATTTAAGGCCTGTGGACAGATTGAGGGTGAGGTCGTCTGGAGGGACAACAGTTGAGATGTCATCAAGATCTGCCAGGCAGAGCACTGGTTTGACAGCAGCCTGGGACTGGAAATTGAAAAACCTGGGGTGAAGGCCATGACAAAATCTCTTCCGTAAAGTGTCAGGAAATGTACTTGCATGCAGTGAAGTTCTTACCTTATAAGGCTGCCATATCTGGACTGCAAAACTCTTATGCGCCTTTAGAGTTTACACTCTCAAACTACTTTAGAAGCAAAACATTTCCTGCTCTGATCTCCAGTCCTGACTCTCGACGCTTCCAGCCCTCCCTTTCCCCACCTCTTCTCTAGCACAGCAACAGGCAGCTAACCGGCCGCTGAGCCTCCTGCCGCTTCCCTCCAGCAAGACGGGGAGGTTCCCCTTCCTATTTTCCAGCAAATTATTAATTGATGCTTTGCATTTGCCTTAAATGCTGCTAATCCGAGGGGGCTCCGTGTTTGCGGTTAACCTGCGCCGAAGCCGGAACTCGGTTTGGGGCGGGTGGAGGCGACCTCAGCAGCGGAGCGGCTGTAATTATTCCCCAGACAAATCTCTGCCAATCCAGAAGACCAGGGAAATCGCAGCCCATATTGCACGGCCTACCATCCCCACCCGTAAGGATAATTTGAGACTCAAATCCCAGCAAAGACCTGCTACAAATTGCTGCAAATTAAGCTGATTTCGCCCGACTGAGGGATTTTCTGCTGCAGATCAAGCCTTCCTGAGAGTTGATGAGGCGGGGGATTAGGGAAAGGGCTGAAATCAAAGGGGCAGGACGAGGCGGGTGGCTGAGTGGGGGGATCAGAGGGAAGGCAGAGAAGGAAAGACGGCAGATTGGCCTAGCAGTGAAAGTCCTGGAGCATTAGCATTTGATCGATTCTTACTTTAATGACATTTTATTCCATTATCAAATTTATGATTAGCCTAAACAAAAATAGAAGGGATGCAGAGAAGACGTCGACATTCGGCTTATTTTTATTTTATTTTATTATGAAATCTTTCTCATTTTGCCAGTTTGGGCCCTTTTAAAGGAAAGACCAAGTGAACCAATTCCCTCAAACATCTGTATCTTGAATTTATTGGCATTTTGTCAAAGGCACTTAAGACTGCTGCAGTTTTCATTTATAGGAATGCAGTTCTTAAAAGTCAAAATGGTATTATTGGAATTATTTTGTGTGAGAGACTGTAAATTAAGCTCCTTCCTCTATTTTGTATCTTTTCTGCAATAAACTCATTTTCCCTCTACTCCCAATAATTGTTTTTTAACTCAGAGTTGATCGTTGAAGAGTACTTTTATTTGCAAAATTATCCCACTATTTGCATGCATTTTTTATTATTTGAAAAACTTTAATAAACTTTCTTGACCAGAGATAACAATATGATAAAAGTAATTAGTAGGTATCAATGTGTTATTTTTCCTATTCAATAATGTCTGATCCTCAGAGACTGCATGGAAAAAGTCCCTGCAGTTTCCTTTGCAAGGTTTTTTCAGAAGTGGTTTCCTTCTTAGGGCTGAGAAAGAATGACTACCCCAAGATCACCCAGGTGTCTTTGTGTTTAAGGTGGGGCTAGAACTCACAGTCTCCCAGTTTCTAGCTTCATGTGTTAGTCACTACATCAAATTGGCCCTCACATATTAAATAATCATGTTTTTATCATGCCAGTATTAGTATTATTCTACCTTAGAAAGCTATGGCTGTTCCAGCAGACTAAAAGCCAATTATTTTGTAACCACAATTAAGTCAATTCTATCTCCAATTCCTAATAAAGACATTATTTTATGTCTTTATCAGGAATAAAACCACTGTACTTTACTGAAAGGTCAAACATGGAGTTTACAAGAATAAGATAAGAATTTAGCCAAAGGATCAAATAGGCAATAAAGGAAACCATTTATTTTTTATTCTTTCCCATCTCAACTGTATCCTTTACTTTTCATCTATTTTAAGAGAGATGCATGTTGCAGCTATTTGCAATTGCACCATTAAAGATTTTATGCTGTGCATGTTAAAGTTAAAAAGATATATGTACTGAGAGTCACTATGAATGTAATCAACTTGATTTAATACTAATAGGAAACAGTAAATGGAATTTATGACTTTAAAATAAGTGATTTTTTAAAAACACAAGTACTTTGTGCATAATGGGAAAAAATCTCAATCTGAAGAGTTTATTAGAGTCTAATCCCTCATCAACAAACGAAACCAGGGCTGCCCACCCAATAATCCGAACTGCCATTAAAATATTAAAAATAAATCTAATCGTCTCTTTATCCAAAATAAGCAACTTTTATATGGAGAGAAAATGTCTAACCCTTTTGAAAGAGAATTATTCCTAGTGTTGCAAATGAAATTCAGTCAGGAAATTGAAGCTGCGTTTAAAATCAGATAAAGCAGTATAGTAAGAAATAAAATATAATATGACAAATTAAAAATATTCATTTAAACATACTGAATTTCCTCTAAAAAGTGTAGTGTTGCAAAAGAGACTCTACTGAAATTCTTACTCTTCAAGGGTGATCTGTTCTAGTTTAGAATTTAAAAAGCATGGATAGGATATTGGGGAAAAAACAGTTATCCAAACCTGCAAATGATTATAATCTTCTGAAATTCTATTCTTATATATTGCATGATATTTTCTTCATTGCTGGCATACCTTCACTGTTGATAATCCCTGGGAAAATCAAAGGGAGTAAATGATCTTTGATGATCTTTGAGTGATCGAGATCTGCCCTTCAAACTCAGTTTAGATTTTGCTTGGGACTGTACTAATTGGGTGGCCTTACAGGGAAATCTTAGGTAGCCTTTTTCTACATCTGTTGCAATACTATACTATAATTGGCAGAAGTTCTTCCTACTCTTAGGTCTTGGGTTTTTTCATCTTTCACCATTTGAATCCAATGTTCAAGTGAACCTGGCAAAGCAGGTGCTTTACCTCTGAGTTATGTCTCTATTCTTCCATCTCAGTTTCTGTTTGATAGTGGGAGACTTAATAATTGCAGAGGTTTCTATTTGTGATCTCCTAAGTATTAGTGTTCTTCCTGAAATGTGTAGGACATCCAGGTGTTTTGCTAGCATTTCTGACAATGAAGTTGTAGGCTGTTCTTGTTGATAGTGAATGATGTAGCATCTAGCTTGTCTTGATTTTCTTTCCTAACTTTGTCTGGCAGGACCTCATTCCTTAAGGAATCATAGTACACCCTTTCCCATTTTTAAAGTTTTTCTTTTCTTTTCTACAACTCCTTACTAAATCAAAGCAGCACAGAAAATAGCTGTGGGTTCTAAATTGTCTTTCATCTCTGAATTCTAGATGGCTAATAAGAAAATATAAATCTAAGCAAAACTAATAATTTTGTGATCTATATTAAAATATTTTATTTTATTCTTAAATTCTTTCAGGATAATTAAATTGCCAGTAAGTTTTAGTCATTCTTTAACAGAGCATGAAAATTTGAGGAAAAACATCTGTCTACAATTGCTTCTGGTATCACTTTTTTTGAGAGATTGTTTTCTCCCACATTTGTTCACAACCTTTTGCAGTTCTTCTCAAAACTGCATGTTTTGAAAAAGTTTGCGCAGTTCTTATTTGCTTTAGCCCCCCCAAAATGCAGCTAATAATAAGAATGAAAAACTAAAGAATTCCCTCAAGAATGCCATTCAAATTCATAAATGGTTTTAAATATTACTGTTTTTATTAAACAAACGATGCTGTTCTGTTCCCATCTTAACAAATTATTACTGTTGTTGTTTTAGAGAGAATCTGCACCTCTTGATGCCGTGCAATTTTTTGCAATTCCATAGATTTTTAATTTGGTTAATTGTTTCATTCTGCAATTCTCAATTTTAGCTTAGATTTTAATTACTATGGGCCAATTTGCAGTTGCTTCCTTAGGAAATATAATTGAAGGTCAATAAGCATAGTTTCAGTAATAAGTAGTAATATACAAGAGTATCTTCAATTGGGATCAATCACACCATGTCATGAACATCAAGTCTGTACCACTACAGTAACTTGAGGTGTATTTTGTGATGCTAAAAAATAATAATTACCTTGGGTTTAAAGATTCACATAAGGGTTTGCAATTAAGCCCAATGGGATATTTGGCTTTGTACAATTAATATTTCTTTCTTCTTACAAAATTAAAATATACAGTTTAATTCCCAAACTTTAAAGCATTGTCAGGTACAGTTTGCAGAAATGGATAGAACCATTAAAGAAAAACAAATTCAAACCCACTAGTATTATAGAAATATCTTAATGAAACTTAACACCACTATTAACAACTCACGTTTTATTCTCAAGTGCTTTATGGTTCTCCTTGCACTAGCTATATGATAATGTAAAGATCTGCAGTGATGAATATTTTATTTATGAATAGAGTACTTAAAAGAATTATAGAATGATAACTCATTATTAAATGAATTGGCTCAGTTTTTGAACTGTTGCCATGTTGGACATCAAGGTAACAAATCAATCTTCATGTGTTTTTATGTCATGTATAAAAATATGTGAATTCTGTAATTAGCTATCTATCCTTTGTTAACAACATATTATTTTATGACAAAATTATAGTTACATTTTTCTTCTCTTTCGCTTTATAAGCAAGGGGAAATCCTGAGAAAAAATAATCTATTAATATTTGATGTCAAACTTATGTGAGCAATTATTATATACTTTTGAATTTACTTCAGAAACTGCTTGGAGATAGCACAATTACGTTCAGAGAGACAATTTTAAAGTTTTAAAAGAAATTTTATATTAATTATTTTTAATGTTTTTACTTTTAAGACCAATCATTTGTCTGAAATGGCATACTGCTTGAGCAGACCTCCAAAGTTCCTTTCAACTGTGTTATTCTGTAAATGTGGTATAATTGCTAGGAACTGTACATTTTTGGAAAGAATATTGCATTTTATTAAACTAGAACTACTGTAGGTATAATGTACACTTTCATTAAAAAAGAATGTACACTAGAAAACCTCCCTTTTATCCCATTCATATATTGACAGTAGGTAATAGTGCAATCATTTATATCAGTTCTGCAGAAAATGTAAACTTTTCAGAATATTTCACTTATAAGAATATAATTCAGTATACTGTAGAACTATAGATATTTGTATCTCAATTACTTTGACAGTCTGAAAGGTGTTGCAAATGTAGTCCTTTCTGATTGAAATGTAATATTTTTAGATATTCAGCTGTAATAGTTTGAGCTGCAGTTTTTAAGAAAAAAAAAACATTGTTAAGAATATAAACAATTTATTTTTGCCCAATAATAGTTTTAAAAAAACTTATTTAATTGTTCAAGCCATTTAGATGGAATATTGTTTTAGATGGAAATTGCGTGGTGAACTAGAATTACATTCTAAGTAACAGGATCAATTCATTTCTTATTTCTGTTAGAGTGGTAAATCTGGAAACATACTTCCTTTGGAAATTAAATGAACCACAAGTTGTAGATGGCCCTTATCTTTTTCAACCTCATAAGTTTGTGCAAGCACATATTAATGTGTTTATTGCTTAATTCATGTAGTGTCATGCTATAACAATGATTTCTGTTAAATCCCTAAGTCTTTCTTTGGGATTTCTTGCTTGGTGACTTTTAAACTGTACAGAGACTTCTCTACCAAGTGAAAATGAAATCTGCATAACTATAGCATAGGCTTATTTGAATCCTACTTGAATTATTTTCCATAAGCAAATAGTTGTTGCTTTTAACTGCATCAAAGTTGTAAACAAAATAATGTATGAAAGTTACCTACACACCTATAATTCACAAGGTGCTTGTGTATTTTTACACATTTATTTATTAATTGCACTTTTTATATTTACATTTTTATAATGGTCTGTGTAAACTAGTAAACATGCTGGCCACATAAAAAGATGCAAAGTGAATTTAAAAAAACCAATTTCTGAACACTGAAATTAGATGAAAAAAAATCACAATCCATCTCTCTCCATGTAAGCTGCTTATTTTCTAGTACACAGAGGAAAAAAAAGATATTTTGTATAATTGGAAGAAGGAATATAGAATATATTGAAGGTCTTTTAAAAACAATTTTAGAGGACAACATAGGAAAGATATTTCATTCCTGTAATTTTTTCTTCCCCCAGTTTTTTAAAGTAATACTGTCTATAACTGCACGTGATCAGGTTCATCTGGTGTTTGGTTTCCCCAATCTTGAATGACGCTATTGTATGGTATAATAAGAACCAAAACTAGATGGTGCCATTTATTATAAATGCCTCCTAAGGCTCTTTAGACATATTTAGTTAATTGGAAAGTTCTGAATTCAAAATAATAGATTAGACTTATTTTGTGCTGCTATTATCTTGAATAAAAATGGTAGTATACCATATGTGGAAATTTGCATTGTGATGCCTTTTCTAAGGCTAATTTGATTCTATGGCATAATCCAGACTTTAAAATCAGTTTTAAACATCCTGCTTAAAGCTTTGAAGGAACTTTAGGTCAATTATTGGATGATAATTTTGATTTATATGTTTGTTTGTTTGTTTTACTGCCTTTATTATTTTTCTAAATAACTCAAGGTGACAAACATGCACAAGACTCTTTTCTCCTCCTATTTTTCCTACAATTGTGAGGTGGATTGGGCTGAGACTGATTGGCCTAAGGTCACCCTACTGGCTTTCATGCCTAATAATTTTCTATGTTAACGAACAAATGTAGTTTATATGTTTCCACCAACTGACAGGAATTACAATTACACTATTTACTAATGACCCATGACCCATTGCTTCTTTCCACATATAATATAGATTGGAGCTATTCACCTATTGACCACTGGTACAGAGATGGGTTGCCAATTTTTTTACTATTGGTTCGGGTGCATGTACAGAAGCGTCCGGGCAGGTGGGCGGAGCCTCCTACCGCCGCTACTACCGGTTCAGCCGGTCTGGGCTGAACTGGTAGCAACCCACCTCTGCACTGGTATCTACAACTAGCTCTACCTCATCAGTAGGCATCCAGGTCCTTGTCTTTCCCTTGCCAACCACCACTGTTAATAGGTTTCAGTTTTTGGCCTTGGTTCCAAAGCCATCAATCACTCCTTGCCCATCAAGCCTTTGCCATTAGCTGATTGGCACAGGGCCACAGGGAAGTAGGAAAGATGGGTTCCACCACAAAACCGCAGTCGACTAAAGCGCGTGTCACTAAAGCGTGGTGACAAAACCGCGCCGTCAAAACCGTGCGACAACAGTGCGCCGACAACAGCGCGCCGACAGAAGCGCGCTGTAACATAACCCTAAAAATAACCCTAAACCTAACCCTAAACCTAACTAAACCTAACCCTAAACCTAATCCTAAACCTAACTCTAAAACCTAACCCTAAACCTAACCCTAAACCTTACCTTAAGTTAAATCGCGCTTCTGTCGGCACACTGTTGTCGGCGCACTGTTGTCGCGCGCTTTTGACATCGCGGTTTTAGCGCCGCGGTGTTGTCTGCGCGCTTTTGACTTTCGCGGTTATGTCGTGCCACGGGAAAGATGGATATATACTGCACCCCCCTCCCATCTTCCTTTGAGCCACACAGTCTACATCAGTGATCCCCAACCCCCGGTCCGCGGACCGGTGCCGGGCCGTGGAGTACCTGGCACCGGGCCGCGCAGCGGCCGGGGGCCATGATCGCTGCAGCGGCCGGGGGCCATGATCCCTGCTGCCTCTTCACCCACACGCGCAGCCTGAGATCAACCCCGGGACTCGAACCTGAGAGCCGCCTCTCCGGTCCAAACCCCACTCCCACCCCGGCCGCCCGCCCGGCCACCTTGGTAGCCCGTGGAGACGGAGCGCGTTCGGTTCGCCGCTACCTGGGGGCGCCGTCCCCATGACATCACCGCGAAGTCCTTGCCTCCTTCCCTGGCGAGGCTTTCTCCCCGCCAGCCAATCAGAGGCCAGTCCCCGGGCAAGCGGGGACAAGTTGCTGGCCGGCCGAAGCAGAAGCGGGAGATTGGAGGGGGGGAGAGAGAGAGAGAGAGAGAGAGCGAGCACTGGGCAGGTGGCAGCGCGTTCCACAGCGGACTAGGCGCGCCGCGGGCTGCCAACCCCCTCCACACACACACGTACACACACTGCCTCTCTGGCAATTGGCTGCCCAGGAAGGGAGCGGGGAGCTTTCACAGATAGGAACGTGATGGGGTTTGTTTTCTTCCCCCACTCCTGAGCCCCCCCTTTTTTTTTGCTTGCCTTCTGGGGTCTCCGCCGTGGAGCAGCCGAGGTCAGATGGGGAGGCGGAGAGAGAGAGAGAGAGAGAGAGAGATGGGCGGGTGGCAGCTGTCTGTGAAACATCTTCCCCTCCCCACCTCCTGGGCAGCCAATTGCCAGAGAGGCACGGTGGGGGTGGTGGGGGTGGAAGGAAATAAAAAGAGAAGTTGCCCTTTCATTTTGCAATCTCTCTCTACGACCTTGTTTCATTCTCTTCCCTTTTGTTTTGTCCTCATTTCTCAATCTCAGCAACTTTAACACTTTTGGACTTCAACTCCCCAAATTGCCCAGCCAGCTAGAATAGATAGATAGATGGTGGATAGGTGATTGATAGATAGAGAGGGATGGATGGATGGATGGATAAATAGATAAATAGATAGATAGATGATAGATAGATAGAGGATATATACACATACATGCATACACACATACATACACAGAGAGAGACAGAGACAGAGACAGACATGGATGGATAGATATCACAGAAGTGAGTACACCCCCTCACATTTTATCAATATTTAAGTATATCTTGCAGCAGTTTAGACATTAATGGCTGGGGGCCATGATCGCTGCAGAACAACGCCCCCCCACCCCTGCGCGCGCTCAGCGGGCCACTGTAAAATTATCAAAGGCTGACTGGTCCGCGGCGATAAAAAGGTTGGGGACCACTGGTCTACATGATCTGGGAAGTATAGTAGAAAATCATGTTCATACAACCAGAATAAACTGCAGCAATGCTGCAGCAGCCACAACTTTGTAAATACAACTAGTATAAAGATTCTTAAATTTCAATTTTGCAACCTGGCAGGAGGGTCACCATTTTGTAGGCCAGGAAGATTCATAATATCAGTCCCACCATACAGATCAAGGCACAAAATATTTTTTGTATCCATAGGAAGACTAAAACTACTTTTTTTTGAGACAGGCTATAAAAATAGAATCTTGCAAGTTTGTACTGTACTTCCTCCCCCCCCCCTTTTTTTTTTTTTTAAATCAACTTATGGAGTAGAAAGGTCTCTGTCCAAGTCATTTCTTGTGCAGTTCTTGGTGCTCTCAAGTTTGGTCATTTTCTTGCAAATGTTTCATTACCCAACTAGGCAAAAATCTTCAGAGCTAGCCTAGGTAACTAGTTAACAATTACCCAACTAGGGAAACATCTAGCTAGTACTGAAGATGTTACCTAGTTAGATAATGAAATGTCTGCAAGAAAACAATTAAGCTCAGAGAGCACCAAGGACTCCATTGTTCAATGCTGAACTACAGAAATACTCTTCTATTGGCAATCCATTTCCATATACTTTCTGGTGGTTTGAATGTCAGTTATGTTTTTCTTTGTTGCTTTGATAATGAGTCTGGTGTATCTCTGTCAGAGTCATCTTCTTTAGGGACACATGGCAACAGAAAGGCTGGTGGTTGAAGCATGTTGATCCTCCAGCCAGAAAGGACAGATTGAGGTGCTACAGTGATGAATTTGGGCAGGAGAGGGTAGTTGGACAAAATTTTAGACTTGCCCAAGCCCTGCAGTTGCTGAGGGATAGACCTTCTGCACGTGCAGCCAAATAACTATCCATCTAGATCTAGATCATCTTTTCACAAGGTATAAATGGAATGAAGCTTGACTGAAGAAAGGAAAAGAGAACAGGTAAAAATTAATTTTAAGTAGTCACATGGAAAACATTAAGAAGCAAGGGAGAGAAACATATAGAACTATTAAAAATACAGACAGCTTCTGAAAAATGCCTCTAAGAAAAAAAAAAGATAAGGCTCTGAGCAGATTGTAGCACAAGTGGTCTTAAACTCATTGAATATGCATTGTATTATGATCACTTTCTTTATTTTGCCACTACAAACTGCCCTGTAACTAATTTTCAGCTAATTCAACTAATTTTCAACTCAGTACAAGATTTAGAATTCCTATTGGCTTTAATAAAAGTTAACAAGTGAGTAAAAGAGATGTATGGGTTCATGGTTTGAGTATTTATGTCATTGTTAGTGGGCATTTTTGTTTCTTCCTAGCGTTTTCCTGCAAGTGCAGCGTCTTTTTTTTCCTTTTCCTTTTTTTTTGACCAACCAAGTATTGATTCATTGGTTGTGACAAGAATTGACCATCCTAATATCATGAGCCAAGACAGAGTAACTGGTCTGAAGTTACTCAAGTGGCTTTCATGCCTAAGGCAGGACTAGAACTCATACTCTCCTGAATTCTAGCCTAATTAGCAAAGCAATTAAATAGATGTCTTTGCTAGCCATATCCAAAATGGCACAATGGGAACTGAAAGAGCTTATAAAAGACTGTGCTTTGAATCTCCCTCAACTTGTTGGCTTCTAAAATTTGGTGGCTAAGTGATGGAAATTGATATCTACCATAATATATACAGAACGTAAGTTTACAGAAGGGTATATTATTGTTTTTATTATTGGAGTTGTTCAACGTTTCTACCTAAAATATGATTATGATGCGATAATGTAGGATTTATAATTCATCCATCTGGCAAATATATTCCAGTAAACTAAGTTTACAATGCCCACTGAAGGAGATGAGGTGGTTCTTAAATATGATAGATCTCCATCTCTCTCTCCCTCTCCCCCCTCTCTCTCACACACAATTTGTGGTCATAAGGATCTTCTATTTTCAGTCAACCCTTTATATTTAGATCTCATGAGTATAGATCAAAAGATGCAGATATGTGAAATAACAGAAGACATATGATGCCCCCCTCCTCTTCTTCTTCCTCCTTCTACATCAGGGTTGATTCCTGGAGATTGCTTGGACAAGAACCTATGGTTTTCTTGACAACATTTTCAGAAGTGGTTTGCCATTCTCTTTTTTTAGGGCTGAGAGAAAGTGGCCAGCCCAAGGTCATCCAACTGGCTTTGTGCTTAAGACAGGATTATAACTTACAATTTCCTACTTTTAGTCTGTTGCCTTAACCATACAGACTCTCTTATATACCATAGCTGCATTTAGAATTTAGTCATACTTAAGGAAGCCAAAGGCATGTACATTGTTGACTACTTAATGGAAACCTCTGCCTTGAAATTACTGGTAGCTGGATATGAATGATTAATTGGAAAATGGGACATGCAGTTGAACAGTTTGTTAGTGGTGAGGAAAAGATATGTTGCCAATAGGAGCAGATAAACTGTACAAGGTTGAAGTAATTATTGTCAGGGGGGTATAGGTGCCAAGGGTTACCCCAGGGGCCAAAGTTTGTTCTTCAATCTTAAAAAAGCCAGACCTGGTATTAGGGTACTTGTATGGCCAGAATTATCTAGGATTATTCATAGGATGGAACCATGGGGAGTGGGAGGACACAGAGCAGCAGGCAGATGCTAGTGTGATAACTAGTACGGACTGAGCATACTGACTAAGGTGAAAGTTATAAGATAGCAAAGAGATATAAAAAAGCTCTTATTTTTTGCCATCTAATAGTCATCTGGATTTTTCACTGCATATCTAATAGCAATAGCACCCACTTAACTTGCCTGCAGTGCTTCGTACAACCAAAGTAGAATTCTGTTGTTTCTCCTGAAAACAACTTGTGGGTGCAATTCATGAGCACCAGAACAAATGAGGAGTTCACCTTGGAACTCCTTGGTTTCTGAGTAAGTCTCCTATATGGGCCCTGTATTGGTGCTGGAAGGTGTGAGGTGAGGGAAGGATGGTGCAAGGTAAGCAATTTATATGGATTGCCAACTATTGCACCTTTCTAATTTCTATGCAACCTTACAAAATCTTTGGGCATATTTCTAATACAAATAAAGATTTTAGTGTGACTTCAAATGCTGCCATTGCTTTATAATGTGGATTAGATATTTCACTCATGGATGAAAGATTCAAAGTCATTTCTATGAGAGAAATTGCTTTTGTGTAGGAAATAATATGAACCACATAAGTAGTTTTTCACATATATCGATAGTAGACATTTATTTAACAGACTTTGTTCAAGCAGACTTCAGATTTAACAGGCAAAATTTGCTGGATCAGAGTTCTGTCCAGATTTCAGGCAATAATAGTATTATTCATTATTTAGCAAATCAGTCTGGATAATATTCATTGCTTACCCATTCCCCATTATCAATAAACCAAGGTTTGTGGTGGCACTCCAAAAATCCCATTCACCAACTAATAGGCATTCATCTTTAACAGACAATATAGTTCTCCATTCACCTGTGAAATTCTGGATTTACTGTAAAATGAATGCATAGGTAAACTAAAATTTCACACAATTCCAACAGGAAAATTAGCATTATAAAGTAGCTCATAGTGACAAGGAACAGATAAAACAGTTTTCAAAAATATTGTTACAATTTAAGCATTAAGAAAGAGAAAGCAGTTCAAAAATCCTGAAAAGCAGGAATATAGTAGTCTGCACTTTCTAGTGTCCCTTGAACATGTTTTGTTGTATACGTGACTTTAAAAAAGTATGGGAAAGATGTTTAAAACACACACTAAATGCCCAAAACAAGGCTATATTTTTAAATTAAAAATCTGTACTCCTGGATAACTGTAAACTTTCTTAATTTAAAAAGCTTGCCCATATTTAAAAATTAAAGTCCAATTTTCATTTGAGTAGGTACAAATACCATTTGAGTAAATATAATAGATATTTAGAAATAAAACATTAATTTTATCTTCCACTAAATTGAAAATAATGTATATTAATCTAAACATGATCTAGTTGTATTTAAGAATCTAGCTGCAATAATTTTGAAATCATTAATTTTAAATTGATTATGAAGATTATAATTATTGAAAATTATTCTATACTTGGTTGAAGTAAACACTATTAAATATATAATTCGTTTTTAATTTAATATATTTCCTTTGCTATGATAGTCCAATTTAATTTTTTTACACTTAATCTATTGAAAAGTATATGTAAAAACAGGGCAGCATTGACTTTTACATGATAAAATCTAATTACGGCAAGTCAGCGAACGAATTAAGCTACCTTTTTTGAAGGTGGACTAAATTCACTTTTCATAGCTCTTTGACATTGTTTAACATTTGCATTCAGCCAGAATGCTGATTGAACAATCCCTGTAATCTAAAATTCACCGGTGGCCCCCATTCAGAGCAAAGCTCCAAGTACTGTATAAACGATATGCAAAACCTCCCGGTCGCTCTTAGGATCTTCATGATTGAATTTTCACCCTTCGACGGTCCCTCTTTAAAAGTCTTAGTTCGTTTAAAACACACTACCGGTGGCTTACACAACTTCGTTGTTTCGTTGTGTTGTCCGCGAAATTTACAGCTAGAAGCCCGCCACCCTCTGCAGAGAGGTGCATCTCTCCCTAACAGTGGCAAATGCGGCGCCTGGCACTCCGCCGATCTGTTTTTCAGAGCCAGAAGTCAGCCAGGAGTGGCGTTTGAATAAGCCTCGAAGCGGCGGGAGGCGATTTTATTGGTGAATCGAAAGGAATTTCGCCTCGGCCCTTCAGACCAGGCAGCCTTTGCCTTCCCCGCCGAACGGAGGGGGGAGGCGCCCCTCGCTTTGCCCCCATCACTTCTTCTCCCCCCCCCCCCAATTTGCTTAGCCAGGGGAGCCCCCCCCCCCTCGCTTCTCTTCCTGCCTTCTGCCGCTTCCGGGCCTCTTTCCAGCCGTCCACGTTACACGGGGTCCCCTCGGCCATGCCGCTCGCTGGTAATCGCCGATGCTCGTCGGAGACGGGCTTTCTCCCAAACGCGAGGCGCCCGAGGGCCCGGCCTGGAAGGACTCCAGGCCGAGCGATCCTTGAGAGGGGGCTCCGCTTCCTTCGCTTTTCTCTCCTGCGGAGTCACCTGGCCTTAAGCGCTCCCTCCCACCTGTCACCAATCGCGAGCCGCGCAGAGCTGCTTTCTGGTCTTGGTGGCGGGCGCTCTTTGGTGCCTGCGCTCCCCTCAGGGAGCCAGGCTGGGGCTTCTGCTCCCGGCGCGCCCCAGGCCGACCATCCTCTCCCGCCTCCTCTTTTTTTCACCCTCTCTCTCTCTCTCTCTCTCTCTTGCCCCCCCCCCCCCCCGCCGCTTTTTGGAATTCCTAATCGCGGATGGCCTCTGTGATTGGCTGTTGGGTTCTGATCCCGCTTGGGCACCAGCCTGGGCATATAAAAGGGGCCTGAGGCGGGGGCTCCCGAGCATTCCCCGGAGCGGGCACAAGGGACCAGTCGCAGCATGACGGGCAAAGCGGGGGACGCGTTGGCCCACAGCCTGCCCGGCAAACCCCAACCCCCCGAAGGCGCGCCTCCTCCTATGCCGGCCTCCGGTTCTAATGGGGCAGGGGGTGTAGTGGGGGGCTCTGCCGCAGGGGCCAAGCCGAGCTCGGGCCCCACAGTGCAACGCTGCACCGGCTTCGGCATTCAGGAAATCTTGGGCTTGAACAAGGAGCCACCTTCCCAACCTCGCGCAGCCCTGGACTCCTTACCCGCCGGGCACCTGCTGGCGGCCCGCTCCGTCCTCAGCCCAGGCGGGGTGGGCGGCGTGGGCATGGGCTTGCTCAGCACCGGCAGCCTCCCGGGTTTCTACGCGCAGCCCACTTTCCTGGAGGTATTGGCCGATCCGCCCAGCGTACACCTGCAGCCGCTGGGCAGAGCCCCCGCGCAGCTAGACACCAGCCAGACGGCCAGCTCAGGTAGAGCTCTTGTGGCGGAACAGAGCAGTGGGGAGGAGGGCCCTGGGCCCGGGAGGAAGCTGGGGGACAGCTGGGAATCGCTATCCCGGGAGGTGAGATCTCTGTCCTTGGCCAGGTACTGCCAACCACTCCAGACAGACCCGTCTGTGGCAGATGATCCCGAAGCGGCGATCGCTGCGCCCCCCCCCCCCAGCCTATCCGGCAGAGTTTAAGAGTCTCCCCGATGCCAGGATGCGTTTCTGAGCCAGCTCGATCTCAATTCAGACCCTTCCGAGTTTGTCAGACGTGAGCAATTTTCGGCTAAGCGCCTTGCAGCCACACAGTGTGTCGAAATAAAATTAATAACACCGAGAGACAAAATAGTGAGATGTAGCGGCGTAGGAACCAAACCTCGCTCAAAGTACTCTTCGGCCTTTTCTGGACAAAAATGCAGCCGCGGTGCGGCTTGAATTAAACCTAAAAGTCCCGCGCATAGTAATGGGCAACTAAGGCAATAAGCATGAATCATTTGATGTCTTAAAATTTAAACCAAAGTAATATAAAGAGAAATGCAGTGACGGTAAGCCTTAAAAATAACACAATGCTCTGGGAAATGGTTAAACAGGAGAGAGAGGCGCAGGGTTAGTTTAGGGATCCTAACAAGAAAATGCCCCGCTGCTTTATTCTGTTCCCTTTTCCCAAAGTCCAGAGTTTTCTTTTTCCCGACCTGTAAATACAGGGAAGATTAGAGGAATAGAAAGTTCCCCAAGAAATTTAGTTCCTGCCTCTCGAGTGTAAAAGGCTCTCCCTCTTCGACATAACTTTTGCTTTCCCGTCTAGATCCTTCTTTCCGTCTTGTTTAATATGCTTAAAACCCCTAATGATTGACAAACGAAATCTCAGTGTGGGAGAACGGTCTGATTTGAAAAGAGAACTAGAGCCCGGGCCCAGGAGAGAGAGAAAAGTAACTAGAAGAGAGCGAGGCGTCTCCCGGCTGGAAAGGTTTACGGGGCGCCCCTAGGAAGCGAAATCCGATCAAACGAAATCCTCCCCACAAAAGCCCCGATCCGAGAAAGGTCGGACAAGGCCTGCAGGTGACAGCCTGACGTGTTCCGCGGAGCGGGCGGGGGAAACACCCCCCCATCCTCCCCCCCAAAGAAGCAGCCCTCTCCATCGCTCCCGCCTTTCTGTCTTCAGATTCCGAAGATGTTTCCTCCACGGACAGAAAAATGTCGAAATCGACCTTAAACCAGAGTAAGAAGCGAAAGAAGAGACGGCACAGGTAAGGCAGCCTTCGTTTTCCAAGGCCAGGATAGGCGTTTTGGGGGCACCAGGACTAAATTCTCCGCTGGACTTGCCGCCCGCCCCGGTGCGGTTGCCGGGGTTTTGCTGGCGGCCCATTTCCCTCTCTGCCTTTGGGCCTTGCAGCTCTGAGTCTTGTCCAGCCCGTAGCCCCCTTCAAGTTCAGGTTTCTCCTTGGTGGTGCTGGTGGGGGCGCTGGGGAGGGGAGGGCGGGAGAGCGATGATCTAGCAATGTTCCAGCAAGTAACCTCTGTCATAGCCTCTGTCAATGGATCCAGAACCTGGTCTTCAGGTTTTACTCTGAAGCATAATTCCAAAGAATTGTGTACAGAGACTGCATTAGAGGCTAGATTTTCTCCACGCCAAGCTTTGTAATTGTTCTCCTAACTTTTATTTGTTGAACCATCAAACCCAAACATCTCAACGGAGACCTTCCTATTTCTCGCTGATCTCCAGCGCTTTTCTGTCAGAGCTGCCCGAGGGAGCTGTCCAAAGGGTTCCCATACACTTTACTTGCCCTAAAGCTATTAAGGGTTGTGAATAAAGCAAAGGAATTAGTATGCTAGATCAGCTTGCAAATCAAACGATTGCTTTATTCAACCAGATCAGCTTTTAATTGCAACAACTTTTAATTTTCAGTAGCTGCTTGGCTTCTAAACAAGGGCATCACTGATTTATCAAGATTTATCAAGATTTTCTTTTGTCTGTAAAATAAATGTAATTCCTCCTTCCCATTTGGTAAGGATGCTGACATTTATATATATATATATATATATATATATATATATATATATATATATATATATATATATATATATATATATATATATATATCTGTGTGTGTGTGTGTGTGTGTGTGTGTGTGTGTGTGTTACTCAGACTCTAAAAAGGACCTTGCCATTTTGCTCTCTTCCCCCCCCACAAAGTAACAGAACAAAAACAAGTGTTGGGCTCCCCTATTGCATATTGGTTCTGTTTTGTGTATTCAGCAGCAAGTCCACCTGGACATGATTTGGGAAGATTAATTTTGCTAACAAGAAGAATATCTGTATTATGTTAAATGTCCCCATGCAAGGCTGGCTGTAATGGAAAAAGGAAAAAAAGAATGGTGTATTTGCTTTGAGAATTACAGCAATTGAAATTGCAACAAATAATTCTCAGTTTTATTGATATATAAACAAACAAGGGCAGGAACTTTTTAATGAATTGGGCCAATATACAGGATGTGCTTGTTATGTAGTAGATCAGTGTTAGAATTCTTGCAGGTTTTATGTTCCAGTCTAGAATAAATTGTTTCAGAAATGTGAGGATTTTAGTGTTGAATATGTTAACAATTCCATAATTTGCAACATGCAATGTTTTTTTTAAAGACATTATTTTCCGGAAATGTTCAAAAAGTAGTAGCAATGTAGAGATGAATTACACCTCTATATCCTGAGCAAGAGAGGAGAGGTTAGCTATTAGTAGTATTGTTTTTACAGAGAATCTGAAAGAATCCCTTACAAACAAATTTTAAGACCACATTTCAAAAGGGTGGGTTTTGCCTGTGTTTTTTGACAGGAATTCTATCTCTCCTCAAAAGGAGTGGACAAATCTAAAAATAAAAATCCTTCCACCATTCTTGGGTCCTAAAATAATGCACAATAAGAGAAGCAATTTGTTTGGGGAGAAAGGCAAGTGAGGCATTACAAAAGCTTGCTCCATCTATTCTGGGAGAGCAAGACGAGATTGGGAGACAGCAGAACACAGATTAGATGGCAGAAGCAGCCCCCTCATAATGTTAGTACTATTAAGCTGATGGAAGTGTTTTAACATTTGCATGTTAGGAGGTAATTCGGATATCTTTAGACAATGCTCTTAGGAAATATGTAAATATTTAAAAATCAATGCTTAATCTTTAAAATCTTGGCTTTGATTTTTTTTTAAAGCAGTCCCCCCCCCCCCCTTCGTAAGGTTGATTTCAAATTATTTTCCAATTTGTTTCTATGCTTGTATATGTATGCTTAGGCACATGGAGACACAAGCTTTTATATAGAGATGAAAAACATTAAAATGCAGCTGGCTTCCATAGAAGGTTAATCTCATAACCAGATAATTTTTATGCTTCAGAAATTAGTCAGGATGTTTATTCAGATTTAGAGCACAACATGATCTACACGTTTTCGCCTCTGCAGGTATCTCCCATCCCCTTCTGGAGTTGTGCTTCCATTTCTTTTCTTTTATGCCTAATGCGAGGAGAACTAATTTAGGCTATTAAGATTTAGAAGAAGCATATCTTTACTATGAAATTAATTGTTTTGAACCGGTAGAGTCACAGACTGAGAAACTAAGTTAAATTTCTGAAGATAGGTGTTCTTACATTGTAAAATGTTTGGAGTATATTCGTTACAAACAGAATATTAAAAAATGGAAGGATTGGAGTTTCCAAATGTTAGGAAAGGAGATGATAAGGATGATGTTACTCTACTCTGCCAATTAAGGATTGGAGGTAAAATAATTTCTTTTGAAAACATTAATGTGAACAATATGTTGCAACAGCAAAAGCAGAAAAATAAATAGATGGATTTTGTTCTTGAAAACTTGAATGTTATCATAAAATCTGTTGTTCAGTGTCTGGTTACAGGCATGGAAAGCCCACAATTCTCCATTTAACAGAATTTAAAATTACTTAACTGAATCTATAGTGATAGTTTTTGGAATCTTCTTGTTAGATTTTGTTGCAGCATTGTGGAACTCTTAATGAATGTTAATGGTACATTTTACAGAAGGAAATGATTATAATTCTAATTTGGAACTGTTTTTAATCCATACCTATTATTAATTCAACTGCTTCTATAGTACCTGGAACTAAATTGTGCCCCTTATTTTTAACAAGATGGCAAATTTTTGTTTGAAAAAATAAACAAACTGGCTTCATCAGGTATAAATATAAAAACCAATAAAAGTAGCTTTTATATTTGGTGACACTGTACCTATTACATGTAGGTACTAAATTTAATTTCTAAATTTAGACTAAAACACATTTATTTGGGTGCAAGCTCACTAGCATTCACATTGGAACATTTAGGATCACAGTGTATAAGAGCAAAACCAGATTCTATTTACTATGTATCTAAGAAGAGAGATGGTATGAAGAAACCCACACTATAAATGATAGCTATTCTGAAATATTAGAGCTAGTATAGTATAGTATAGTATAGTATAGTATAGTATAGTATAGTATAGTATAGTATAGTATAGTATAGTATAGTATAGTATAGTATAGTATAGTATAGTATAGTGGTAAATGTATGTATCTCTCCTCTCTCCCCCTCAAGTTTTTCTGGAAATGCTGGGCAGATATTTTAGATTTCTCCTCCTGTTAAAGAAAATAATGTCTTTGTTTTCATAGAAATATTTGATTAATTCCTGTTAGAGGGCAGGGCAAGAAGCAATGGGTAGAAGCTTGTTAGAAAGAAACCCAACCTGTAACTAAGGACAAATTTCTTAACAGTGAAAGCAATTAATTAACGGATTAGCTTGTTACCTGGAGTTGTGGATGTTTCATTGCTGGAGATTTTGATGAAAAGATCAGACAGCCATCTGTCTGGGATAGCATAAGGACTCCTCCTTGAGCAAGAGATTGGATTTAAAGACTTCCAAGGTCCCTTTCAGCCCTATAATTCTATTTTTATTTCCACAATAGTTACAGCTTTGCTACCCTCTCCATTTTAATGTTAATGTACTTTATGAAAAGAGTGCAATCTTCATTTGCTTCAATAGTAACCCTCTTCAGTTTTTCCTCTACAGTGATTGGGAAGACCCAAAGTCAATGGAGATTCTAAGTCATCCAGGTCATGGTTATCCCAAAGTTGCTTTTTCAAGAGGCAACTGGACTTTTTGGTTTTTATTTGAAGACATTTTGCTTCTCATCCAAGAAGCTTCTTCAGCTCTTAAGAAGCGTAACATCTTCAAAGAAAAACCAGAAAGTCCAATTGCCTCATGAAAAAAGCAGCTTTGGGATGGGAAGACCCAATTACTTTGGCCTTCTTTGTCCTAGGAATAACTCTTTTGTATAATGTATTCATGTTCTTAATTTTTTCTTCACTACTGTGCTTTTTAAGGTTTTTTTTTCTTTTAACTTTTTTCATCATTGAATTTATTCCCTTTAGGACAATCTTCACATCTTACCAGCTGGAGGAACTGGAAAAAGCATTCAATGAGGCTCATTATCCTGATGTTTATGCAAGAGAAATGCTGGCTATGAAAACAGAACTTCCTGAAGATAGAATACAGGTAATCATATTGCTGTGAAATTCAATCATTGCATGTCACGGCTAATCACTATTTTTTCCCCAGTATACTTTGCTTTCTTTGAAGAGAGTGATATACTCTGTAAGATATGTCTTCTCCCATTTGATGCCAGTGAATTTCATAATGTGGGCTGCTGGATTATTATAATCCAACACATTTGGAAGGTACAAGATTCAGAAAGGTTGTTTTAAAGGATTGTCTTGTAACTGATTCATCCCAAATCTCAAAAGATAATGCTAAATTGGTTGCTTTCATGTGTGCATAATCCTGCACTAATTGTTCTAGCTTTAATTAGCTAGACATTTTATATAAGAAGTGGCAATTGTTTTTGCATGATGAAGATTAATGAAATGTTGAATAAGTAGTAGTTTTCCGTAAGACTTTATCAGGATTCAGGATGCATGACAAATTCTGTAACTGCAAGGCTTTTAATTCAAATGGGATAAAAGGTAGGCATGTTGTCCAAAATAGTTATGAATCAGGATCAAGAGAGTAATAAACAATCAGGAAAACTAAGGAAAATTCAAGGTGTAGTGACACTTAGAATAGTTGGATCAGCTTGGAAAATAGACCTCCATAAGATGGAGAATTGGGACTGGTCCTTCACGTTAGCTGTCTTGACATTGAGAAAAGTTAATACTGCAACTAGATGGCACTTTTCACATCAGAGCTCACACATCCAGTTGCAATGGGACTAGAATGCTGGCGGTTTTGGAAGTAATGTAGTGATGTCTAAGAACTCAAAATTTTTCGAGGCCCACATATGAAAGAACACCAAAGAGAAGTGGGAATGATTGGCTGTGATAGGAAACCGTGCCTAAAGTGACCTTAGGAGCAAAGAATTGGTTAATACTTTGGATCTTCAGTAAATTCCCTTTTAAATACTGTATTTTTAATTAATCTTGTAGAAAGTTTTACTAAAGAGTAGACTAAGTCATTATTTATAAACTATTAGATTTACTAAATTTAAAAAAAAATAACATAAATGTTCATGAACATATGAATTTATCCTAATTCTTCATGATGGAAATAACAATTCATTCAGACTTTGTATGTTGTAGAGGTGTTCATAAAGAGCCAAATCTCAAATAACTTAGTATAGGCAGAGATTAGTTTTCATATAGCAGTATAGTTGCTTTATGAAGTAATGGTTGATGAACAAAAAGGCTCAGCTCCATTACATTTTGAACCAGGTTTCAGATGTCATCATATTATAACACTTAACAGCATTCAGCACTTGACTTCCATACTTATTTTGTTTAACTAACAATTTAAACTAATTAAACTATAAATATTGCAATATATCACATAGCTAGTTATGATAAAAAATTGTATGAAATGAAACTGATATATTGTTGGAAGGTCTTGAGATGCAATTGCAAAATGGGATGGATCTGCCCTATTTATTTTATATAAGAATACATAATTTTGTTAGCATATCTTACTCCATCTTTCACCACAGTTATAGCAATGGAATAGATAGAGCTTTAAGGCATCAATAGACTTGAAATATAGGCAAACCTATGATCTTCTGCATGCAAAAAACAATTCTCTGTCATTGAGCCATGATTCCTTATACCTTGTTCCTTTCAAAGGAATTACTTTATCAATAAATCATTTAAAAATGAATCACGTGGCCCTGGACAGCCCCATAGATTTTTATAAAAAATAAAGGAAGTTTGTTATTTAAATACAGTACATTAACAAAATTATATATTTTATATGTAGCCCAAGACAATTCATCTTCATTCATGGGGGCCCAGGCAAGGCAAAAAGCTAAACAACTATACTTTATATAGTCTGAACGATAGCTGGCTAAGCAAGACTAAGAGTTACATTTTAGACATCTAGACATTATTTCATGAGTGCTTCTCCCATTAAGTATTAATATAGCATTGGCCTTTTTTATTAGAATAATTATGTGAAAACTATAACAATTTCCTGTCCTTTACAATTGCATTCTTCATATATTTGCATATATTCTGCCATCCTTCTGCCCATTATATTTTGGGATCTCATCTTCTTATAGTGTCCTCCAATTCAATGTGTAACCAAGCTATAAAACTGTTTACTTAAATTATGCACAATAAATCATCCCTCCTCCAAGCTCTTTAATCATTTGGTTGCTCTTTACTGAACTTCCTTCAATTTGTCAATCTACCTGGCAACAAGACATCAAGTGTGCAATGCAATACACCAAGAATGGAAAATGGAAGAGGAGCAAAGAATTCTATCCTTGAAGTTCATTGATATTATTGAACTGATATTGGCTTATATTAGTTGAGTTTCTAATATCAGAAATCAGATTGTACTTCATGCACTTTTAACTCATAGCAATAATTTTATACGGTATTAACACTTGTTTTTTGTTATTCCCAATGGCTCAGAGATGGGTTGCTTCCGGTTCGGCCAAACCAGTAGTGGAATTCAGGCATGGGTCACAGAACTGGCAGTGACCCAGGCCTGCCACGCCTCCGAACCGGTTCCCTCACCGCTGCTGGGCTGCCAGCATTTTGGTTTTTAGTGACTGTGTGTGTGCAGTTTAGTGTAAATTGTTTTGTGCATGCGTGAAGAACAATTTACATTGAACAGCACACACATGTGCACGTGTTGCGAAGTGGTAGTAAAACCGGCAGCAATTCACCACTGCTATGACTCATTTGTTAAAACTCTAACATTTTTGGTCAATGGGCATATTTTGAATTTTGAGAGAATGATGTCAGTTGCTATGCCTATAGTCAGTGGTGGCACCTATTCGGGAGAACTGGTTGTTTGAAGAAATCTAAGCAGTTCGGAGAACCGGTTGTTGGAAGAAATCTCCTTTTGTTTTTTTCCACTTTACAGGGCTAATCCTGTAAGGAAGGCAGGAAGGAAACATTCTGGTGTTGTTTCTAGCCTAATCTTTATTGACCTGCTTACAGAAACTGCCTCTCCGGTTAACCCTTATTACATTACAACAGCTAAGGCGAAGCGCCCATCGATGTGAGTGATGTTGAATTGGCCATGCCCACCCAGTCACATGACCACCAAGCCCCGCCTACCCAGCTGGTCATTATGGCAGAGAACCGGTTGTTAAATTATTTGAATCCCACCACTGCTTGTAGTGCATAGCAAGGTTGCTTGCCCAATCACAAGAACATGGAGCATGGCATAGGTCTGTGATGGTTATGTTTTTGTCAGTGAAGATTGTAGATTTACAACTATGGGGAGTGTGATCCAGAAGATAAGCAGTAATTGGCTTCTGAGAGGCTTTCCAGTTAATGCTTTATTTTGTGCTAATGTTGTAAATTACTGGGAGGAAATTACTTTTACCCAATTCTCAATTGTTAAGTTGCAGTGTTGGAGAAAAATACATTTTATCTGAGCTAGCTTTCTAGTATTTTTAGACCCAATAATGCTTTAGGTAAGTATAAAGTCCTTCCTTAGAAACTAATTTAACAATCTTAGTGCTGAGCAAACAGTTTTGTATCACAAGATACCTAGGATAATTAGGCTGCCCTAATAGTGATTTTTCTAGGACCTTCCTTTCAAGGAAGACCTGTCTGAACTGTTATCAGGTGACATTATTTTTAATGAGTCCAATAAAATCTGGAGAATATGGATGCTAGACTCTATGTATATTTTCTTTACTGAGATATTTTAATTGACAGTGAGCAAAACCTCTTGGATATTAGTCAGGGACATGTTTATTTGTGAAATTTCTTCGAAGAAATTTCTTTAGAGGAAGAATCAATTCAGGGAATTAAATGTAAATGTAAACATATAAGGTTTTACTAATTCTTGTCATACTGAGGAAGACAATGTATTACTGATTCAGAAAAACTGGGGTGGATAATAATTGGCAGAAGAGATGGCAGACGTCCTCTAGCATTTCCCCCTCAATCCAGTTCATGTATGTTTTGACTGCCTGAGGAGCAAATGTAATTCAATCTTTAGAGCTCATACAGGAATGTTAGATTCTTAGGCAGGAGTGAAAATTATTAGTTTTTAAATTATTCATATCATATTTTAAGATTGAGATACAACATCATATTTGGGGGATTTTCTACTATTGCTGAAATGACCTGATTGGCTTTGGGCTCTATGATGGATCTCTTTATCCAATAATCCAAGTATTCTGATTTCATTGCAACAATATATCAAGAAGAGATACATATTTAACTTTAGGAAAAGTACTTGGATTTTTACAATTGGATGTATCTGTTCTTCACTGTTATTTTTTCTCACTTACTCTAACCTGAGAGAGGGAGGGAGGGAGGGAGGGAGGGAGGGAGGGAGGGAGGGAGGGAGGGAGGGAGGGAGGGAGAGAGAGAGAGAGAGAGAGAGAGAGAGAGAGAGAGAGAGAGAGAGAGAGAGAGAGAGAGAGAGAGAGAGAGTCAGAGTCACAACCCCTGGTAAGCCCCAATTATGGGAGGAAGCTAACTGCTTCCATCATCTGTCAATCGGCTCGTCACAAGAGTCCATCACGACAGAAACCCAATATTTTTACTGTTGCCTTTGTTATATATGTGTTTTTTATTTGTGCTGATGTGTCTCCCTTTATTTATTTATCAGCACAAATAAAAACACACACACACAAACATATATATATAAAGTTTGATATATATATATCACATGAAGAGATATATATCTTTATGTTAGAAAGTGAAGCATATTTTAGTTTCACACCTAAAGTCAGTTTTTCCTTCATTGGGTAATTTCTTCCATTATTCTAGTCCTGAAATCAAACTTTAGTGTTTCTCATCCAGTGTTTCTTTCATTATCAAAGCAGGATACAAATATTACCAATGCATCTTTAAAAAAATCAAGTATATTATAATTTATCTAATATTTTGGATATATTTTTAATAAATGGACATGTAAATTACTTTTTGATGTCAAATGTTAACTAGTATTGCAGCAAATGAATTTTGGATATACCAGGTTCAATTAAATGATGCTTTTTAGGTTTATAATTAGAGATATCACTGTCAGGAAAGATTTAAACCACAGTGCCTAATGCTGTACTAACTTCCTCGTGCTTTTGCAAAGCAAAAGGAATAAGAGCAGCTATATGTTTTGTGATCAGCCATGCAGACCATGTGCCTCTTTTCCTATACACATTTAACTTCATATCTTTTTATAGGGTCATAGAAAATGATAGCACAGTAAATATTGCAAATACCTGATATGAATAGGGAGGCACAATGTATTTCCTGGTTTGTACAACTTTTTCTCATCTCTGAAATAACACTTCAAATTGCATATTTTCTAAGCAAGTCTAAATCTGAGCAGATGGGAAGGTTTGGAAACCACACATCTGAAAAATATTCATTTAAACTCATGTATTTTCTTAAATCAGAAATGAAAATAACTGGATACCTTTTATTAACAAAATAATTCTGAATAAGTAGGTTGCTTTTATAAAAATCCAGTAATCCAGCCTGTTGCCCCAACTCTCCCATTGTGCTGAGATGTTCATTTTAATTAGCATAATTTCTTCAATGTGTGTGTTTCTGTGTATTTGACAACATATTAGGCAAAACTAGGCCTATTGAATTAAAATTCGATCATCAGTTTTACCATTACAATATAATTTCCAGAAAAAAATAAATGAAATCTGGCCTAAAATGTTTCAGTCTAAACAAATAGCTGGGGTCTTTTTAGTAGTAGGAAGAGTATATTAATTTAGTAAAGTGTACATATTTGTATACACATATACATTCAGACCATATACTGAAGTTAAAAAAAGTCAACTCATAAGAGAAAGCAAAACTGGCTAATCATAAGAGAAGAGTTTTAAATTATGTCATCTTGTTTTTTGCTTCTGCACATGCGCAGAGCAATTTTTATTGCACTTTTATTCGCTTGCGCTCACAAGCGAACCAGCAGTAGTGACTGCCGGATCCCACAGTCTACAACTACAACTGCTATAAGAGGAAATTACAATTATAAAATGACTTTGTTTCAGAAGTATCAGAATGTGAAAGGAAAATATGAAGTTGAGCCTAAGAGACAAGCTGGAAATCCAGCATATATATCAGTTACCCTGCTGCTTGGCGGGTTCTCCGCCAGTGTAATCTGAGAGCTACTGAAGTTATTCACTTTCCATACTTTGGAAGATGGTTCAAGCAGAATTTATGGAGTCCAGATTAAGCTCCTCTTTCACTGATTTTGATTGGCACCTTTATTTACCAAGAATCCGCAGGAATTGAAATGAAGAAGAGATTCCTTGAGTGCTGGTGGAAGAAGAAAAGCAAACTTGATTGAGCCGTTATGAACTCAAGATCAATCCCATACCACAATGGAAGCGTTTCTACATCTACTCCTTTATTGCTTAGGTGACTTTGACTGGGAATGTCCAACTCCATCTTGAAACTCCTGCCTGGGGGCAGCGACTGTTTCACATGGTATTTTGCCCCTAACATTGCTCAGATTTGAGAATCTTTGCTCCTAATGGATGGACTCTGTTCTGACAAGTAGGGCAAAGTTTTGCAATAAAATGGCTGAAGCAAAAAAGATGAAGGTGCTGTTTGCCCATTCATTGTCTTTTGATCACCCATGAAGGAATAGCTTCCACGACTTGGGCAGTCCTGGATGGGCACAGAAGGGTTATGGTCAAGGATGTCTTTGTCCAGCTTCAGCGCACTAGTTGTGGCCTTACTTGAAGCATGAGGGCTTTGCTGTGGTAGCTCATATATTCATCACCTCTCATTTAAAGTACACAATACTCAATATGTGAGGTTGACTGAGGTCCACCAGGAAGCTTCAGCTGACTCAGAATGCAGTTGTTTAAGGGTGCTCATCAACACATTTCACCAGTGCTCTGAGCCTTGTACCCTCCAATTGGTCTCCGTGAGCCTGTTGAAAATTTCTCTTTCTGACATTTAAAGCTTTAAGAAGATTTGGCAGTGGAGTATTCACACTATTGCCTTTTATGATCTGCTTTATTCATTAATCTTGTGTAGATGGATGTAATGAGCAGCTCTTTTGGTTCTAGCACATATAAGTAAACAAACAAGCATTTAAAGCAAAGATAAATACACACACGTTCTTGTAAAGCGAGAAAAAGATCTGACATATTTATTAGTTAGTCCTTGTTTAATGACCAGATGCTTAACCATTGTTTGGAATTTAGAACATACTTCAAAAAAGCTACTCATGACCTGTCCTGTAAGTTACAACTACCACTAACCCTCCCTGTCCAGTCACTGGACAACCATTTGTCTGAAATGGTGTAGCATTTTCTTCTTGAGCAGGGGGTTGGACTAGAAGGCCTCCAAGGTCCTTTCCAACTTGGTTACTCTGTCATTTATTGGATAGGGCTTATAGGAACTTGTTGGAATAAGAGACATTACCTAGATTTCAATACAGAAAAGGAAGAGATAAGTTTGAAAAAATAAATGTAAAGCAATTAGAACATGTCAGAACCTCAAGAAAAAGGTTTGCCTACTTTATCCTTAAGTAAACAATATGAGCTAAATGGACAATTAGTCTGATATTACATAACACAGTGTTTTGTTTTTCTTTTGATGTTGCTGTCTACTACTGATCTCCAAAGCTTATTGAGGGAACTACTAGAAAGCATTTGGGCTTTCCTAATTTATATATGCAAAGGAAAAGTATATACTGTGTAATGAAGGAAGAGTAATGCATTAACTGAATACTCAAACTCCAAAATCTATGGATTTTATTATATTTGATTTTTTTGATTTTATTAACATTTGTAGGCCGCCCTTTTCCCTGAGGGGACTCAGGGCGGCTCACATAAAATCAGGGAGGGGAAGTACAAACAGTAACATAGACACATATAATAAAAGTAATAAGCAACATACATTCATCATTCGGGAGGGGCAACTATCCTTGTCCCCAGGCCTGACGGGCTAGCCAGTTCTTGAGGGCTGTGCGGAAGGCCTGGACGGTGGTGAGGGTACGAATCTCCACGGGGAGTTCGTTCCAAAAAAAAATTATTTATATGATAAAGAAGAATCTGAGAACATTTGGATATCAGTTTGGCCCTCTGGTGGACAAATGAAGTAAACTCATGTCAAAGTCCTATTAAGTGTATCATTTTAAGTTTTCTGCTGAAATGTTCCAAGGATGCTGAATGTAATCTTCTATTTATAAGCCAAGAAAGCTGAAGTTAATTCTTTTTAAAAATTGGACCATTTATTTAAGAAATCTTAAATCTTTTTACAAACACTGTAAAACTAATCGAAAATAAGCAAGCTAGAAACAATATAAAACAGAATAACAAATATGTTAAACACAGAATTAAAATAAAATTATATCAAATGTAAAAAAGCAAGTTACTAAAAGAACACACAAAAAACCTCACGTTAGAATCTGACGTACAGTATAGCATAAGAGAAATTATTCCAAAATAATGGCCAGTCTCTTGAGTTAGTGAAAAGCAGAAGTGGGAAGCTGCAGTAGAATATATATTAACCTTGGAGTAACATCTGTTTATGTGCAGAACACAAAAAAAACGATTAGCATTACAATCTGAAAAAAGGTAAGATGGTGTACCTCCAACTATATACTAATGCTATGCAGTCTTCACTTCATCCAGGAATAGCCTCCACTTGTGATTATAGAATTAAATGCATGTTTAAATTTCAGAAGTAAGCAAAGTAAGGGTTAATGTGTGTGTAATATCTTTTTCTTACCAGTTAAAAGATATATCTTGTATTTTTGATTATAGCAGACTGGTAAACTGGATTGCTGTGATGAATAAATATCTGATATTATTTGAGGTAACAAAGGATTTGTAAATAATGCTTCAGGTAGCATTTTTTCTAGATTAGCTCTGTTCCTAAGGTGTCTTACCAGGACCTCCAGTTTGAAGGAGACTTTGGTAGATTTGGTGGGCCTAATTTTGGAAGGAGATATTAACCACACTTATTTATTATATTGGACATTGTTTGCATTGACAAACAGTACCACAAATTTTAAAACAGTGCAGTGTTTTTTGTTTTGTTTTTTAAAGGAGCCATTTTATTCAAGTAAGTGGCAAAAAGGCATCACTTTTTAAACAGTATAAATATTAATTAACCCGAATTCAACAGATCAGTTTTCTTGCAACAGACATTCTATAAACTTGTTTACTTACTGGATTTTTTTGAAAAAAAGCAATATATTTAGTTTATGTTGCTTGCTGATTTTAAAATAGACATCATACCACTTATATTCATATTACTTTAAATAGTTTTTGAAGGGGTGTCTATCTGCATGCTATATGTATGCATATCTATATGCTGACTTTAGTATTAAAATTTTAATTTCCTTTTCATACATTGCAATCTGTCATCACAGATTAATCATGCAACAGATATAAAATCCGTATGTATAAGGTATATAAAAGTTCGCTTCCTGTGCTAAGCAAGGCAGTACTCTAGAATAATTCCTATTCCCAGGAGCACAGTGACATTTTCTGTACTTTAATTCTAAATACGCAACATAGCCTACTGATGTGTAATCATGCCCATTGAATCTCTGTTCATGAATAAGACCTACAGTCAACATTATAGATATTCAAGTTCTGGGGTCATAAAAATAAGGCTAGATTTATAAATAATGGCTGTCAGAAGAAGCTCTCTAAATATTTTTAAAGAACATGGCAAATACTTGGAATTGGGAGAAACATTCCATCATTCTGACAAGCTCTGGAATCAATACCATTTGCTCTGAAATAAGCAGGAAAGTGTACCCGATTCATTCCATCAATGTGGAATTTATCCCTTAATACACAGCATTTCTCATATTTGAATTTGTACACTGATGAAACAGGAAAGAAAACATATAGTACCAGATAATGTAAAATCTCATTGCATGGAGCCATCTAGCGGACAAGACGAAGACAAGAAGAAATATACTATATTCAAGTCTGATCGGGGAGGGCTGAGTTGAAGATTTCTGTGCAGACATTTTCAGATGAGGATGTATTTTTATATGAACTGTTTTGTAATACTCTTATAACATTTTACTCATTAGAATACCAACTTTAGTTCTAAATATGCATCTTCTGGTAGGTATTCTACAGGCATAATAACCCTACATTCATATGAGAAGAACACAGAAACATTCAATATAGGTCTATGCAACAAATATATCTAGATTAGCATTTTCAGTTATATTAAAAATAAATCCACTGAAATACACATATCATTATATGGAACAATGTGGATACAAACACAAATTCATGTGTCCTTGTGTGCATTAACTATGTGCATATGAGTCTGCTTACATATTCAGATTTATTTCACTGTACCTCTGATATGCATAAAAATGTATCAAATGAAATTTACTACAGTTGCATTTAATTTCTTCATAAACTGTTCATCTATAATAGTTTGTTAAGCCACATGGTTAATTGTATCCCTAAGTCTTAGGTTTCTGGTTAAATGCAGAAGTGTATAATAGACTGTTCCTCCCTACTTAATTCACAGTTGTCTCATTATCACAGTATGATTACACATAAACAAGAGTAGTAAATTACCACTTGCTCAATGATTGCTCCTATTTTTGCTGTGCATATGAATGAGATGGGTAGACCAGAAGAGAATTTTCTTTTGAGATTGGAAGGCAGTTTGAAAGACAGGACATTTTAGGTATATAGGCTTTCCCCCCCTACAATACAGGTGATCCTCAACTTACAACCACAATTGAGCCCACAATTTGTGTTGTTAAGCGAGAAATTTGTTAAGTAGTTTGGCCCATTTTATGACTTTTCTTGGCAATAGAATCACTGCAATTGTTAAATTAGAAACAGGGAATCTGTTAAGGGAATCTGGTTTCCCCATTGACTTTGCTTGTCAGAAGGTCAGAAAAGGAGATCACATGATTCCAGGACACTGCAACCGTCATAACTGTGAATCAGTTGTCAAGCATCCGAATGTAAATCACGTGATCATGGGGATGCTAGAACGATCCTAATTGTGAAAAATATCATAAGTCATTTTTTTCAGTGCTGTTGTAACTTTGGGCACTAAAATAACTTGTAAGTCGAGGGCTACCTGTATATGCACAACCACTATTTCTCACACAAACAGGTTTCTGGGTTGTCTCTAAGCCTCATTGAATTAGATATTACCCTACCCAAGTTCTTTTGACAATTGTTATTATTATCTGTGATGTCTATCTTCCTATTAAGAATGCCTAATCAGCTTTAGCTTAGCTTAAAGTTTATGCTATCTTTTGTCACAATTAGTTCAAAATTGTTCACAAGTGATAACTATAATATAATAACAGAAATAATTAAATGTAAACGTGAGTTCTCAATCAAGGAATATCCCCCATAAAATCTTTAAATAACTGATCTCTCTCTGTACAATAGGAAAAGGTATGATATAGCTCGTTTCCAAAAGTTAATTTTTGAATTACACTAAAAGGCAGCAAAAACTGTAAAATAATTTATTAGTAAAAATATTCTGCCTCAGATATCTTAGCCTAGAAAGATCCTGGTTAAATTGCTGTCATGATCCAAGACTTACAACCAAATAACATTAATTTCTACAAATCAATCGCAGTCCTTTGCTACTTTGACAATTCTAAAATATTTCGGTTCTAATTGAACGGAGATTACTTATGCAATTCAATATTCCAATTTTTAATATTGGAATATATAAGAATGCTTATTTAGGAATAAAATTAATGCTTATTTAGAAATAAGAGTTAATATCAAATTGATCACATGATTAGGGTTGCAAATATCCTTATTCAACCCAAGTGCATAAACTTTTCATATACTTATTGCTGTAACAAAGGAAATAAATATGAGCATGTATGGTAATGGTGACAAAAAAATACCCCCCCCCCAAAAAAAAGTCACAAAGGGATTTTGATCAGGTGTTACCTGTAACTTTCATGTAAGCATAATTAGTTTTGCAACCTTATTTTAACATCCAGTGGGCAGTGCACTTCAATAAAATGTATATGTATAATTATGTATTTTGTTAATCTCAGGGGTCTTTCAATGGGGAGGGCTGTTCCTCTTAGGAGAATTTGAAATCTCCTCCAGCTACGACCTCCCTTTTTCGGGGACTCGTCGTGCTCCACCCTGCCTGATTCTGCTACCGCCCAGCGGAGTCATCACAGGGTTAAGCTGTCAGCGCTGTAATGTTAAACAGGTGTCAAAGGCGCTTCGATATATCTGCAGATTGAAATCAAATTCTTTGCTGTATAAAAAGATAAATTACCCAGGCGATTCTCGCCTCGGCCCACTCATCAGGACAGCGCCAGACGGAGAGCAATTTTTTTTTAATGTGCTAACGACCTAATCAAGCAATCAAGTCGGAGAAGATTGCTGAGTGACCCCCCGAGCATCCATCTGCCAGCGAGCCCCCAACCATTCATTTCCATTCCGCCGGGGACGGCGCGTGCCTTTCCCTGGAAAGGAGAGACAGAAAGGGAGGGAAAGAGCAGAAAGGGGGGGGGGGGCTTCAACAAAACCCCACCCCTAAACAAATTAACACCCAATTTTCTAGCTTAATTAGTTAAATGAGAAAAAGCTGGTGGCTGCGGTGTGGGGGCTATGCTTGCCGCTTGAAGGGAGGGGTGACCGTCTCGTGGAGAAGCGAGCGAGAACTTCACTACCGCCATGGCATTAATTAGCGCGGGTCAATGGCGCCGATCCCCGGGGAGCAGCCGCTTTAATTTCCCGTGGTATTTCAGTGCCTGAGGCCCATCGATTCAAACTGAAATTAACTTATTTTTCAATCAGGCCTGGGCTGCCCCTGGAGCTGACTCTTCCTTTACCTCCTCCTGAATAGACCGCGAGCAATTTTTCATCTCAAAGCTGAGGCTTCTCTCTGAGGCGGGAAAAAAGGCGAGGGGAGTGGAAGTGCGCCCCCCCCTCCAGGCGCTAATAGATTCCTGCCAGGCTCGCGGCCGAAATGGTGGAAGCCTTGGAGCCGCCAACGGGATGTCTGCGCTACCCAAGAGGGTTAAAAAGCAACCGACATAGTACCCCATCTCTCTCCTTCACCTGGTGGCCTTTATACGTTTTTCTTGCATTCCCTATAGTCGAGGACTCCTCGGTTGTCCTTTCTCTCTTTCTGACCTCCGTTAAATAGAGGCAAAAATCCAGGCCACTTGCACAAAAGGCATAATGAGAATTAATTATAATCCTGCACTGAGCTATCAGATTCTGTATTATCATACTGTTCAGTTGGAAAAGCGTGCACAATTTTACTTGGACCTTGTATGAAGTGAAGACTGAGATTGCACTAAGAGTCCGTTGGAATTTGCAAATCACATTCAGTTCCATGGGGTGGAAGAGTGTCCATATATTATTGTTTAAACATGAGACGATTCAGTATGAACCAGGACAGAATTCACATTCTGGGTTATTATAATCTTCGCAGTACCCCTTTGACCACAACAAAGGGATATTAAGGGATAAGTTATTTGTCCAATGGAATTCTTTTGCCTAATTTTGCAAAAAAACCAAAACAAAACCAGATTTTGGCAATCTATAACAAACTACAAGGCTGTGCTTGTTGGGGAGGATTTGTGAATGGCAATGAGTTACCCAAAACAGTGAAATTATGCTTGCTTGATACTGAATTAACCATCTGTATTTTATATTAGAGTATTGTGAACTCAGCTGTTACATTTTACTTTCTCATCCAAAGTATTGTGCAAATTGAGTTGAGTAAACCATGCTTCAGTTAATTGTGTCTATCTTCCAGTCCAAATACCATTGCCCCATATGCAGTTTTTATCTTGTTCAATCAAAACAGATTTTGGCGGGTCAGGTTGCAAATAAAATATCCAGCTAGATATTTTAATAGCTTTTATTCTCATTACATTTATTTGCTGACGGCAGGGAGAGTGAAAAACTCTGCCATATGTCTGTCTGGAAAATTACAGGAAGAAAAAAAAAGGAAAGGAAGGAAGGAAGGAAGGAAGGAAGGAAGGAATGTTCTGGGCTCAGAAAAAAAAAACAGTTTTGTGTACTGGTTCCATTCTCAAGCAGGCCAAATGGTTTCATCTCAATGAATAAAATAGTCTTAGATCCTCTTTAGGCATACTAAATACAAGAAACCCTTCACTGGACTATTATTCTCTTTTACGTATTCATCTATTTAAATTGGACTCACTAGACTGCAGCACTCACATGGCAAATAAAAATTATACTTTCCTTATTAAAATCTTTTTTATTGCAGGTTTGGTTTCAGAACCGACGGGCCAAATGGCGAAAGAGAGAAAAATGCTGGGGAAGAAGCAGTGTAATGGCAGAATATGGCCTATATGGTGCAATGGTTCGTCACTCCATCCCACTGCCAGAATCCATACTGAAATCAGCCAAGGATGGCATAATGGAATCCTGTGCTCCTTGGCTGTTGGGTAAGAGCTGAGTCTTCAGAACAGATCTATATTTTGTTATAGCCATAATCCCTGGCAGGGTTCTGATAGAATTAAAGTAGCATTTCCTGATACTGTGCCCTCTGTGTGATTTGGATTATTTACTAGCCATGGTGGAAGGTAGATAATGGATCTTTCAGCTAACACACCTGGAAGATCAGTTCAGAAAGTTTCTATTGTGTAAAATAGGTAGATAGGAAAGAAATACCTGAACATGGATGACTTATAGACATAAAGCTCAACTATGGCCTCTCTACTGAATCTAGAGGTTGCACAGATCAGCTAGTAACACTTTTTAATGGAAGGTTTTATTAAACTTTATGAAATATAAAACCTTTGTCTAATGCAAATACTGTGTTTCATAGTATGCTCCCACAATGTCTTTGCTAAAAACATTCTTCAAATTTTCTCAGCAATTACCACATGGTAAACTCTTACTATGGTGAGAATGCCCTACCAGATAATTCATGCTGGCTGAGAACATAAACTTTTGATAACTTTGGGCAAAACATTTGGAGATCTTTTAAAGGTTTTTAGAAGCTTTCTAATTCAGAAAATAGTAATAACAGATCATGACATAATAAATATATTTAAGGGTTTGGGTAGATTTATGTATATAAGTTAATCTTGATTTAAAACTATTCATTTAGGGACTGTTCAAATTTACCTCAGCACTGTAAAAGGAGACTTATGACTGGTCCTTGCACTTATGACTATATGTCTTCACAGTCAAATGATCAAAATTTGGGTGCTTCGCAACCAGCATGTATTTACAATGGTTGCAGCATCCCGGGTTCAGGCTATTGCCATTTTCAATCTTCCTAATTGGCTTCCAACAAATGAAGTCAATGGGGGAAGTTGGATTTGCTTAACAAGTGTGTGATTCACTTAACAACTGCAGTGATTTGCTTATCAATTTTGACAAAAAAAGTTTGCAAAATTGGTGTGACTCATTTAACAACTGCCTTGCTTAGCAATGGAAATTCTGGTTCCAGTCATAAGTTGAGGACTACCAGCTTTCTTTTTGATGTCTCTGGTAGTTTACAAACAAATCTTGAAAACAATTGCATTCATAAATTCCAAAATTCTTGGTCAGCCTTGGTATTATTTAAGAGGAGACCAGAGGGTAAACTTCTCTTCACCTCCACTCTTAGGCCTTCCTTTCAGGAGCACCCTGGCATGGCAGATTAGTGGCTAGAGTGCAATCTGATGAGTTAGATGGTAATCAGATGAAAAGTCCATTCCCAACAGTGTTGATTGTGCATAAAGAAGCCTTTTTCCTGTCTCCTCTTCCTTCTGTGTGCCAAGCACTGTGGAGGCTCAGCAGTAAACAAACCTTATATGCAAGTAACTTAACTATGACAAATTTGCCTGATATTTTAAAGCTATTTAAATATAGTAGCTTATTTTCTCTTGCATTCCTGTTTCTTCCTTAGCTTTTCTTTTCTGCTTTTCCGGACTAATTTTTTCAAATTTAACACCTGGCTTCTTATAAATGTACTGCTTCATTCCTCAGTCTACAAGAAAGTGAGAATTGAAAGGACAAGGGTGGGTGGTATACGTTAGGGAAAGAAAAGCAGCCATAGGGGTTAGCATTTCCCTCATCAAGGCTTCGTTTCACATACAGATTCACTTCTGTATTCGGTGAAACTCTGCAGCCTAATGGGATTAGGGAGTGCTGTCTCTTTAGTTTCCTTTGCCCTAGTCTATTAAACTTCAGGGATAACAGATTTTGTCATTTTGCTACCTTAGAAATCTTTGTGCTTCTTTATTAACATAGATTCCTTCTGTAACCCTGCTTTTAGCACTATTTAAGGACAGTCCATCCCCACACAGGATGTTTCTTCCTCCTCCAATCTAAAATATGTAGATTTGACCTCAGGGCTCAGACACAAAATAAAATATATGTAGGTGGAACACTGGTGTAAGTTTCTCCTCAAGCCTGGCTGTTTCTGTCAGAGAATTAGCTGGAGGTCTTCCTCATGCAGGGCCCCTTCATTGGGCTCTCTGTGTGACTGCTGTTTGAAGCAAGGCTTTCTGCTTTTCCTTAATTCTGGCCTTTCTTTATCTTTACTGTTTTCAGTTCAAGATGGCTTTCCCATGCCCAGGCGCTTTTCTAAACCCGAATACCAACAATTCTTTTTAGGGATGCACAAAAAGTCTCTGGAGGCAGCGGCTGAGGCAGGAAGGAAGCCGGAGATGGAACGCCAGGCCCTGCCCAAGCTTGACAAGAGTGACAAGGAAGAAAGGGGGCCAGAGTCCAAAACCACCATTTCCCAGGAGGAACTCAGAGAGAACAGCATTGCTGCCCTCAGGGCCAAAGCTCAGGAGCATAGCACCAAAGTCCTGGGGACCATTCCTGGAGATCCTCCTACCCCAGTCAGGAAGCCAGAGAAAGAGGAAGAGGCAGCCACGGCAGAGGATGACCGGCAAATGGAAAAATCAGATTTATTACAAGAGGATGAAAAACTGGTTTAGAAGGAAGGGATGATGGGAAATCAGCCATCTTCTTGAAGACTGACTCATCTAGTAGCTTCAGCCTCGTTTCAGACTAATGGGGTCCTTCCTGTAGTCCCTATTCACCTGGAGGGTGGATCCACTTGGTCTCTATACATTTCAGGAAATCACAGGCTAAGGCCATCTTGTGTTGGGTGTGTTCAGAGACTGATTCCCTCAGGAGCATATTTCCCCTACAATCTTTGTGCTCAGGAGCCCTTGAGCTCTGCCTCCCTCCATTTCAAGCAGGGAGAGGGAGGTGGACATTGAATACTTTCACAATTTATTACAATATTGCCCCTCCCCCACCTGCTATTCAGCCTCCATTACTCCATTTTCACTTCATCTTTAAAAATAGTCCTCTCATTATCTAGATTCACACATTGTGATAAGCCATGCTTCATTTTAACCATGATTTTTTGAGTAAGCTTCAATGTTTAGTTTTGCTGTCACATTTAAGCCATATATCTTAGTTTACAAATCACAATGTTTGATTCAGACAACATACTAAGCCAAACAAACAAACCATACAATAGCTTACCACGCTGTCTGAATTCAGTGATCAAAATAAATACTTTTGTCCTTGACTCGGTCAGGTTGTTAGCTTTCCCAGATGAGAATAAAAGGCTTAATTTTGCATATTTATATTTTCATTTAAAACTGCCCATTGCCGGACATTAAGGCTAAATAATAAAGGAACCACTCTTTTCCAAAAATCAACCCAAAATTAAAAGTTGATCAGGTGGAAACCCTACCTCATACTGAGTATGTTCGTGATTACGGTACCAGCATTGTTGATTTAAGAGGTTCAGCTGCCCTACTCTATTAACACAATGTGAACCTTGCCTAATAATATCTCATTTTGGATTGTTTAAGGTATCCAGATGCAGCTTGTCACAGCCTGCCTTTGCTTACTATCTTGAAATAGGTATGCCATTTTTTCCCCTAGAGCATTTCAGGAGAACTCATATCAATAAAATAAAATATACTTGTACAACACTGAATTGATTCCAGTGAAGATTATATTCCATATACTGTAAAGTAATCATGAATTGCTATGGTTGGGAATGGAGCACTTAAAAGTACCAAGACTATCTGGATGCCCTATTGTGTAACTCAGATCCCAGCCATGTTTCCCAATCTTTTATGTTTAGCTTTAGATAGGGTAGTTGATGGTGTGAGAAATGCATCTAAGAGATAAATTCCAGTTGTTATATTTGATATTCAATATCCCTAAGTGACTGTGAACAATGACTTAATTAAGCAAGAGTGTAGTTTCGTCTGCTCTTGAGCCTGGATGGTTCTTATGGTTCACAAATTCAAGTCAAGAGGTAGAGAGTAAGACTTACCTCTAGTAGAGATGTTTCTTGAGAAAGAATTTTTCACTTGTGTTTTAGAAACCTATTAGCGCTGCATTGTGCTTACATTAATATGGAAATTCTATCAGAAGTGTTTGATCATTAGTGATCATTCCTTAACTATCTTTGCTTGGTATCACAGTCAGCAAATGGTAAAGATAGAATCACAATACTGTATTAGCAAATACTTATAATCAGTTTATGGTCATTTAAGTAATCATAATATATCAAGTCATGTACACATTGCCTAAGAAACTCAGTTTCATAAGAACACGGCTCTTTTCTTTTTCAGTGAAGGCCCAGGATAGCAAGTCCTCATTTTTTTCTGTCTTTATTTTTAACAAGAACTGTTTTATTTAAGATTGATTTTCCTTGCTGATATAATCCCTTTCTATGTCTCCCAATTATCTGGTGTTTTAGATTATAACCCATGGTGTGTAAATATTGTATATATGGTAAGAAAAGTTGGTATTTGAGGTGTTTAAGATAAAAAGCTGTAACAACTAGTCTTTGAAACTTGTGATTTTTGTGCCATTTTTCTGTAAAGATATAAATCAGAATAAATCCGAACTGAAGATGAACAAGAATGATGCTGCAGTATAACTAATAAGTGCTGTTTAGATATTGCAACACAGGCAGTATCTGAATCAAATAAAATCCTTTTTACGGCCTTTAGGCCACAGTGGTCTGTATCTCAGCACGAGACAAAACTAATACAAAAGGGACATTTAGAAGCACCACATTAATAACTCTGTAGAAAGCTTTAATAAGGTATTTGATTAATATTGCTAATATTCTGGCTTTCTATGCATAACAGAAGCTTAAAACAAAGAAGCTTTTAAGAGAAATCACCAAGTTTAGATGAATCCACCCAGCCTTAATGCTAAATGAGATGTACCACTTCCAACACTTCTCTTTAAGCACTGAGGAAGACTGCATTGTTTCCAGCACCTGAATCAAAGTGCCAAGGCACATTATGTCCATTCTGGATTCTTATATCGGGCTGAAAAAATACCCAAAACAAAAATCAACATTATTTCTCAAAACAGCCCATGAATTTGTTAAACTTTACTACCCTTACTAATATCAGGAGAAAGCCACTGGGGACAAATTCATCAGCCACCATTACTTCAGCATCAGAAATAAGATTAAACATAAAAATGCCAGAGAACAGCTGACTTTTAATACTTTGCCATCATATCGCACATTGCCTCTTTCTCCAATACCTTGTTCATCACATAGATTTACAGGGAAATCTGGTTGAAAGAGGCCCGATAATAGTTTGGTAATGTTTTGAAAATGGACCTACTGAATTCTAATATCACTCCCTCCATCTTTCTTGCTATTGGGGGAGAGGATAGAAACGTAGTCACTGATCATTTGTTCCTATTGTGTTTTGATGTTTTATGTGTCTATATTTGCATTGCATAATGGATTTTTTTTCTGCTCAAAAGTTTTATACATGAGTTTTGAATATTTATTTATAATTATTTGCCATAATTATAAATATTGAGTTCCTACTAGTTACTAATCCCATCTAGATTTGTTAACATGTTGAAGCATTACATATTCCAGAACCATCCACGAATACTTTCCTTGTTGATATTAAGAATGCACAAGTGCATTAAAAAGTTACACATTTAAATTCCACGAAAAGCTACGCATTCCATATTTCAGTTCCATTGTTTTCCCCTTACATTTTTGATGCTTATGGTTTGCGCTTTTGATTAACCTTTTTGTATTTTTGTTCAAGTTGGTTATGCAAAATACATAAAGAAATATATGTAAGTATGTACAGTAGAAAATAATTTGAGCATTCTCTCTATCAATTATTCTATATGCTTTACATTAGCTTAAATCGCTGGAGTTCTTGAAAATTAAAGAAGGCCATACGTTTTGAACACCATTATTTAACTACCTTAGATCAGGATTGTTTAGAGATAGATATGCAGATGATAAAGAGCAAAATGGTTTTTGCTTTTTTTATTTATAAGAGTGTTGTATAAATGATGCTTTTTTAAAACAAGAAATGTTAAATCTTAGTATTCAGCTGTCAGAAGTTTAGCAGTATTTTGATACATGAAATAGGGAGATAAAATGATGACCTTTTCTCTCCATAACCTGGACTCAATCTTTAAAATACTTTCATTCTGCCTTTTTTATTGCTCTGCTCCTCTCATGATAGTATTCAACTATACAAGGCTAAAAAGGATATTGGTACAATTACTGTCTGGTTCTCCTAATTATATTGTTGTATGCTTTTGACCTTAATGCGGGGGTTTCCAAAGTATGGAGCAAATCTGGGGGAGAAGGGTCACGAGGTTGCAGACCCAGCCAAAACATCTCCATCTTGTCCAGTTAGCTTTGCAGGTTGTTCACCCACTGGTAATTCGGAGATGCTGGAGGAAGTTGCACATAGCCACCTAGGTCAAGCAAAAGCAGTCCTTGTGAAAGCAGCCCTCACTATAGTAGAGCCTGTAGTAAGTACACGCAGTCTAAGAGGGTTCCTCCAGATTTGCATGTTTTCACTGGAAGCATAGCTAGGATGGATTACTCCCAGTAGATGGAAAGCTGCCTAGTTGGAACTTTGTGTGGAGATGTGGGATACTTATCTGCTCCTCTCTTGATGGTAGAGTAAGAATGGCGGGAGCCCAGTTCAGAAGGAAGCAATGCTGGCTGTACTCTATTACTGCTTCACCATTGGATGTGGACATCTGTGTGCCAAGGAAAGCGGAATGGAACAAGTGGCAGGTGCATCTGCCATAAATTCTGTGAATTGTGAAAAAAGCTGCTGCTGGATGATAACATGAGTTTTGGAGGTCTGATTGGCTTGCTGCTGCTCATTGAGGCCCTGGGTCTATGGCCCTGCAGGAAAAGAGTATCTCCCTATCTTTCTGTGTGAAACTGGGGCAGCTTCCCTGATAGAAAGGATGCCAACTAGAAGGATGCTGTGCTGCATCCAAGGTTTGGGTCTCCTGCACCCATTCCTTGTTGCATTATTTTGGGGAATCTGAGATTGGAGAAAGTATTATAATGGATCTCCTCTGTAAGTGGTTAAAAAAAAGTAAGATGGTGGCCATAACAGTGTGATCTAAGCTCCACCAATTTTTTTTATGTACCATGCATAAAAAAACAGGCTTGATCACAGGGGCCATCAGTTTGACTTTTTTCGTACCATACCCTATACACGCGCCTGCATTAGGGGGAGAATATTTCTGTGGGCAGATGGCTTTTAGGCTTTCTTGCTGCTCTTAAAAGGTATCAACCAAGCAGACCCCATATTTCTCTTTGAAGATGGGTAGAACTGGAAATCTCGCTGGGCTTTCTAGAAAAAAAATCTTGCATTAAATGTGACATTTTAAAACACTTATCTCAGCCTTACCTGAAATGAATAAGAGCATTTCCTCACTAATTTTTTCTAGCATCGTTTAGCCACCCTTATGCCTGTAAATCAGGAATGAAAATAGACTTTATTTCTTCCATGCAATGACTAGGAGATGCTATAAGACACTATAAATTACAAGTGCTGAAATGGCTTTAGCTTGCAAAAAAGACCCAATATTAAAGCTCTTTGTTGGTGTAGTTGCTGGCTTGGGACAGTCAAACTACCAGTATGAGGTTGAAAATGCCCATAAATTACGGTACATTAGGTTTGCTTGCAAAGCTGGAGCCCTGTCAGACTGTGCTTCAGGCTTTCTGCAGCCATTTTGCCAGGACTGTTTCAATTAATGCTCAGTAAATTTCACTGATTAGTAATGATAAACAAGAACCAGATCTTTGAATATCACATTCCTTTGATTTAGAAAATAAACTTTTTGTCAGTTATGGTGCATCGTTTATACAGGGAATTCAAATAACATTAAGGTTTTTCCCACCACAAAATAAATATATTACAGTATTTACCCTGTTTGGCTCTTTCCCTTTTCAGTAGAGTTACAGGTTTTCTCTGAGCTTACTGTTTTCTTTGAGTAGCCTGCATCATTTAAGTTTTTCTTCATGTCAGATCTGCTAACATAATCATCTCTAACCCTAAGCTCCATATAATCTTAAGGCAGAAGTGACAAAAGATGGCAGCATCTAGTTAACCTTGGCTGATCTCCAAAAAAGGAGAGCAGGGTACTTGGGAAGTAGACCACTGATAAGCCAGATAAGCTAACCTGGAAAATTCAACTTTAAATCTTTGCAATAGGGTCAGGGTTCTGAAACTTTGCAATATCAAGGCCTTCTAAAATTATAAATTAAATTTATATGACAATTCCTTAAGAATAAACTAATAATAAATAAATAATACAACAAAATGATAAATTAATAAATAATAAAACATATGTGACTAGTTTGATAGATGGTTAAACCCACTGTTTAGCCATCTCTCAGAACTTGCTCTGGGCTACTTGCACAAGCCTGTTGTAGGATTGCCCACACAAAAAAAATCAAGGGCAAGTTGTGACAAAGCTCCTGCTCTCCCTATGCAAATCTGATAGGACTTTAATATATTCTTAAACATTTTTTTACCCTTCCCTACAGACACTTCCCTGGGGGTATCATGATCCCCAGTTTGAGAATTCCTGTTATATGTCAAACTTTGACAAAAAACAATTGCCCAGAACTGTCAAATCTCTTTCCATTCTTTCACATGCTGATGGTACAGTCATCCTACCACATATTTAGGGAGAAACTCTTGAGCCCTTCTTTTATATTAGGGGTGTCAAATTGGCAGCCCACAGGCAGGATGCATCCCGCACAGGCCACCCCCACCCCAGCTCTGCAAAGGGGAAAAACGTCACAAAACATCATGTGATGGTAACATGATGCGGCGAGTTTGACACCCGTGTCTTATAGGGGGGGGGGCACATAATTGGTTATGCTACATCAAGGATGGTGCTTAATCTTTATTAAGAGGTTTTAAGTCATACACATTGTTAGAATATTAATAACATCTGAATGGAGTAAATTAAGGCATTTAATATTGTGAGTTACTCTTAAATCTTTTGCTGTTTGCACAGGACAAGTAAGAGCTTTTATAACAGAGCCTTTCAATATCAATGCTATTCCTTGTTTTTTTTGCTAGTAGCAAAGAATTACATCACTGCTGCTTTTTTTAAAGTTAAGGTGATTAGTCACATGCTGTTTGCCTTGCTGATTTGCAATTAAAAAGACCTAAGTCTTCTAAATGCAATGTGGTCTAAATGTCTAAGAACTATATTGCAAGTTTTTTGGAATGTGTCCATCTCATTATTGTACAAGGAATCTGGAATAACTTCTTTAGAGGCTCAGCTTTGTCAACTAAATGTTGGACTAAAATTGATTTCTATTGATTTATCCCTTTAGTCTTTGAGATTTTGGAATGGTTTTTTTTATTTCTTGGAAGAAAGGGATTAAATTTGACGTTAAGGTACTGTGGACTTTAAGAAAGCAAAAGGAAGTCAAGGCAATGTGTGTTTGATAGTAATCCTCAGAAAGAATTGGCTAGAGGAAAAAAACTGCGAAGCTATGCATATATTACTGTGTTAACCATTCTATATGGCCTGGAGCAAAAATTTAATAATAGTCCTTGTTCAATTGCATTGGAAGCAAGGTGAGGATTATATCCAGAAATCTTTGTAAGGGTTGCCAAGTTTTATTCCACAGCTATTGTTATAGATGGAGAGAGAGAAATACACACACACAAACACTTTTATACACATAAACACATTAAATATTATTTAGATTGGCTTAATTTTTAAAAATGTTCTAACTTTAAATATATTTATTGCTGCTGAAGGTTTTTTAACATTGTCAACAGGCCTGTGAATGAAGATGGCTCTTTCGATATAACTAGATTTCTGATATAGTCTTGCATTGTCTTTAAACAAATCATGGAAAGCATCTTGAGGTTACAGTAGACAGCTCAGTGAAGGTATCAACGCAAGGTGTGGTAGCTATTAAACAAATTCCATGCTAGGGATCATTAGAAAAAGGACTGTAACTGCTGATATTGCAATAACCCAAGATTTATTTGTTATTGCAGTATCAGAAAATTATCTTTAGCTAGTACCTAGACCACTGTATGCAGTTCTGATCACAACTGAAAAGGAATGGAAAACCTGGAAAACATGAGAGAAGGGAACCAATGATCAGGTTGAACACATTTTTTATGAGAAAAATTGGAACATTAGGGACTCTTTACCTGAGAAAAAGTCTGATTAAAGGTGGACATGATTGGCATAGAGAAGGCGAGCAAAGAATTGATTTTTCTCCTTCTTTAAAAATCTAGGAGCAGGCAACATCCAATGGAGCTATTGGAAGGAGATTCAAAACAGACATATTATTTTACTAGCACATAATTAATCTATGAAACTCATTACCTCAGGACATGATGATGGCCACTAATTTGAATGGCTTTAAAAAAGGGATTAGATGATTGAGAACAAGTCTATCAAAAAATATCTTAAAGACTCAGTTATTTTTGGAAATGGGCATATTGCAGTCTTCAACTGCAAGTTGCAGGTGGAAGTATAGTAGAAGAGGAGTATCTGTGTTTTGCAGGCAGGATCCCAGAAATATTTGATGGACCATCGTAAGAAACCAAATGATGAGCTTCTGATCTATTCTACAAAGGAATTTTTTAAAAATCAGGATAAAAATACACAGCTAAATCTTGAAATTGATAGATGCATAAAAGAAAATACCTACTTACACTGGATTTAAAATTTCAGTTGGAGTAATTGTATTTTGGAGTATAGGAGATACTAGTTAATATGTTTGAGAATTCCTGGAGATCTGATCAAATGCCAGGATGACTGGAGGAAAGCTAATATCCCAGTCTTCAAAAATAGGATCTTGTAATTTGGCTGCTTACAGGAGGTTTGGCTCAGGGGCTTAAATGGCCCCCTTGAACTCTACTCTGTGAATTTGATTATAAAATAAAACATATGGGTGTATGGGTGAAAGCACTTTGAATGCAACCTGAGGGATCAGGCTGTGTATTACATGGGTTAGGAAAATCCATCTGCACATTTGGCAGGTATGGTTAGAACCAGTTCACATATTATACCACATTATTTTGTTAACAATTAGTTGGGTACAGATATATTAAACCTGGGAATCTCTCTTGCTGCTTGTCTGAGTAAACAAAAATAAAATAATAAAAATTAAAAGTTTGCATCCTGCAAAACAAAGCAGAATGTTAACACCTTCCTTTTTGTCCAAGTATCCTTTTGGCTTCACACTTTAGAAGTATTTACCCATTTCTGATTTTGTGGTTTTCCAATATGTTGCCTGCATTAATAATGAGTAACAGGATTTAAAATAAAGAGAGCCTATATATGAGTTTTGTTTTCTGTGTGTGGTGGTTCTCAAGTCAGTGCTGAGCCTTCGACAAATCCCTGGTGTTTTCTTGGTAAGATTTTGTGTGATGGAATTAACCTATTGCAATGCAATATAGAATCAAGAGGTGCAAATCGTGGCAGCAGAAAGTGGCTTTTCCTACCTTCAGCTCCGAAGAAGTCTGTGAGAGAGGCAGAACAACTGCCATTCAATAGGATGTTAAAGGGGTTGTTGGTCACAACCCAAGAGGCTCAGTGTCTCTAGTGCTGAATAACCAGCTATCCTTAACATGGCATTATGAAGGTTGATGGACAGGGCCAGGATGGAGAAGCAGTACAGTGTGGACAAACATTTGATTGGATCCTATTATATTAATTAATTACTTTTAATATGACTGTTTTTAAAATCTGTGATTAAAAAAAAGACCCTCAGTTTTATAGGACCAAGTCTTGTAAGTGTAATATGGGCCTTAGGTTGTATATCCCTGCCATAAAAAATGTGTATGAGTTAAATTTGGTGTATAAATCTCATTGAGAGAGGTATTATCAGAATATCATAAGATATCCAGACTATGTGCCAGTACACTGTCTAGGCATATTTGTCTTACGTTGTTGGATGTTCATTGAATATAATTACACTGGTTGCCTGTTTGCTTCTGGGTCCAATTCAACATTTTTTATGGCATGGGTCCAGGCTGCCCAAGGAACTGCTTCCCACCAATGGGATTGGCTCACCCCAGTTGCTCTGGCAGAAGGGGAATGCTGGGGATCCCATTGGCCAAATAATTTCATCTGGGGGGGTAGGAGAACATCCTTCTCTGCTGGGCTCCCATCCTTTGGAACCTCCTGCTCCTTGAGGTGAGATCTGCTCCCACTTTTGGCCTCCCAAAAGGGCCTGAAAACCTGGCTCTGCCAGTTGGCTTGGGGTAATGGTTGGGGCATTTCTTCCTGGAGGTGGTTAATAAACTCCACACCATTTATGTATTACTTCTTTTCTTACCAGTTTTTTTGTTAACTTTTAATGTTTTAATTTTAAGATTTTAATGTTTTTAATGTGTTAATTATGTTGTTGCTTTATGAAGTTGCAAGTCACCCATTTGTTCAACAATGAGATGGGTGACATATAAATTTAATAAATAAATAGATTCTAGCCTGGGTAAAATTACTGTAGTTTCTGGCACTACAAATGTGCCAAAACTAACTGTATAAATAAATAAAGGATTGGATCGACATCAAGATTAACATTAGACCAACAATCAAGAAGTAAACAATATCACAATCAAGGAATTTCCAAACAAACAGTAAACAGCCCAACCAAAGAACCTCTGAGACCAGTCCCACCAACATTGACAAGGCAGGCCACTAGAATATGAATTGACAGCAAACACCATTCCTTACTAGCACTGATAATGTTACCTACTTTGGGTAATGAGATGCCTGCAAGAAACAACCAAGTTCGGGGAGTACCAAGGACCACTCATTCAGCAGATTATTGAGGGATGTATGAATGTGAAAAACGAATTTCATTGCACAAATACAGAGCTGAAGTTTAATCACATAAAAGTGGTAAAATATGTGTGAAAACAGAATGCTTAGCAAATAGTTCAATATTAAGCAGAGAGTAAAATAAGATGAGTTGTGGCCCTTTGGTTGTTTAACGGATTAGACAACCATTTGTCTGAAATGGTAAGATCTCCTACTTGAGCAGAGGGTTGGATAGAGGACTCCAAGTTCCTTTCCAACTCTTTTATTCTGTTAATGTATTTGTGAATACATGCATAAGAAATACTTGTGGCATGAATCTGTTGCTCAAGGATGTGAATGTACTTGATGATGCCATATGGGCTCAGAAACAGAGAAAATGGAAGACTGAAAAATTGGTGGCTGGATGGCGCTGATGAGATCCTAAAAGGGTGAGACGTTTAAACAACAAATGCATAAATTATTGTATGGACATTGAGAATGGTTTGCAAGAATAGAAAATCATGCACAGGATAAATGGTACTGGTGCAAACTAATTTTAGCTATGTTTATCTTTTTTATTCCTTTGTTTATTCCCTCATGTTCTATTTCTGCACTATGCATCATGTTACTTATCTGAAAGACAACTTTGTTTTGTATGTATGAAGCATTCACATGTGCTACGGTAATCTCTTGTTGGTCACTTAAAACTGGCTGTTAGGCTGGCATTCCATGTCATAGAATCTCAACAGATTATTAGAGTGGCTTGTATTGTGAGATGGGCAGCTATATAAATTGGACAAAGAAACAAATCTTACCAAGAGGAGAATTAATTCCAGTCCATCCTTAAATTTCACAAAAATCCACCCTTTAAACTCTAATGCAGAGTTTGTTTCTTATTGAACTGTACCTTGCAAAGAAGTGAGCTCAGTTGTCCATCAGAGACTTTTATATGGGATTACACAGCGGCACAGAGCCATTTTGAGAAGTGAGATCTGTAAAGGTGTCTCATGAGTCCCTTGTCTAACTTTTTAAAGAGATTTATTTCATCATTCTTTCACAATTTGATCAAGACTGATGTTCCAAACAAAAGATAGTGTGCTCCTCTAGATAGAACAACGTGAAATATTCAGTTTATGACACAGAAACAGCAGAGAGAAGTAAAAATATACAGGTAGTATTCAATTTACAGCTGGTTGCTTAGTGACTGCTTGAAGCTTTGACAGTCCCCACCAAAACCATGACCAACTATGTTTCAATGTTCTGACAATGGCATCCTGCCCCCCTGTGGTCAGATGACCACATTTGGGGTGCTCGGCAATTGGCCCTCATGTCCATGTGCAGTGTGCTTGGTCACATGACTGATTTGCAACAATTTTGTTGAACACTGGTGTTCTGAATTCCAGGAAGAGCCATCCCATCCCATAGTGAACAATGAGTTTGATTAATAATCATGGTGTTTGCTTGATGAACATGGGTCGTAAAATTGGGTCTGATGATGCGGTTATGACTGGCACAATTTATGATCATAATTGCCAGACTCAATTATTGGTTGTAACCAGTAGTGGGTTTCAAATCCTGTTCCAACAAGTACGATTGGAACGGGCCGGGCGGCGTCCTCATGCGTCTTAGTGCCTCCATGATGCTCCAGCTGCTCCGTGGAGCGTTGCGCAGGCACTGTAAGCACCATGCACGTTCGCAGAAACGCATAAGCCTTTAAACACAGGTAAGGAGCTCGGGCGGGCAGGTGGGCCCTCTGGAACACTGTACTGGAACAGTATCCAGTGCTCTGGGCTGGCTCCGGTATGCCTGTACCACCTGTAACCCACCACTGGTGGTAACCCAAGGACTATACTATCTGAAATATATGGCAAAAATGTTCACCAACTTTGCAGCTATACAAGAGAATTTTCCATGTGAGTTTCTCCATCAAGAGACTCTGAAACATCATTGTGGACTACTGGTAAGACCTGTTGCCATTCTTGCAACTATGGACTCCAAATATTCTGCATCTCAAAAACAAAACAAAACCCCAACCTGACACATGGCTGACCATTTTAATAAAAGGCAATTGTCCTTCAGGAAAACATGGTTGCTTTTACTGATCTCATTATTTTTAAAATGGCTTTCTTCTAAGTAACCACAAGATTTCCCACTTTGAAACAAGGAACTATAACTCCTGGCGAACTCTGTATAGTATAATGACTGAGACAATTGTTATGGAAGGTGACATGTTTGAATGTAATGAAGGTACTATAAGCAAAGTCTTCTCTTTATCATAAATTGGCCTATTATGATTTACACATTCCATGCACCAGTGCATGTCATTCTTTATGAATAGATTAGTTTTTCACATGCCTGGAAGCTCCTTTGCTTGCTGGCAGCAGAAGTAAACACTGACCCTCTACGCAGACAAGATTGTACAGGAAGATTCTAAGCCAGCATGTTTTAGTTTGACTAAAAATGCATGTGAGTAGCAGCCAAAGCTGGATTTAATACAGGAGTATATTCAGATCAGCCTGAAGGTTATTCCAGTTAGGCATTACTAAATCCCACCCCCTACTCCTCCCTTAAAAGAGATTGGGTTTCCTTTGCTTATGTTTCTCTAGAAGTAGAGTAGCATACGTGTACTCTATGTTTCAGGAAGAGAGAATGACATTCTTGAAATCTCAGTTTAAATGTGGATTTACCATCTGGTTCTGGAAAACCTAATGGGATCACAATTCTTAGTGCCAGGAACAAATATTTTTCTATTTTCTTTTTTATTTTTGCTAGTAAGATTTTGTCTGGGAAAAATTAAAGGACAGTCTTATACCCTAGAATCATGGCCTGGCTGCTGGTTAGAGCTTGCTTTCCCAAAATTGCCCTTGGAAAGAAATTTTCTTATCAAAGCAGAGCATGGAGCAGAGGTCCCTTGACTGCATACATGCCAGAAGCCACAGCATTTCCTGGACCAAGGAATCACCAAGAGCTATACCAGCTCTCAGTGGAGCAAGCAGATATATTCTGGGGAGCACTAGCAAGAAGCCGGCTGATGTGGAGCAATCCTTTTCATTCTGTTAGTGACTGTAACTTTCAGCAGGGCAAGGTGTCCTGGTTCCTTGGAGGACAGCTCAATGTAGCAGGTAAGTAGAAAAATTTAACTATTCTTTGTCTTTTTCCACTTGTGAAGGAAAAAAAATATTGCAGCCCAGGACCTTTGGGTACAAGGTCTTTTAAAATCCTATTTTAAAATTTCACTAACGTCAACTTTCCAATCATTTCCCCTTGTTTTTGAATACCCTGAACATTAATGTACTTATCCTTTTTAAACATACTTGGAGTATAGTTTAAGAAAGTAGCAACATATTGGAAGGGATGGGAGAGAGTAAATTTATATAAGTAGCATAATGTTTAGTTTGGATCTAAACTCCTTCCTATCTATAATATGAAGCTCTTTGTTTACCAGACTTCTGTAGCCTGCTTACTAGGAGGATTACAATGATGTGAACTGTCTCTGTTTTTCTATCTTTGGAAAAAGGTCAGATAAAGAAACACACGATAAAGAAAAGCAGAATAAGCAGAAATATGTTGTTTATTCTTGCACTGGGTTCAGGAAGACATTGATCTAGTTGACTGTGGTTTGAATGTTCTCTGTAAAATGTCTTTTAGAAGTAATTACCTATTTTTGCATTTACTTGTTTTAAAAAATCAGCTCAAATTTTTATACTTTATAAAATGTTTATGTTTGGGCACATTTAAAATAACTAAAAGGTCTGAAATAGAGTCAAATAGTTGATAAACAGTACAATGAAAAAAATGCAGCTCAAAGAATTCAACTGTGTATGCACTACTACTATCATTTATTCAACATGAGTAAATTGTTTATATAGCTCAGGTCGTTTCACTCATCTGTTGTATATGCTGTGTATGCTTTTCATCTAGCCTATCAGTTTGAAGCAGTTTTAATCTTTTTTCTGATGATTATACCCTACAGGAATGGAATGACATAGAAATGTTAGTCAGTAAACCATGGACACTGAGAAGCTACATTTCAATTGAACTGATATTTCTTAGTGATGCTTATATAACTACAATGGCTTTCTCCTATCAACATAGTAACAGGATTCCTGAAGATATTCTTAAAATATATCATCTTAATATAATGTATATGACATAATCCTATCACTACACAAACAAACCAGAACACAAACCTGTACTAAGTATCATTCTTACATATAAAAACATTCTAACTTACATTAGTTTTCTTAAACTATAGAGTGGAAGAGCCTGTTTAGCAATGCCTCTTCTCCCTGCAGGGATCCAAATTAAAATTATCCACAGATGTTAGCTGCATCAATATGATACTTGCCATTGGTAATTATCTGGATCCTATTTTCCCTCCTTTCTGAAAATTAAGAACATTGTGCTTGTTCTCTAGAGTTTCAGCATCCACCTCCCAGCAGTGAGGCATTAGCAGTGGATTTGCTATACAGCTTTGGGTGAATGACTGATTTTACACATTGCAGTAAACTATGGTTTGCTTAACTATAATTTACTGAATAAACACATTAAACATAACATGTGATTGACACAAATCAGGTGCTTCCACATGATGGAAATTGTAGAATGAAAAGAAAGGCGTATAGTTGTGTCAATGATGCAATTAATGGAGAAATAATGGTGCAATTAATGGAGAAAAATACTGCAGTGAAGCATACAGTACATTTACTATTATTGTAAAGGTCAAAATAAACTTGGTACAGGTGGCCAGTTTGACTTGCTGCATTTAGATCATTGTTTCCAAACCTTTTTTTGCCCATGCCCCACCTAAGCATCTTTAAAATCCTGTTGCCTGCCCTCCCCCCTATAATTCTTACTTTACTCAAAAATGAACTCTACTCACGTGGAGGAAGCCTAAAAGGCCATTAACGTGGTTTAAATAAGGTTCAAATTTCCCCCATTAAAAACCAAATTACCCCCCAATGTGGGACGTGGGCCCCACATTGGGAACCACTGGTTTAGATAGAAAGCCCAGATGCAAGTGAGATAGGATACAGTACTGTGAGAATTAACAAACTGGGTTTTTTTCTCCCAGTTTGGCTCCAGTAGAGGAAGTAAGTCTTCCTGAGAGAAAAAAAAGCCAACAAAAACTGTGAAGTATTGGAATGCAAGATCCAAGTAAATGTGGTAGAGAATTTGGTGTTCTTCACTCACATGATCTTTTGTATGCGAAAATTAGATTTATAGCAATACTTTCCAAAACCTTTGTTCCAGAAACATTGCATTTTTTCTGTATTGAATCCAAGTTAAGGATTAGTAGCTCTAAAAATATTCCCAAATGGCTTAGAAAGAGAAAGTATCTATATAACACATTATTTATTTAGTGTGTTTCTTAATTCTACCAATAACCACTATGTTCTTAAATGGGTTATATAAACAAGATAAAAAGACAGTAAATGTGAAAGAACGCAGGTAATCAGGAAGCAGTTATTTCAAGGAAAGATAGAATCTGTGGTTTAAATTCTGAAATGTGTTTATGGCCTATGCAGTTAACCTACTAACATTTGTTTGAGACTGCGAATGATTAACTTTAGATTCTAGAACTCTTGAGTTGTGAAAATCAATAGTACATTTTATAATTGGCATGAGCTACATAGATGACCTTGAGCAGGGCAACGTGCACAATTTAACTTTAGGTTGTACAATTCATTTACCAATTGTTAATTTTGCACCTGAACTTTGTAAGCAAATAATGATGAATCTGTTCATATATATTCATATACATATATGTAGAATTGGGCATATGTGTATATATAACATATATAGGTATAAATGTATAAATATAGTGTGAGAGAGAGGATGTTAGTTCTTGATTCTTAGCATAGTACATTTGATTGAGAAATATGGCTTAGCTATCAACATTAAATTTATGATGGGCACAGTAACAGCAGCTGCAGGTGGCTGAGTATGTAATAATGAGAGGTGTATTTTCTTTCAGTTAACTGTCTGGATCGACATGTCCACAAAAATCCAAATAAAGTAGCGTTAATCTGGGAGAAAGATGAGCCTGGGCAAGAAGACCAAATTACATACAGGTCCTGACTTATCATTTTCTCTATCCATCTATTTCAGTCTTCTAAGAAGTGTGAATCTTCTTAATAGTTAACACTTGCTTTTTTGATCTCAGCTAAGTACTAGGCTTCTAGAGAAGGAAAAAGATTTGAACTGAAATATCAATATTACATTATTAAAAGTGAGATCAGTGATTCATTGAACCCAGTACAGGAGACCGAGATGACCATGCATGTTTCAGAAATAATTTCAGTTTCAGAAATACAGACAAACCTTTCTGTTTGTCTTAATTTGAATAGGAGATATACAGTACTGTAACAAAGACCAAAGCTTGTAATAGGTCATAAAAGCTGTTCTCCATTGTTCTCTGTTATCTTGATTTGGAGATGTCTAATGGAATAATAAAATAATGTATCAAAACTACTTATTTTCTTTGGGCAGAGAATTGCTAGAATTGACATGTCGACTTGGGAACACCTTAAAACACCAGGGAGTGAAGAAAGGAGACAGAGTCACTATCTACATGCCTTCCTGTCCAATGGCTGTGGTGTCTATGTTGGCTTGTGCCAGGATTGGAGCAATACACACAGTAGTATTTGCTGGATTCAGTTCTGCTGCATTAGCTGACAGGATCCAAGATGGTAAGAATACTGCATTTCTTTCTCTGTTTTCTTTTATTTTTCTCTTTAGGCTCGGTGACCAGTATGGTGTCCAAAATTATGATTATGCATGACTTGCTTTTAACCACAAACAATATTCTTAACATATCAAGATCCTCATTCCTCTAGTGCTGGCAGAAAGAGAAGCATATATCTTAGCTTAAAAGGACTTCTGCCCTTGGTAAAGCAGTAGAAATTGAAGACCCAAGAATTTTTATTTTATAATTTGACTTTTAAACAAAGGAAGTTGTCTTTTGAAGCTGATGCTCCTTTTTTCTTCATCTTTTGCTCTCAAATTTTAGACTCCAACAGACTATTCCCTCCCACTTACTGCACCTGTGTATAGTTTGCCAATTGCACAGTGGCAGATAGGACAGCACTCCAGGGAGTCAACATCATTGCCCAGAGGCTCCTTGGAAGAGCTTTATAGCTCCTGCTGCCTTAAAAAAGTTCAAAACATTCTTAAAGATCTATCTCATCCTGAGCACTTTTTTTTAAAACTATTACCCTCTGGCAGATGGTACAGGACAATAAAAACAAGGACAAATAGGCTGAAAAACAGCTTCTATCGTAGAGCAGTAACTATTTTGAATTCTACTGTATAATATAATATTAATGCAGTATCAGGAGTTTTCAATTCAATTGTATAGAATGTGAAGGATGTATGTTTTATTTTATTTTTTATAGTTTTCTTATGCACGATGTACATTGAAGATGACATTTAATTTTGTTGTACGAGGTGCAGTGACAAAGTCAACGAACAAAACTAACTAACTCCACCATATATGCTTTTGAATGGTGGACAAGGTTACAACATAAATTAAAGATACTCACAATGACATCAATGTAATAGTAGTTGCATGTTTGCTGTATGTGTATGAAGGCATGGTAAATAGCAGTAATTAGATCTGGATGAAGACCTTAATTGGGACCCTGGAATGGGAAGAGGAGAGTTCAGATTACTTCTCCCTCCAATTGCTGCTATTATTTGTTTTGCAAATAAAGTAACCCTTAAGGAGACAAGCTAGAAGAATTTCCCAAATAATCCTGAGACCACTTCTAATCTGTAACAAAAATACACTTACCTACAACAAATAATACACTTGTTAAAATATACTCTACAGTGTATCAGAGAGGAATTCCCCCTTAGAATACAAAGCAGGAGAAAGTTGCTTTGAAAAGCGTAAAATTTTCATGCTAATTTTTTTTGTGTGTGTGGTGGGGGTGTATTGTCTTTTTCAGCTCAGTCTGAAACTGTGATCACAGTCAATCAAGGTTTGAGAGGAGGCAAAGTTGTTGAACTAAAGAAGACAGTAGATGAGGCTGTGAAGTTTTGTCCAACAGTGAAGCGAGTTTTTGTTTCAAAAAGGACAGATGAGAAAGTTCCCATGTCTGATTTAGACATACCACTAGAGGAGGTGAGTAATATATTCTTATACTGACTGAAGAAGAGACCCAAAACACTACACAAAGTTATGTTTCCCCAGTTTCCATAGTTTATGAACTCATGAGGATGTGCGCTATACTCATTGATATCTTTTTATTTCTCTTGTTTTCTCTTTGTTCAAGCCATGCGTGGCCTTAAGATCCTAGTTTCTATTAACCTAAATGTTTCTATAAACTGAAATAAACTGAATAAAAGTAAATAAGCTTGCAATGATATGCCAGGACTGAGAAGGCAGTAAGATGCCTCTGAGACTCATTTCCTTCTCCTTTCTTATCACTTATTTTCCTTTACCTTGTCTCCTCCATGAATTTTACCTCTTTTTCTACATGCTCTCTGCACTGGACACTGGTTCAGTCACCCTTTTTTGCTTCTTAATCTTCACATTTTGGTGCCTTTAGAGCAAATGCTTAAGAACTTCATTTCTTTAAGGTGGTGCTTCTCAAACTTTTCTTTCATCACAAAACCTGCTTATCAGAAACTCCTAAATGTCCCTGCTGTGAACTAGGTAGTGTCTTCATGTGTTGTTACCCAAAGAAAAAACTTTTTTACTCAATTTGGGAGTAATTTATCCCTGTTTGGGAGGCATTGCTCCTGCCCAGGAAAGAAGAAAGCAGAATAGGTCTAAACTTGGTTTCTTTCCAAGATTTGAGTCCCTCATCTGACCCAGGCATACTATTGTGTTCTACCTAGTGATAATAGGCCAAAGTTCCTGGATTTTACTATAACTTTTTCTCAGAGTTATGGATTTACAAATACTGTAAGTGCATGAATGGAAGAGTGGGAAAGGTGCTCTTACAGTACAATACAATACAATAGCAGAGTTAGAAGGAACCTTGGAGGTCTTCTAGTCCAACCCCCTGCCTAGGCAGGAAACCCTATAGCATTTCAGACAAATGGCTATCCATTTAACATCTTCTTAAAGACTTCCAGTGTTGGGGCATTCACAACTTCTGGAGGCAAGCTGTTCCACTAATTAATTGTTCTAACTATCAGGAAATTTCTCCTTAGTTCTAAGTTGCTTCTCTCCTTGATTAGTTTCCACCCATTGCTTCTTGTTCTACCCTCAGGTGCCTTGGAGAATAGTTTGACTCCCTCTTCTTTGTGGCAGCCCCTGACATATTGGAACACTGCTATCATGTGTCCCCTAGTCCTTCTTTCTATTAACTAGACATACCCAGTTCCTGCAACCGTTCTTCATATGTTTTAGTCTCCAGTCCCCTAATCATCTTTGTTGCTCTTCTCTGCACTCTTTCCAGAGTTTCCACATTTTTTCTACATCATAGCGACCAAAACTGAGTGCAGTATTCCAAATGTGGCCTTACCAAGGCATTATAAAGTGGTATTAACACTTCACGTGATCTTGATTCTGTCCCTCTGTTTATGCAGCCTAGAATTGTTTTGACTTTTTTGGCAGCTGCTGCACACTGCTAAACCATATTTAAATGGTTGTCCACTAGGACTCCAAGATCCCTCTCACAGTTACTACTATTGAACAAGGTACCACCTATACTGTACCTGTGCATTTTGTTTTTCTTGCCTAAATATAGAACCTTACTCTTTTCACCATTGAATTTCATTTTATTAGATAGTGCCCAATGTTCAAGTTTGTGATCATCCATAGCTGATCACGTTTGTGCTCATCCATGGCTTTAAAATGCATTTACTAAAATTCCTAAAATACATTTAAATTTCCTCAAGCCTTTTTTTTTAGCCATGAAGACCACTTGTTAAGAATTCTGGTAGTTTAAAAGAACAATATTGTCCTTCCAGTACTACCTGGGATCTTATTACTGGCAAAAGGAGATTTAATTCATTTTTTATAGTAGCCCCCTAATTAAAATCATTCCTAAAATTAACGCTTGTCCCTTGGAAGCAAACTTCTCCCAGCAATCAATCAATCAATCAATCAATAAATAAATAAATAAAGTCACTTGCAGCTATGTCAATTAAGATTAAATGTGATGACAATTCAGGGTGAAGTAATGACATAATGGTTATTGTATTGTCCCAGAACATGCTAGGTACTAATTGCTATGAAGGAAAACAACCTTCATTAGAGAGGGATAGGGAAGAAGGAGCAAGGGTTTGTATAAGCAATGCTAGCTATGTCAGAAATTGCCCATAAGGGAATTGACATTCTTTGCACAACCTTGAGAGATAGGAATTCGTTTTGTGAAAGTCAGTATTTGGAGTATTCCATGCTAAATTTCATCATTAGTTTGGTCATTGGCACACGGGAACTAGAGAAGATCACAGAGGCTTTGAGGAGAGCCTACTGAAAGATTATCTGCTTATTGTGACAGGAAATGATGAAAGAAGATGTAACCTGTCAACCTGCTACCTTGGAGAGCGAAGATTTACTGTTCCTCCTTTATACTTCAGGAAGTACTGGAAAACCCAAAGGCCTGATCCATTCCCAGGCAGGCTATTTGCTGTATGCTGCCCTTACACATAAGGTACAACATGGGGAAATCTTGCAATTCTGCAAGGACGATTACGTTCTGTGGCATTTTATCTGTGATTCTTCCTGGGTAGATTGGGTAATTACACTGCACTGAAAGAAAGAAAGCCCTGAGCAGACAGACAGCAAACCAGGTAGTAAGCAGCCAGCAAGCTATTAAAAAGTATTTTTTTCACATGGCCATTTTTTGTTGTAAAATGTTTTTATTTTCCACGTAATTAATTAGAAAACAAATTCCTTATGAACATGAAGAGATTATTATTCTCATACTTAACAGTTATATACAGAATCTCCATTATATGTAGCAGCATTTATTTCCAAAGAGTATATACAAAATATATATTGTATATATATATGTATTGTATATATTGTCATGAATATCCGAATCAAGCTCTAGAGCAATGTTTCTCAACCTTGGCAACTTGAAGATGTCTGGACTTCAACTCCCAGAATTCCCCAGCCAGCGAATGCTGGCTGGGGAATTCTGGGAGTTGAAGTCCAGACATCTTCAAGTTGCCAAGGTTGAGAAACACTGCTCTAGAGTGCTCTGTGGGGCTTATTCCCAAATGATAGCCAGACAGCCATTTGTAGCTAGAAGTCTTTGTCTGGCAGACTGATCCTATATTAATGTGGAATGTAGCACGATTGTAGATTTTACTTTGGAGTAGATATGCTGGTATCATACAAATTTTCAGATTCTTTCACCACAGGTTAAAGTTTAACATTTCTACCAGCATGTAAGGCTTCATATGTTTCTTTGCAAGAAAAAAAATTGCTGCGAGATACAGTTGAATATATGGGATGTGGTGGCTCAATGGCTAAGACGCTGACCTTGTCGATCAGAAAGATCGGCAGTTCGAATCCCTAGTGCCGCGTAATGGACTGAGCTCCCATTACTTGTCCCAGCTTCTGCCAACCTAGCAGTTCAAAAACAAGTAAAAAATGCAAGTAGAAAAATAGGGACCACCTTTTGTGGGAAGGTAACAGCGTTCCATGCGCCTTCGGTGTTTAGTCATGCCGGCCACATGACCACGAAGAAGTCTTCGGACAGCGCTGGATCTTCAGCTTTAAAACAGAGCACCGCCCCCTAGAGGAGGGGGGTGCGAGGAAAACCTTTACCTTACCGTTGAATTAAAACAGTTAATTGTATTACTACAAATAACATTCAAGTTTCAAACTTGTATTTTTGTAAAAGCAAAGAAAAAAAGTCACAGTACTGTAATATGTGGTTCATTCCTAAGTTCCAAATGCCATTGAAAACCACAAGACAACTCTGAAATGAATTCTTATTCTTCTTCCCAGCTGGAAATAGCATTGGCATCTTCCTACTGGAAAAAAAAATCCCCAAACCAACCCGGAGAATGTCAAGTTTCCATTGCAAACAGAATAATCTTTCACCCACAGTCCCTCTCTGGAAGTCCCTGGTCTGTCACAATGGATTTAGAAAGAAAGGGGAGTGAAGAGAGGGCTGGGAGTGGAGCAGCATTGTTTTCAATAATAGCTGCAGTAATAACAGTCAAGAAACTAAAGATAGTGCATTAGAGAATGTTCCACTCTGCAAGAAGTTAGGAAGTGAAATAATACAGTGAGCGTCAGGCCACAGAAAAATCCAGTTCCTGGGTCAGTTTTACAAGGTAGATGTTGACAAAATCACCTAATCCACCCCCCGCCCCCCAAAGCTGTATTAAAATTCCAACAGCTACATTCTGGAAACATTCTTAAGAAGTGCAGTTATTTTTTTAATTCAGGAGGCTGAACTAGAGATTTCACAAAACTAGTTGCTACACAAGTACTCACAGAGCCTGTAATTGTTAATTAGAGGAGAGTCACATACTGCTACTAGGAAAAAGACAGAAGAGGCTTGCAATTTGCAAATGTTGATTTATATATTAAGATAGAAATCTAGCAATAATTTGTGTTTCATCATAGTTGGAAAGCCTCTAATATGTAAGCAGACAGTCTATTTTATTTGTTGTCTAGGTGTTGCTAACTGTTGATGGACAACTTCAACGTCTGTCACTTTTAGTGATTTCTTAATCTTTAAAACAAATTTGGATTGGAAAGATTCAGGGGAATGTAAAAAAAAAGAACCAGTTCAGCAGAAGAAACAGTGATGTGATGTTTGAAAAAAATATGTGGAAGGATGAATTGTAGTTAGAGGCAATGCATGGAATGGAAGAGTTTGATTTAACTCTCTTAAAGCAGGAGACAAAATATGCACACCCAGATAGCCATGTCACATTTATTATTATTGAGATTAAAAATTGCCTGGAAAATAGGCCGTGACCCCAAAGATTATATATGCCCTTCATCTTCACCTTTGTTTTTAATTGCTACTTCTTTCGTTCATTATAAGGCTTGTTCATACTTTTGTAACCTCCCTCTTTACATCATATTAAACTATAATGCATTTGAGGATGTTCTACCCTGTTTCCCCAAAAATAAGACCTCTCTGGATAATAAGCCCAATGGGGCTTTTGAGCATATGTGCTAAAATAAACCCTACCCCCAAAATAAGCCCTCCTGGAAAATATTGCAACACAGCAGCAGCCATGAGGTGACCACGCTCGCCACCTTCTGCACCTCAAAAATAATAAGACCTCCCCAAAAATAAGGCCAAGCGTTTTTTCGGAGGTCAAAAGAAAATAAGACCCTGTCTTATTTTGGGGAAAACACGATATTGAGTTTATATCTGTACATTTAATTTTTCATGAAAGTTCTTGAAATATTGTAAATATTGTCAGTATTAGGTCAAGTTATCAGAGGTTAGAAAATGTCCACTCCCACCTTGTTCAAGTGAATTCTGAAAGTGGTGTGATGGAAACTGGCATTCATGATAACTCAGTTGATAGAAAGAGCAAAGGAAGGGCAGCCTTGGTTTCTTTCTTAAATAGGTGGCTTCATCATGAAAATATTGCTAATAAGTGAATCTCACATTAAGCACGGTGATAGCTTTTTTCTTGCTCTTTTTTTACCAAAGAACATATGATCGCTCACCAACCAGAATAACTGGTTTGAGCTGGGAGGTTACGCAAAAATATATGAAATAAAACAGGTAACTGACCACAGAAAGTACGATTATTGGAGGAACCGGGAGCTATACATTAAAACTGCACATCTGGATATTGCCTGATTGGAGAGAATTATATAAGCATATTGGGACAAGAGAAAGCTGCTTCTATCTCATGCTGCCCATTTTTCTTTAGTATGTGTTTGACTACAACGATGGAGATATTTTTGGCTGCGTTGCAGACATTGGTTGGATCACAGGTCACAGTTATGTGGTATATGGACCCTTATGTAATGGAGGAACTACAATCCTTTTTGAGAGTACTCCAGTGTATCCTAATCCAGGTAAAAAAATAAAATTAAAAAGATTAGGTAATGGAATGTTGGTGCAAGCCAAAGAAAGGCACTAAATTATATGGTTTATGTATAATCAGTAGATTAATTTGTGGCTCATATAACTGTTATTTTACTTTATTTCTATGCAACCCATTTTCAAAGGCTTCAAGGTAACATCAATAATTGAATTTCTACCTCATTACATACTACTCTTGCTTCTCTTCTCTTGTGGTCATTATCATTCCTTTTTCCTATCTTCCATTAATTGGCTTCCTCTACTGTCTATATACATATGTTAAGATTATTCTGCAAAATAATATGTTCAATGGAGGTGCTATACTAATTAGTTAGAATTAATAGAAGATGAAACTTTCCCTCTTCTTTTCCATTGCCTTCTCATATGCAAGTTAAAATGCAAGTTAATCCACTTTATTATTTATTAACCAAAACATTCTCTGCCTCCCGGGTCCCAACTTATTGGGAGGGAATGGGGATTTTGCAGTAACCTTCCCCTGCCATGCCCACCAAGCTACACCCACCAAGCCATACCCATCGGTAGTGAAAAATTTTGAATCCCATCACTGATGTACATATCTTGTACATCTAATAACTATCACATGTACTTGATGCAGAGTTAAAATATGGGATGTGACCTAGTTCAGCTTCACATTTGGACTTTATACATTTGAAAAGCACACGTTGTAAATGTGAACCAGGTAAAGGGTTGGTTTGTCATTTCAGGGCGTTATTGGGAAACTGTGGAGAGGTTAAAGATAAATCAGTTTTATGGAGCCCCAACAGCAATTCGCCTTCTTCTGAAATACGGAGATAACTGGGTAAAGAAATATGACAGATCTTCCCTCAAAATTCTCGGATCAGGTGAGTAAGATAGCCAATACCATATTCACCCTGTCAAAAATGTGTTCTTCTGTTCTCTGAACTTGGTTATTTGCTTGCAGATGTTATCCTACTAGTCTGCATGCAAATAACCAAGCTCGGAGAACTTCAAGGATTCCACACTTCCGAGTTATTCTCTTTCATTGGAATTTGTATGTGTTTTGGTTAGCAGGTGAGGTGTTAAATACATCATATTGGTAGGATAAACACACTTTGCTCTTCCAGTATTTTTTAAATCATTGTTTGTTAAAATACTATTGAGAATGAATGGTGTGCACATAACACTAAGCTGTAACGGATGGATTCATGTGTTATGCTAAGCCAAAGCCAAAATATTTACAATAACAGAGTTGGAAAGGACCTTGAAGGTCTTCTAGTCCAACTCCCTGCTTAGGCAGGAAACCCTGCACCACTTCGGACAAACAGATATCCAACATTTTCTTTAAAATGTCCAGTGTTGGAACATTCACAACTTCTGGAGGCAAGTTGTTCCATTGATTAATTGTTCTAACTGTCAGGAAATTTTCTCCTTAGTTCTAAGTTGCTTTTCTCCTTGATTAGTTTCCGCCCATTGCTTTTTGTCCTACCCTCAAGTGCTTTGGAGAATAGTTTGACTCCCTCTTCTTTGTGGCAGCCCCTGAGATATTGCAACACTGTTATCATTTCACCCCTAGTTACGGTTTAACAAAATGCAGGTACCTAAACCATGTTTTTTTCTTCTTTACAAGTTATTTTGTTTTTCTTCTCTTTTTGCAGTGGGAGAACCTATCAATTCAGAAGCCTGGGAGTGGTACTTCAATGTGGTTGGAGATAGAAAGTGTCCTGTAGTTGATACGTGGTGGCAAACCGGTAAAAGCATATATGAATTCACTATTTTTAGAGCAGTAATTTTCACTTGATTAAGCATTGCATTTATTTGCAAAGATTAGCATGCATTGTTCTTATTCATTTCAGAAACAGGAGGCATCTGTATTGCTCCTCGACCTTCAAACCCTGAAGATGAGATTGTTCCAGCTATGGCCATGAGACCATTCTTTGGCATCAGACCTTCTCTTCTAGATGATAAAGTACCGTATATTTTTAATTTAGCAATCGGAGAATTGATAATCCACTTTTCAATTCACACAAGCTGTTAAAAAAGAAATATCAAAGCAACAATTCTATACTATGTGCTTTCCCTTTACTTTCCTGAACGGAAATAGCATGATCACTTCCCTTATTCAAATATCTCCCCAAAAGTCTTGTTTAATAAAAGGGTTCGGATTATGTCTCCTAGTACTACAGCATATTATCATTAAATCAATGTATAATTGAAATAATCCTATATATTTCCTGTTTCCATTCCATCCTCTTTCTAGTTTTTCTCTGTATCTATTTGAGATTGTAAGTATCTGGATTGAGATCTAGTATACCTGCGCTTTGTTTTATTTTTAATTCTGGATAAAATTTTCTGGATTCATATATTTTATTATGTATTTATTAATTAAATTTATATGCCATTCATCTCATTGTTGAAACAACTTTGGGTGGTGTATTCCTACACAATAAAACTATAGTTTTTAAATAATGATTTGCTGAAGAAGTCCTAGGACCTTGGTTTACACATATCACTAAGTCATAATGCCTGATCTGTGAACCACTTGAAAACTCAAACTTAATTTCAATCCAATCCAACAAATAACAAACAACAGTTGTAAAAATGTAAGGAAACCGAACTGGGTAAATATATAGGCTACATAAATCAAATGCATTTCTGTAGCATATTGACTAAAAGGCACAAATATAAAAATGAAAATTATGATGTTAACTAAGATTACAAAGGTTAGGATTTTTTTATAAAGAAAAGCCAGCTTTTCAGCATTCAGATAAGGGTTCTGAACAACAGTAGCACAAAGGCAATGGAACATAAAAAATACAAAGGACTTTTATTGTTAGTTTATACAGAACATCTAGCAGAAGAAATTTTAAATAAAGATAGAAAATGCATGATTTTGTAAAACGAGTTAACTGACAATGATGTACGTGCATTTAGCTGCATTCTTTAAGTCTCAGTAATAATCTGAATAACTATGCAAGCCACTTCCGAAGTTAATTAAGTTTATACTATTTTTTCTCTCTCCAGGGAAATGTCTTAACACAGAATGATGCTTCTGGAGCTCTCTGTATTTCTCAGGCTTGGCCAGGCATGGCAAGATCTATTTACAATGATCACCAGCGTTTTGTGGAGACCTATCTAATGCCTTACCCAGGTATAGATTAGTGGAGATGGAAAGGGAAAATAAGAGTAATATATAGTTCACAACAGTGTTTAGAAATTATAATTCGTCCTTCTGAATCTTTGTGCACAATGGCATGTAGAACCAGAAAAAGATTTTTTCAAGATATTGTCAGAGCCAAACTCACAATGCCACCCATATAATTCACCAGAAAATAAAAATGTGGGTCAGAGTTGAACTGTGGAATCCTTGGTGGCCTCTGAATATTGTCGTTTGTTTGCAGATGTTTCATTATCCAAATAGTGCACTGATGTTACCTAGCTGGGTAATGAAACATCTGCAAGCAAATAACCAAGTTCAGAGAGCACCAAGGACTCCGTACTCATGCAGAATATAATTATCGTATCATTTATGACAATTATATGTATATTTCCTATAAATGTAAATAGTAGGAGCAAAGAGTATGATTTGGATTCAGATCTTAGAAGGCCACAAGCACTTTAACAAATGCAAACTGGGCATCTGCACTACCGGTAATTGCATTGTAAAGGTGAATGTTTTCCTTCCAATTCAAATAATCTAGTGATACAGAGAATAAGGAAAATGACTTTGATTAAGATATGCAGGAACTATTATCTAGACAAAAATGGGCTGAAGCATTTTTTTTAAAGACCAGAACTCGGAGATAACAAAAGGATTAGATATTAGGGAGAAAAAATACAACCCTACCCTAACCCTTCAATATGCATTTTTTTAATTGGAGGACAGAAATACTGTATTGTGGTCTGTACGTTGAAGTGGTACAGTACAGGAAAAGGTTTACCAACTTAGCCGTGTGTGAAAAATAGCTGGGAGAAGTTCCAGGCTTTCAACAGAAGACATCCAACACATATAGTTCTGTGCAAATGTTGAGGCACCCTGTTTAAATTGAGTGCTTCAGTGAACATAGAGATTGTGTCAGCTTCTGTTCACTTAGCGATTCACTTACATGGAACATGTAAATTGACTCAGGGTGCCTAAACTTTTGTATTCAGCTGGTTCAGTGAACATAGAGATTGTGTCAGCTTCTGTTCACTTAGCGATTCACTTACATGGAACATGTAAATTGACTCAGGGTGCCTAAACTTTTGTATTCAGCTGGTTCAGGGTGGTTCAAAGTGTGGCAGCATGGGCAGTTCTTGGGGCCCCAAGAATGGATCATGTAACACCACTGCTTCACAAGTTGCATTTCATGTCATGAGTTTAGGCAACCTGAAGAACATCTCACCTGTACTGGCAGAGGAGGCATGCTGTGGGCCATGTCAGCCTGATTATTCCAGCTAATGGGGTCCAGGAGAAGGCCCTTCTTTGCTGTTGTACCTGCCCTCTGGAACCTCTTACCCCACAATGTGAGGTTGGCCCCAAGCTTCCTATCTTTTGTTAAGGCCTGGCTTGGGCCACAATGGGAGAACAGCACAGCAGAAGTGGTTGATTAACAAAAGCTCTCACCTCTCCCCATCCTGCCCCTATCCTCCCTACTTGTAACTGGGTTTTAACGGTCAATTTTTAACTTATTTATGTTTTAATATATATAGATTTTTATGATTGCAAGTCGCCCAGAGGTACCTTGTAATTAAGATGGGTGACCAATACATTTTATAAACAAACTGTATTGTTCATTTTAAAATAAGATGTGCTATGAGGAAGAAATACTTTCCGATGTGGGAACCTTCTGGACTTTCTAAAGGAAAATAACTGCCTTATATTTTTGCCCTGTTTTTTATCCTAGGATATTTCTTCACTGGAGATGGGGTCTACCGGACAAGCCAAGGATATTACCAGCTAACAGGCCGCCTGGATGATGTCATCAACATCAGTGGACATAGGCTAGGCACTGCTGAGATAGAAGATGTTGTGGTAAGAGGCATGGGGAAACTAGGAGTTAATACAACATGTTCATAGTCACCTAAAAACATACTAAGATGTAATGATCTGGGCAGCTGCTGCTATTTGAGCTGGCCTTCTAGTTGAATTGCTTGTGGCTTTCCAGATCTTTGCATGCCTCACTGCTCCTTCCACAGCGACTTAAGATTGGTGGGAAACAATGAAATATGAAAAACAAATTTGATTGCCAGAGAAATATAAACAGATGCCTGCCTTGTTTTCCTTTTGGAAACTAAACTGTAGGTCATAACCACAGAGTATGTGGTTTCTACTCGCAGTATTATAATTTTCATAATATTATTATCCAAAATATACAGGGCCTTAAAAATGACAAGAATAATGAATGATACAGAAAATAATGTATTCAAGGGGATATCAGAATTTAAAAATGTAGTGAAATTTTCCCAGTGAATCTTCAGTAGTCTACCACAATGAAAAGTAGAGGTGTACATACCTATACATGTATATAACTTATTCAAAAAAACCACTACAAAAGTTAGTCGAGTAATACACATCAATGCTTTCTCCGATCCTGCTGATAATAATTTGCATTAGTAAACCTTACATTGTTTGGTTCATTATATACTGGAAATATTTACTGCTTTAAAGCATCTCTAACCAGATTAGTCTTTCTGACTCATATTACCCTTAAAGTAGACACTTACTCTGTTTTGTTCTACCGCTCAAAGTCTCATTAGAGGTACTTCTTCATGCAAGAAAGGTATTCTATCACATAATCACTTAACCTGCATCAGGAAGAAAGGCTGGTACTTCAGAGCCTTGCCTTGCTAGTCTATTCCTTTTGTTTTGACCACACCAGGCTTAGTGAACCACATGTTTCTGCCAACCTGTCAGGATCCTTGCAGTAAATTATAGACCTGTTTATGTTCCAGAATAAACATGAGGCAGTGGCAGAGTCAGCTGTGATTGGATATCCTCATAAAATCAAAGGCGAAGGTGAGTGAGTCAGTTTGGCTGCTAACAACCACTATTTCTCTATGCGACTCTGCTTTCATTAGCATATGGAATGAATGTCCCACAGAATTTGTTTGCATGGTGGATATTTATTGCGTGCTTGGGATAGGCTCCAATCAGAGCCTTCATGTGGTCATTTAATGATAACTGAAGTGAAGATCAAGTTCTCAAGCCTTGGCTGAGAGGAGATACGGAATTCAATTGCAGTAAAATTTATAGTAAGAAAGGGAAGAAAAATGCTAAAACATGAAGTTGCATACCCTGATTCTTACCTCTCAGGACAACAACAATAAATGCTCCAATAGACTTATTCTAGAATTTGTATGAGAGAAGCATTGTTTCAAAAGTGAATCAGCAACTCAAAAGTAAAATTAACAATAGCTGTTACTTCCTACTCAATACAGCCAATACATAGGGGAATTCAGCTTCTTGCAAGCTAAGGGGACTATTTCAGTGTGAAAGTCTAGTTTTGATGATTGCTTATTTTACTTTTCTCTTTTTTTAAAAACAGGCGCCTATGCATTCATTGTGCTGAAAAAAGACTTTAAACTATCCCAAGAGAACCTGACCTCTGAACTCCAGAGTCTTGTTTCAAAAGAGATAGCAAAATATGCAGCACCAGACCATGTTCAGGTAACAACTGGCCAACTTTCCCCCCCAATGCACATCTTCATTCTGCTTAACAATAAATATTTGTAGTCTGACAGAAGGTATAACATTTTTTTAAATAGTTGGATCCTGCCTTTAGTGTTTTTAAAAACAAGGTGACATATCCAATGCACCCTCCTCCTTCTATTTTCCCCACAACAACTCTATGAGATGGGTTGGACTGAGATAGTGTGACTGGCCCAAAGTTGCAAGAAAATTCAAAGCAATTGGATAACCAATGCCATTTTTTTGAAAAGACATTTTAAATATTTTTTAAAATGTCCAGTGTAATCTAATTCTTCTGCTGTCATTGGCCGTTTGCTCAGAATACTTTAGATTTGCTTAGTTGCATGATTTGTATTCCATTGGTCAGCCAAAGAAAACATAATTATTTCACAATTAAAACAAAAAATTAAGTATGAAAGTTACCTTAAGTATCAAGCTTAAGCATGTAATGTTATTTTTAAAGAAAAATCTGATTAACTTAATGAGTATCTAAAGCACTTCAAAAGTATTAGAGCAGGGATCGAAATAGTGTTCTGCTTATTCTAGGTTAGTTTCTACAGATTAAATAATTTATTAGCTATGCAAAAATTACATTACTAAAGATATTTTACAAACACAAAAATGCTATTGCAACAGGAATCAAATAATCTTTCAACAAATGTATAACTTTTAACTTTTCTATTTTTTTCTGGTATTACTTAGTTTGCAAGTTTAAAAAAACACTATTAACAGGTTCATACATGCTGACCCATTCTTTGGTTGCGGCTTATGTACTGTATGAACCTAGCCAGAGTTTATGGCTCAGTGTGTGTTTCCAGCCAATTAGGGCTTAGTCAACAATCTATGATTAGGCAAAATATGGTTTAGAATGTGTGAATCCAATCAGAATCACAAGGAAATTTATTTCCCTTTGTGGGAATTAATCTTTTCATCAGTCTATAGAGCTTCCCTGATTTTATAATTTTAACTACAATTTTCTCTAGATCTTAATTTTTATGTCATCTCAAGCCCTTGCCTTTTCCCATCTTCTTGTGAGAGGTTGGTTCGATCTTTCCATAAACCTTCCCACTGAAGGTTTATGTTAGAGGAGGCCCTTACACAAATCCACTTTTGGTCTTCTTTTATTGGAAAATTTACTGAGCAATTAATTTAATTGAGATACTGATTTTACTTTTTTGGGGCAACCAATTCTGAAGTGGTAAGATGCACCAAAGAAAGAGTACCATAGTCTCAAAACAACTTTTTTCTGTTACCATTATACGCTGGAAACTTGGTAAGAAATGGAATTGAGCAGAGTCTCCTACATTTGCACATGCAATGAAGATGATATGCTCAACTACATATGTACACGGAAAAGAAAGTAGGTACAGAAGTAAGATTATTGTAAGATTAGCAATACATCTCTTCTCAAATTAATATTTATGGGGTGAATTTCCTGATGCTGCTCTAATCTTTTCTTTCATTTTTCTGGTTCAGGTAGCTCGACACTTGCCTAAGACTCGTTCAGGAAAAATTATGCGGCGGGTTCTGAAGAAAATTGTAGAAAACAAAGCAGATGAACTTGGAGATCTGACAACTCTGGATGATCATGACACCGTGAAAGAGATAATTGAAGGATATAAGAAACTTCTGCAGAAAGACCAGAGCCAGTAGCCCAAAATATCTTGGCTTCCAAGAAGCAACAATGAGAAGAGTACTGTGCCAACAGCAGTCTTTTTACTCTTAAAATCCCTTGCAGAACCAAAGGGGAAAGCTTATTCATTACTGACAAAAACTTACTTTAATAAATGGGAAGAATATAACTCTTAAATAACAGTTGAAGAATATGTGGTTTAATATTCTACATCATATTCAATACCTATACAAACCACTCCTGGAAGATTCAACATTTGCTCCACAGTTTATGTATTAGAAAATTAAGTCTCTATCTTTTGAGCAACTAAAATCTGCCGAGAGGAAAACTTCAAACTTTAAGGGAAAATTTAAATACATTTATAGAGGATCTTTACATGATATCAAACTTTGGGGAATAAAAGAATGCTTTGGGTTTCATTAGAAGATTTTGGGGAGCTTTTCAAAAGAAAAAGGAGGATGTATAATTTAAAAGGACATAAGACAAAATATAAAAGATAATGTATACATGTCTTCCTTCTGCCCATCTGAAGTCTTATAATAGCTTCATTCTGGATTTTAAACCAATATAACAGTTTTTTAAAACTGTTATCAACTTTTCCTTCATTTTAGATTCTAATAAAAACAAATAGAGCATGTTCTTTTAAAAATGGCCAAAAGAATCTAACAAATTAAAGGAACACATATCATCCTGCACATCCCCAGCTACCTCCCAGTAGGAATGTGCATTCTCTTCTGTTTTGAAAAGTGGCCTTTGGTCATTTTGGTAAGAGTTGTCTGCAGGATGGAATGGAGGCATACTTTCCATACAAACAGCAACCGTGATTATTTTCCATTTTTAACAGCTCTGAAGGTTGCAATTCTGCCCCTCCTTGTAAGCTAGACATGTAGTTGAAAAACACTGCCACAATTTGATAGAGGTATTTCTTTATTTTTTACATTTCCATTTTGCCACAAGCCAAAGATGCTTGCTGGCTTACATAGGCTATAAAAACCAAGTAAAACATCTGCAGTACAAAAATATATATTTAACCCCCCCCCCCCATTCACCAAAAATAATAGTACAAACAATAAAACAGAAGCTAAAGGTGGCAGAGTAAAATCGGTTCCACCACAAAACTGCAATGCCCTTATCCGCGCCGACATAAGTGCGGAGGCAAATCCGCGGCGTCCGAAGCGCTAAGAAAAAAACGACCCTACCACCGCGACAACAGCGCGGTGACAGAAGGGCGTTCTACATGCTTCGTTCTTTGCCTCCAAAGGTAGCCCTCCTCCTCCAGCTGACAGCGGCAGCGGGCACGGGGCAAAGCGGGCTGCCCAGCAACAGCAGCCCACGGGAAGGGTCCAGCTCAGCCATGGGGGGCAGCAGGAAGCCCGCGGGGGGCCCCGAGCGGGGCCGCCGACGCTGGCGGCGGAGGATGCCGGCGCCTCCCCCGGAGGAAGAGGCAGGGCAGGCGGCGGCTGAGGCTCTCCCGGGGCTGGCGAAGCGGGCTTGCCCGGCGGCGGCGGCGGCCACCCGTCCAAGATGTTGTTGAGGAAGAAGAGGGCGGCCTGCCTCCACCGGGCAAGCCCGCTTCACCGGCCCTGGGAGAGCCTCAGCCGCTGCCGCTGCCGCGTCCTCCTCCGCCAGCGTCCCCGTCCCTGCTCGGGCCCCCCGCAGGCTTCCTGCTGCCCCCCACGGCTGTGCTGGACCCTTCCCGCGGGCTGCTGCTGCTGGGTAGCCCACTTTGCCCCGTGCCCGCTGCCGCTGTCAGCTGGAGGAGGAGGGCTACCTTTGGAGGCAAAGAACAAAGCATGTAGAACGCCCTTCTGTCACCGCGCTGTTGTCGCAGCGGTGATGACGCGCGGTGATGACATCACGGCTTTAGCGACGCGATTTAATCTCCGCTATTTTGCGTAGCGCGGTTTTGTTGTGCCACGGTAAAATCAGGGGAAGTCTCTCCAAAATAATTTAATCTTTAGTAGCTTCTGAAACATCGAGGGGGCTAGCCTGATCTTTACCAGCAAGCTGTCCTGCAGCATTGATGCTGCAACTGAAAAGCCAGTGTCTTCTTGCTCCAGGCCCCTGAGCCTCTTAAAAATGTAGGATGAGTTTAGTTTGTGTTTGCTTTTATTGGTCAGACCAGGACTGATTGGAGTATGTGGTCCTGCAGATATCTGGGTGCTTGCTCATCAGAAACAGCTCTTGTGGCAACAGAGAACCTACTCCAACTTACCAAGCTTCGTTTTCAGTCTTTTCTCTGTCATCCTGGGAAAGGACATTGATAGCACCCCCTCAAAGCCTGGCTAGTAATGCAATATCATTGACTATCATTAGCATACTGTTAACACTGAATCTCCAAATATCAGGTGGCTTTTCCCAGAAGCTTCAGATAGACCAGGAGTGTCAAACTTGCGTCGTCACAGCGACATCACATGACGTATCGGGACTCCCCCCTTTGCTAATCGGGCGTGGGTGTGACCAGCGCATGATGCATCTGGCCCATAGGCTGTGAGTTTGACAGCCCTAATATAGACAATGAACAGAAGATGTAACCCTTGTGGCATTTCACATGTCAGAGGCCACTGACCTCTACACCATCACAGACTGGAATGACCACTGAGGAAGGAATAGAACCACTGAAAAAACTCCCATCCCTACCCTCTGCAAAGCTCTATCTTGTATTTCACAACTTGTCCAGAAATGCTTATTTGATTTTTTATCAAGTGGTGCTGACATTTTACAAATCTCATTGTTATTTTGCATTGAATCTTTAAACAGTCTGACTAAACAGCTCTAGGGACAAGTTAATAGATTCATTTGCTAGCAACTCAAAAAATAGAGGACTAAGGACAGATCATAGAAATTACACAGCCTCTTTCTTCCTTCGATTCAGGCAAGGAAGCTATAGTTCCAACCTTGATATAAATTATGATCAAAGGGACTGTGGCACATTCACTGTCCTTATGTAGATAGGCCAGCATAATTCCTGTTTTGCAGAGCTTTAATATCAGTCACACTTGAAAATGAGTTCCATAGAGAAAACAAAATTATTATTTTCCCTTCTGTATGAAAGGTTGTAAAAGGGGTACAGCAATAAAAACAATAGATTGGAATCAAATTTCTAAGATTAAAAAATGGTTAAAAAACTTTCCATGAATTTTAAAAATTGGAAATCTTCTTGGCACATGTAATTTTGAACTTTCAAATCATACTTTCTCCATTTAAGCATGCTGATTCCAAGGCACTTTAACTTGAGACTTTAACTCCAATATTTTCTGTGATTGATGTGAGAATAGTTCAGCGTTTCTCAATTCTTGATAGCTCCCATTTTCCTTCTCCATATAGTTTCAAAATCCAGCTATGGAACTGAAATTAAATAGTAAACACAATTTAAGAACTATGACTTTAAAAAATAATTTCCCCTTATCCCCCTGTACTCATCACTCTTACCTTTTCCAGACTTTTGCGATGGCCCACACTGACCAGAGTCATTCCCAATTGGATGCAGATCCTATACATCTCATTCTCTACATCTTCTGTCAATGCACTCGTAACTTCATCTAGCACTGCAAATTTAAACAGGAACCCTTCAATACCGCACTACTACAATTTCCAATCTTTTTCTCTTCCTTCCATAGCTGAGTAAAACACAGTGAATGTTGTCTAGTTCTCTAATTTAGCATGCCCAGATCACCATTCAGTTGTGGGGTTGTCTTTGGAGACAATTAGATAACTACAAATGATTCATAATATGGGAGCAAAGCTGCTGATGGGACAACCCCAACAGAATAGCATTACAAAGCCTATCACTGCATTGCCAACTAGTTGTCTTTTGGGCCCAACAGAGAATTCTAGTTATCCCGTTTAAAGCCCACCTAGTGTTGCACTGGGTTATGTCAGACAATGCCCAGCCAAGGTAGTACAAATACCTAGAGAGAGTCTGTTGAGACACACCTCATTTTGCAAGGACCATGAGGCATGAGACAGACAATAATGATGGCCTCTATCTGTGGAATGCTTTGTCCCTGGAAGTGAGAATACCCTCTCCCACCTTATGTTTAAGAAGTTAAAACTTATCATTCTAGTCAGCATTCAGTCTCTAACACCGTGATGGCGAACTGGTAGCACACGGAGCCATATTTGCCAGCATGGCAGCCTCAGCAGCCCTCAGCTTTGATGCTCACATCCTTCCGGAGGACTGGAGGAGGCTGTTTTCGCCTACCCTAGGTTCCTCCGAAACCTAGAGAAGGCGAAAAATAGGCCCAATGGCCAAGCCAGAAGTTCAGGAACAAACTTTTGGTTGGCATATTGGACCTGTTTTTCACCCTCCCCAGGCTCCAGAGGCTTTCCTTAAGCCTGGGGAGGGCGAAAACGGCCTCCCCCAGCCCCCCGAAGGCTGTTTTCACTCTCCCCAGGCTTCACGAAAGCCTCCGGTGCCTGGGGAGGGTGAAAATCCCCCTCCTGCCCAGGAGGTGGTTGCTCGCACATGAGCAGGTGGGTGGGCACACACAAGTACATGATAGCGTGCGCACAGTTTTGGCACACCTTTCAAAAAAGGTTAGCCATCACTGCCCTAGCTTGTTCTAGTGCCTCTTACATCTTTAGTTTTTTACTTGTTTTATATTAGGGTTCTAACTGTATGTACTAGTTGGATTGTTCATTGCACAAAATCCTAGATGTTTGAGGTGGCTTATAAATACACTAATATACATACATACAATTTAATATAAAACATCCAACCTAAACATTTATATATTGGAGAATAGAGAATTCTCAACTTAAGATTGATAAAAATGAGGGTGAATATTCATTCTACGAGCTTATGGGTTGGTGTTCTGATCCAGGCTTCCTTAGAAACCAAGAAGCAAAGTCTTGGTCCCTGCAAAACTTCTTTTATTTACATGACTGTGACCTTTCATTCACAGTCAGCATGGCTTAGCAAACAGTCTTTCAGAGGAATGTTTACACCACACACCTTATCTCATTTGGAGAGCTGCCAGATAACTAGTTTCCAATGCAGGGCAAAGCAAACTTGGCACAGAGTCTCTTAAAGTCATACACAGAACTTGCCAATCTTGAACCAACTGAATGAACGAATTATTTCCTGCAAAAGCCCACTCCCCGTTTGTTCCTCTTTTGTTTCCTATGGGAGGGGCCAATCACCTCCAAGGTGTGGCTTTACTCCTAAGTCGATCCTGCTTTCTTAGTTGTTATTGTCTTCTGACAACTCTGCGCATGCGCATACTGGAAACAGGTGCCAGCTGTTCTTCTGCTTTACTGCTATCCAATTCCCTTTCTGCCTCTGATGCAGAGCCCTCATCTGAGCTTTCCTCCACCCCCAGGACTGGCCCATGTTCCTCCCCAACCTCCTCACTGTCTGACACTCTTGCCAGCTCTGCTGACCGCTGGCGGGCTACAACAGTTGGTTTCCGAACACTTCATTACCAGGCTAGATAACATCTTCTCCCCTAAACTCTGCGGAATATGTTACCTAGCCTGTTAATGAAACGTTTGGAAACCAACCCACAAGCTCGGAAAATAAATCTTCACCCTCATCCTACACCCGAGCTACAGATATTCGTCACTATTGCATTGATAAAAATGCATATTGAAGTAAATAGATCACAAGCACTGGCCATTAAGCATTCTATGCAGCCATCTCCCATCTGTTACAAAAAGCAAGGCAGATATGCTCCAGGTACACAACGGTGCCATCTTACAGGACTTAGGAAACACAGCTACTCTGTTGCAGTACCTGCCTTCGGGAATGAGCTCCCCCAAGTGTCTTGTGTAGCTCCCGTACTTATGATGTTCAGGAAGCTACTAAAAACCTAGTTGTTCCCGGAGATCTCAGAAGAGGATGATTATAAAGCCCATTTTAGTTACATTTATTATGGTTGTTTTGTTTGGGTTTTGGTTTTTTTGTATTGTTTTTCTTTTTATCTGCTTTATATTGTCATGAAGCCTTGAAATTAGTAAGTAAATAATATTCAGTTCCAATTCTCATTAATCTAGGCAGCATGGCTTATAATTAGAGTTAATGCTATTTGAAGTACAACACTGGGAGAGGCACACGATGCCAACCTCATTCTCTAACCCTCAACAATACTAAAGTGGCATTTTAAACTACAGAGTTGTCATCACGGGCAAATGTTGAAACATCTCCAAGTGTTTGTTTCCAGCAGCATTCCAGATTAAAGATAATGCATACTGAAATGTAAATCAGCCAAAATAGAATGCCTAGGCTTGTATCCAACAGTGTAGCTAGTTTAGTGCTACCAGAACTGGGTTGTAAAAATCTGCAATGCCTATTAAATAGCACTATGAACTGTGCTGCCATCTGTGGCCATTTTGGATTTTTGCAGTCTTTAAGCTATGTAGTTCACCCTTTTCTAATGTGAAATTTTCCAAGCATGTTGGGATAAAATTCTCATTATTATTACAATCAGCCATGCCATTTGCTAAGGCTGAAATAATTATTTCAATGTCTTTACTACTGCAGTTTTGGTCATGAAGCAACTTTGTTGTCAGCCCAGTTTTGTTTTCTAATCTACTTTTCCCTTCATGCTCTTCTCTTCAATGTACTAAAGTTATTCCTGTTCCAATCCTCCTTTCCTAGCTCTCCTGAAGCATCCTCTCTCCTTTGGCTTTCTGCATTTCACATTTTATCAAGGTCCTATTTCCTCAGCTCTGCCTTTCAAAGACATTGAAGCCAAAAGATCTATAGGAAAAACTAAGGAGAATCCAGCTTTCCAACAGATGGTCAATCTGTATTACAACAGATTGTAATATCTCAAAGACTGATGTTACTATTATTGTCTAAGCTTTTGTGATCACTTCACCAGGCATATGGTCTGTGAGAAAATTGCTGTTATAGGAAAGGGACTAAGCGGTGGATTGTGATCCACAAAAAACCAGTGTAATCATAATTTCTTATGTGCCACAAATCACCAATGCCTTCCCATATCCTTAAATAAGAGAATTAACCCTATTACCCTCCACTCTGCACTCCTTTTCTTACCTGCATACTGGGGTTGTAAGTAGAACAGGCGAGCAAATGACAGCCTTTGCATCTCACCTGGTGAAAGAATGTCATACCTACATAAAAGATAAGAAGCAGAACAATCCACAATAAACACCACTGCTCTGGTCTTCCACAGCTTTTGATATACTCACACCAAAGCGGCCTTACCAGTTCCAGTCCACAGGCTGGTCCAAACCTCCTGTTCTCATTAACAAGTCTGACTGTATTAGGCATAGAAAACAACATGTTAAAAAACACAACTTGGTCCCCCCCCGCCCCCCATCATCCAAATGCTTTCTCAGGCCTGTCGTCACAGAATCACCTTGGTTTGTTGGTATAAGCCCATGGCCAACTCTTACTTGCTCTCTGGTATCATGCCTTCACTGTAAGTCAGGAAGGCTGTTGCTAAAATTTATTATATTGGTAAGGTTTGTTCAGTACAACATTGTGAGCTAAGGTTCAGCTTTGATACCAGTCATAAATTTAACTGCTGATGCTCAGTGTTCTCCAAATCCAGCCAACATACTGAAATTCATAGTTCTTCTCTTTAAGGGTTAATTATTGGCTTAAACTTGGTGAACCTTTTCACCCACTGTCTTCCAAAAACTGGGGTATGAACCAATTTATATATTTCATGGCCTAGGTAACTCACCAGTCCAGTCAGCTCCAGGAACCTGAGTATCCTATCATCATCTATAGACCCTGTGATACGAGAAATTCAGTGGCAGAAGCATGCTAATAAAAAGGTGCTTTTTTCAGATCAGTATTCTGCAAACTTTGCAGTGCTGTGACCCCCAAAATAAGACATGAAATCTTATTGTGAAAAGACATATGACATTCCCATAATAAAGCTAATGACTTATTGAAAGTAGGGTAGAAAGGGAAAAATACACCCCACTTTTTAAAAAATAATTAACATTTAATCTATAATTGGTGATCTTCCAGATGTGGCAGAATTGCAACTCCTAGGAAACCCAGTCTGTCTGTAGCTAAGTAGGCAGACATTTTTTAGTAAGAAGGTTCTCTTCCCAAGAAAGATACCTTTATTTCTGCCCCTACATCCATTGCCTCTGGCCACATTTTCAAATCTTTTGCAACTGGAAGCAAAAGTAAAATGAGCACAGTTCTCTGGTATGAACCTCAGCCTGGGTTGTTGTAGTGTAGTCCGTCTGCCTTCTTATTTCTATTCATGCCCTTTTGAAGTGTCACATAAAGGCAGGAATCAAAAATGGTTATCCTTTGTTCCTTCTCCCAGTTTTTCTTATGGATAAGGATCCCCATAAGGCTCATATCTATCACAAGTGGGAATATCCCACAACAACCAGGATGGGCACACCTCTCAATTCTGACAATACAGACATCTTTGGAACTGTATACTATGAACTGGCATTATATTATTGGACTACAAATTCCATTTTTATTTCTCTTCCCTTCTGGCATATCAGCTTTCCAGCACTGGCTTTCCTGTAATTAAGTAACATCATACAACCTGGGAATTGTAGAATTTGCAATCCAACACATCCGGTGAATGCAAGATTGAGAAAAATCTGATTACTCCAGTATGAATTAAAGTCAAGGTATACAAGTGTGAAGCTCTCAAATGCTTGGAAGCAGCCTCTGGAGAGCTTCCAAAAGTTATTAATGAAGAAAGTGATTAAATGCACAATATAAAAATAATCAAATTTATTATATTTATTTTCAATCAAATTTAAATGTAAATGCTATTTTTTTTATTCTCGCGCCAGCCATTACTTTTTAAAATGTAGGTCCTGACATTCTATGTTTAGCTCCAACCTAGAAAAAAATGTACTTTCCCAAATCAGAGAGATTCCAGCATTTAAGGAACAACTCAAAATAGATATAAGAGCTAGACGTTGCTGAGACAGAACCCAAGCAAAATAACTTCCAGTCTCATAAAGTAACCCCAGCTTTTATTAGATTTACATTAACAGGATTTTCCAAACTATCTGAAAGTAGAGTACAGCTGTTTATTAATCAAGCATCATTTTTATTTAGATGACCTTTCCCCAAGGACTTTAAAGATTGATTTTAAACAACGCTTTCACTGATAAATTTGCTGAGAACCTAGAAGTTATCTATCATCACAAAATCAGAATTGTTTGATTATTCTCATGGCTTTTATAAACATGCTAGTCCACCATTTGGATTTATAATTGACAATGATGTCCTGCATACAATAGTGACTATGACAGATGGTTGGCTACCAGCAAAACTTTCACATCACCTCATATTACCTCAGGGCAGAAGGGTTTTCAGTGGAGTCATGTCCCACATTTAGTTGCCAAATAAAACCTTGTGATGACCAGAAACATATTAGAGATACCCAATAAAATGAGGGAGGAGCAGGAAAGGGTAAGGAACTGACTTAGGGGAGTCAAATTGCCTTAGAGGCCATTCATTAACACTCACAATATATTATTTTGATAAGAGGGCTCATCATCCCCATCCTTTTTATCCAAACGTCTTTGGATAAAAACCTCTTTCCTGGATTTATGCCATACACACAAATTGAATTTATATCTCTTAAGAGGGCTTTTCATTTTACCTCTTTATCAAAGTTGTACTTTATCAACTTTTCTCCTTCTGTCCAAATTCAATTGTCTACTCTTTTAGAGTATAAAGTTTAGACTATACCCCTCATACTTTCATGGATTGATTTGGGGTTTGTAAAAGGAGAGTGCAGTTTCAGTCACTTTTCCTGGAAGGTGAATTCTATAATTTAAAAAATATTAAAATTTTAAAAACGAAGTTAAAAATGGTATGTTCAGAGGACAGATACCTACATAGATAATAAATAGTAGCTCTGCGGATGATTTGGAATGAGACTGCCATCAACTCTAAGCAGTATAATCAGCAGATTTTCAACACATAATCATTCAGAACATTTTGAAGGGCATCAAGCTGCATATCCATGGAATAAATCTGTGCTGACTGGTTTGATCAAGATTTCACCACAATTCACATATAATCTGTTGAAAGTTTTCTTTGGCTATATAGCACAAGGCCAAACATGCATATACAGGGACACCTCATAGCCCTAAACATATTAAATAACTTTCAATAAAATTATGTCAATTATGTTTTGCAAAAAAAATAGTAAAGGACACAAAGAATTCGTCTATCTATATGTACTGCTAGTTCATGAAATGAAGATATATACAATTAAGAAAAAATATACACCATGGCAGTCTCCAATTCAATTCCCACTCACCAGAATCTGGATAGATTTCCTTTAGAGGGTATATAATCTGAATCAAATAAAGCAGACACAAATTCCAAATGAGACACTTCACAAACATAAAGGAGTCAGAGATAAGCAGCAATTCCCCTCCCTTAAGGAACTTTTAATAAGTAAATCAAGCAGGGTTCCTAGATGTATGTATTGAATATACAGTAATTCTGGAGCATGCAGGAAATCTAACCACTCTGACAATCTGATACTAACATGACTCACCTGTTCCCGCAGCGTTCCATCTGTGAAGAAAGGACGCTGAGGTATGATCACCACTCCATGGGGGCCAAAGGAACTCAGCATATGGACTTCTCCTGCAGAAGTCCAGCAGAAAAAAGTAAAAAAAAGAAAAGCGAAAAAATTCAAAATCATTTAATCAACCTATTTACGGTTTGGATGTATGCGAGATCATCTTATGCATTTGCCTGTTTTTTTTTTATTAGCTGCAGGAAATGGATCTTTATTTTGTCACATTTGCCAGTGGTTCATCATGTGGAAATTAAAGAAGACAATTTTTGATATAGGATCTCTGGATGTACCCATATTTCTGCTTCTGCTGACACAAAGCATTGTAAACTTTCGATGTCAACTGGAAACCTATTGGTTCACTCAGGATTTTAACAAAATGTGTACTGTTGTGCTTTTTGTTGCTCTGTTCTGTTTTTGGTTTTAAGATGTGGGACACCTGTGTCTTCAAGCCTGTTTAGTTTCCCCACAACCCTTTTAAGATTATTGCATTCATAATGAAAAATAAAGAAATTTTATAAATGAAATAAACTCAATACACACAAAACCCCAATATTAATAATCAAAAACATTTTAAGTAAAACAAAAGATCCAATAGACCAAGAAGAAAAAACAAGAGTCATCTACAGCATACAGTGTGAAGACTTTAATAGCCACTACGTAGGACAAACAGGAAGAAGACTAAACGAGTGCTTTCATAAACATTAATTGCCATCCGAAAACACAATGAAAACTTCTTAATCTCACAAGTCATGGACAGATTTAATAATAGTTTCATCTGGGAAACTATGAGGATCATAGACCAAGCTAAATCCAAATATGCTAGCAAATTCCTGGAAGCTGTGGCATTCAGACAAATCAGGTATCACAATAGACACATACGTAGATATAAACCACATTTAAAATCCAATAAAAAGTAATTTAAAAAGCTACGGATGAAATAAAAAGACTAGACTACATCTTCTCCAGCAGCTTACATTCAGATAAGCAGATCACAAGCAGAAAACAAAACCCTAATCAAACAGCTATCAAGGAGAAAACACCATCATCACCAACATTGGAAGGAAAGAGGGAGAAAATCCCACACTCACTAGCACTGATGATATTATCTAGTTGGGTAAAGAAATGTCTGTAAGCAAACAACCAAGATCAGAGAGCACCAAGGACTCCATTGACTTCATGACCTGGACAAGTTCTGAAAGTCTTCCTAATTCAGTGAAGTCTGCAATCCCTATAAACAATCTTCCCCATGTTCTGACCTAGGCTTCCTGTACAGTGAAACACACCCAATTGTCCAAAAGCCCTCTTTTTATTTCAAAGGCTGTGAATTATATTCATTCACGGCCCGTAATGAGTTCCAAATAGTAACAAATAGTTCTACAGCAGGCTGCCAAAGTCCTTCGGGATAAGGCTGATAAGCACTCACCTTTATCTTCTTTGAAAATGCTGCCAAAGACTTAATTGGCAATTAGCTTGGCAAGGCCACACGAAGCAAAGAGTGCAAAAATATTTTCAGAAGGTAAATTGACCAGCATGAACCAAATTGGTTTCTGCAATGGCTCATGTGCCTTTGCTCCTCCTTTATGTCCTATGGGAGGGGCCAATCACCTCCAAATCTTACTCCTGAGTCGTCCCTTCTGTTTTAATTGTTCTTGCCTTCTGGCAGCTCTGCGCATGTGCACACTGGGAACAGGAGGAGCCTGTTCCTCTGTCCCGCTGCTGTCTGACTCTGGAGGCAGCACATAATTCCCAGATGGCCCTGGCCCCCTCTCTGCCTCCGACACAGAGCCCTCGTCCAAGTCTTCCCCAGACTCCAGGACTGGCCCATGTTCCTCCCCAACCTTCTCACTGTCCGACTTCGCTGCGAGCTACACAGGCTGTGATGGACCACAACACACCAACTTGTCACCCTTAAGTGGAGGAAGGTTGGGACTAAAACTACTATCAATGGCTACGCTCTGAACATTTATAGCCTTACACTTCTGGATAGCGTCACATGTATATTTACATTTCTGAATAATCTAAATTCAACTTTTATCCCATGAGCCAGGTTATAAAGGATCAACTTGTTGAAAAGCCTTAATGTACCAATGCACAATTTCTGGGACGTTGGGGCACTTACCCTGCTTGCACTTCCACAGGCCTCCGAGAATACGCAACAAAGATGTCTTTCCTGTGCCTGTATTTCCAGTAATCAGGAGATTGTCCCCTTGTGTGACTCTCATGTTTAGGTCCTTGATAAGCAGGTTCTTGGAGGGAGCTGCAAGGGAAACATGCTCCAGAACAAAAGCGGTGTCGCTTGAGACCCTCTTCTCTCTAGAAATGCTGAAGACATCAAGCCCCCATAAAAAGAGAGGGAAGATAAGTTAAGGACAGATAGTATGTACATGGTTCATAGAAAGAGAGTGCAGTCTGTATATAGTTTAGCACTTTAATGATAACAGCTTATGTAGCCCCAAAGAAACAAGAACAGCCCCAACTCCAAATATTTTGTTACAGAGACACTTCTCAACAGTTCAGCCATTCTGGGCATCAATTGCTGCAATGTGCAGAGCTTTTAAAACTTCTTGGTGTCGGAATTCATAAAACTTCTCAGGTACCCATATGTTCCCCCAACCCATCGAGTGGCCTGAGAAACCTTTGGGAATTTAGAAGATCAGGGCCTGGCAGCCTCTTTGTAAAGGTCAAAGTATGCTATCCCATCTCTTTTTCACTCCCTATACTTCTTGTCCAAATCCCTGTCAGCACCAAGTGCTGCAGCTCTCAGATTCCACTTGGCATTGGTGGGTATGTGTGTGCCCTGATTTATTTATTATTTTAAATGTTTAAATTGCTCAACAGCTGAGTTTCTGTGGCTGGTTTACAATAAATCACTAAAATAATTACAATCTGAATACAGACGGATAGGTACTGAATAGGTAGGTACCGAATAAAAGATAAAAAAAACCACCACATGCAGTAAATTAGCTCATTCAAAAAAAGAAACAGTATGAATTAAAATAAAATGAATTGCTAGCCTGAAAAATAGAATGGGTTTTACCTGGTACTGAAATGATGCCAGTATGGATAACAATCAAGTCTCGGGAGGAGGGGTATTCCACAAATGGAATGCCATATCCCCTTTTTCTATTCTTATAAGACTTTCTACAGTTAAAAGAAAGGGGGATAGATAAAAAAACTTCCCCCTATCTATCACCACTAATTATCCACCCCCCAAAAAAATTATTTTTGAACCCAGAAACATGATTGGGAGCCACCTAGCATTTTTAGGCACCTGGCATGAAGTTGGTATCTCCGGCTTCTCAAATTCATAAAAAGAATAATAGAACATTGTGATGGTGAACTTATGGCACGGCAGCTGCTCTTTGGGTTTCCGGCGCATGCCAGCTCATCTTCACATGTGCCGGAGCCCTGAAAACCCAAAGACCATCTGGCCGGTGTGCATGTGCATGCCGGCCATCTGGTCTTTGGGTTTCCGGGGCTCTGGCATGCACGAAGACCACCTGGCCGGGGCACATATGTGTGCTGGAAACCAGAAAACCAGGCGGCCGACATGCACATGCGCACTGGCTAGCGGGTCTTCGAGTTTCCGGGGCTCCGGCGTACACATGCATGCATGCATGTTCCAATTAGGGCACTGGGTGCCAAAAAGATTCACCATCACTGATATAACAAGTGAAAGAAGGCCTCAGCCCAATACTAGGTTCTTACAGTCTGACCTGGTATACTGTAACTTCTTACATCCCTGACTTCCTATATAGCCTTAGAATTTTGCAGAATTATTTCCCTGCCAAACCATCTCAGGAGGATAAACTGGAATATTCTTCCACAGGTATGGCCAAGATATTTAGCTATGATTTGCTATGATAACCCAAATAACCAAGGAGCACCATGGCATAAAAACCAAACTGTCATCCCATATCCCCGGTGGCACGCAGAGCCATTTGTCAGTGACTTCCGGTTTGCTCGTTGGGTCATTTTTTGTCCTCTGGAGCCTTCACGGAAGCCACCTGAAGGTCCCTGAAGGCTCCGGAGGGCTTAAACCAGCCCTACGAGCAAACCGGAAGTCCATTTCCGAACTTTTGGTTTGCCCCTTAGGGCTGGTTTTTTGCGATCCGGAGGCTTCAGGGAAACTCCTGAAGCCTCCGTAGGGCCTCCGGGGCGTGGGGGGGGAGGCTGTTTTTACCCTCCCCAGGTTCTTATAAAGCCTCTGGAGCCTGGGGAGGGCGAAAAAAGCATGCAAAAAAATGGGGGGGGGGGGAGTGCCTGTCATGGGCGCATGCACACTGGGGGGGGTGTCGTGCATTGCATTATGGGTGTGGCACGCCCACGCATGACCCCCCTGTGCTCCCCCTGCTTAGCAGTTAGACTTATATACCGCTTCATAGGGCTTTCAACCCTCTCTAAGCGGTTTACAGAGTCAGCATATTGCCCCCAACAACAATCCGGGTCCTCATTTTACCCACCTCGGAAGGATGGAAGGCTGGTGAGATTTGAACAGCCGAACTGCAGAACTGCAGTCAGCTGAAGTAGCCTGCAGTGCTGCATTTAACCACTGCACCACCTCGGCTCTTATGGCATGCGAGCCAAAAAAGGTTTGCTATTGCTGCCATATCCTATAGCTAGGTACCTGTCAAAGTCCAGTTTGTCTTCTGATTCAGTATGATTTTGCTTCTTGGAAAGGTCCAGCAATACTTCCTGCAACTCTCCAATTCTACAAAAGCCGGTGATTAGGGAGGGAGATGAAAGAAAAAATGCTTACGTTATACAATTTCCCCAAAGCTAAGAAAATATTTGCTGAAAAGAGGAAGAGGTTATATATGATTAGATATATTGGAGTGGTTAATGTTTGTAGAGTTCCATGGTCCACCTGAAATGCTCTTCAAATATGAATGCCCTGTAGCCTAAGAGAAGTGCCAGTTGAAATTAACCACTTTAGAAGTTGAAAATAAGTTTCTTTACTCTGCTGTATCTACCACTTCTAATTAGATCAGGGGTCCCCCCAACCCCCAGTCAGTGGACTAGCACCAGGCTGCACAAACAAGTGAAGCCCCATCTATGGGATGCAGGCATTACACAAAACCATGTCCCCTCTGGTTCGTGGAAAAACCTCTCTTCACGGATCCGGTCCCAAAAGGTTGGGGGCTGCTGAATTATATGATCAGTGTTTTAGTTCTTAAGAGGGGGGAAAAATAGATTGCCTTGTTATTTTTTCCTCTTTAAAAAGGCATCTTAGAAGAGATTCTATGACAGGCCTCTTTTATGGCCTCAAAGTGAGGAGAGTGAAAACTCTACCCTCCCCCCCTTTTTATAACCTATATAGCAAAATCAGATATTTAAGACACTCATGCCATCTCTTCAAACTATTAAATTCTCATTTCACAAGGAGATCTGGTTTTGTCCATCTTTGAAACAAGGCCCTCAAATCTAGGTGTAGTCCTTGAACGGACAAAAATCATAGACTTCTGGAACAAACAGTGATGGGTTCCTTTGCCCTTTAGAGCTTGAAAGATCCAGAAGCTTCCATGCTATCTGAGTGCTTCCCAAACCCAGAGAATAACATACCTGTGCGTGTAGCCAGCGACATCAGACACTGTGGTAGATAAATCAATTAAGATGCTGAAACAGTGAATCAAGTAAATGGAGACAAAGGCATTCTGCAAAGCAATATCACAAGAAAACAGAGTTAAGCCAAGATGGGGAAATGGTCCACAAGAGAAAGGCAACTTTAACTATATTACCCTGATGCTAAGAAATTGTTCCTTGATAATTTCTGACTCTTCTGCTGCTCACAGAATTTGTCATACATCTCACAGAGAAAAATAGAAACACATTTTGCTATACATTGGTTGCCTTGAAAATCTTGAAAAAATTCCTTCCTCTTCCAAAAATGTTTCATTACATAGTAAAGAATATAAGCCCAATTAGTTTTAGATTGATTTGTAGCAACCAGGAATTTAGTACAGGCAGCTTGCCTTGAAAGAGTGATTTCAGTGATCCCTCCTTTTCAGAAAGAGGGCACTCATCCCATGACAGGTGAAGCAATAAATATGCCAACGTGAATGCTGTTATGACAAGCCAGTTAGATCCCAACAGTCAGCAGTATGTAGAAACAACAAATATCCTATGGCAGGAAAGACTGGGGGCTCTTATTTAGTACATTCTAGGTTTCTCTTTGGTAACAATAACATCCCTAACACAGGACTCTTGGATTCTTCCATCTAATACTTATTTTCATTTCTGTAAAACATTTTAAAATTCATGAAACATTGTGGACTGAAATATGTAGAATAGCCTCAAAGAAGCTATGGTTCTCTGAGGTGATTAACATAGAGTATTTTGAAAATCTTGTGACTTTCAAAGAAAAAGAGAGTAATAGCAGCATTGGGGAAAATAATTATAGGTTAATGCTCTGGGATGAATTTCTAAGACAACCAAAGGGCAAGCCATAGAATATAAACTGAGAGCAAGCCTTTAATTAATATAAAAACAGGATCTTTCACCCCAGAAAATTTGCAAAAACTCACCTTGCTAACTAAGGAGCTCAATTCTGTGGGATTCAGATCATCATATACTCCATTAAATATAGGAATGGCAATCATCACGTAACTCAGGATGGCGCCCAAATAGTCAAAGGTGTTGATCCCAACTGAACAAAAAAACATACTAGCGTGATATAGTCAGTAGAAGGGAGCTTTTGAACAGGTAATAGGATCCAGATCTTGCCATACTGGGTTCAAGTGCAGAAAGATACATTTTTTTCACATGGGCACAAAGTTTATTGTAGAGCACTACCTTCACTTACACTTTAGCTGAAATTAGATTGAAAATGACCTTTATATTTGCAAAGTAGGGAATGTTTCTATATTAACAAAATTGCTTTAGCAGTGTGGGCCAAAGCAAATATTTTTGATTCAATGTCGTTCTTACAATGTATGTCTCTAGTCCGTACCATGCTTTTTAAAATAGCATGTTATATGTTGTACAAATCTTGCAGTTATTCAAGAAACAAAATGACCCAGGGGGGTGTATAATTAAAGTCTAATTAGCCTTTGATAAGGCAGCCTATGAACACAGACCAGTTTGACCAACTTATAGCCATGATCATACATCATTATATATACGTTTGACTTTGTGCTTGTTTTAGCCTGGAAGAAATATCCCTATCCAAACTAGATTCTTATATTTAGGGACATACATATCAACAGTACAGATATATCTGCCCATTATTCGAAACAGCAAAACACTGGGAATGTCCTTTGAATAGAGATAGAAAATCCCATAAAATCCAAGTGCTGATTACTTTGTTCAAAAACGTAAAAGCTGTATCCTGCTTTAACACCCACCCTAAAGACTGTCACCTTTCAAGTACATAAACCAAACATTTCCACTTGCATTTGGATAGCTATGGAATTCATCTTCTGATTCAAAGTTAGCTGATGCTTGATTACTTTACTGTTTGAAATCTTTCGCCCTCAAAATATTTCCCACATGCAGGATTTAAACTTTATCCCTAGTGAAGCTACTTTAATCAATGTACAAGTTAAGATGATAAAAAACTTCTTCTTACTGTATAGCCACAGTTCCTTTCCAATCAATTCCCTTTGCGTCTTTAAAAGGTTTTGAAGCTTGTAGTTGGTTCGCATGTGTTCAACTTCCCCAGCTCTGCAAAACAACAAAATAAAAAGGACATGATCAGCCAGTTATAGTGGTCCTTTCTTCAAACTCAGTTTTGTGGGCCAGGAAATCAAATGTAGCATTAGAAAAAACATAGGGCAACTCTCCACATATTTTCATGAACTGAGTTCATAAACCTGTTAAATCTGCAGTTTAGCAACTTTAATATATGTGGACTTAGAATTCCCCAGCATGCAGGCAATGCCATAATTAAAACATGGAAAAAAGAGTCCTATTTGCTGATATAATTTAGAGTATCACTACTTCAGTTTCAGCTTCCATCATCCCCAGGGAGCATTTATACTCAAACCACATTGAAACACTGCCACTAGTGACCTCATGTGGCAAAAAGCAGAAAGCCAGATGGGCCATATGTGTTCCTTTTGTTTTGATCTGCGGCCCTTTTCCTTGTCCATCCACCAAAATGTCCCTCTAGTGTAATTCACATTTACTTATGCAGAAGCACATTTTGCTTTCAAAATTTCTACCTGCCATATGAGTAACTAAAAATAACAGTATTGAATACAGACAGGAAAAATCCTTCATTCTCCATTGGGTCCTGATTTCCCTTACTTCTGAATTAATTTCCTGTGATGCAAGAGGAGACATATAATATTTGTTCCTGCACTTTGAGGAAAACATTCAAAACAAATGACCGAAAGCACCGCACATTTTCAATCTCTATGCACATGCTACAAGAAGCACATAAGCGAGTCTCATTCATAAAGTCTCAGCATGATTAACTCACCGCAGATCTTTTGTCACTGAGTTTTGAAAGGATAATAGTTGGACTGAATATATTTACAAAACAGCCCATAATTAGAAATCCTAATAAGTCAAGACAAGAGAGCTGATGACTACCAAATGGATGAAAAGGAAGTTCCAACAGTTTTTGTTAAAAATTGTCTGAAAGTTATTGACATATAACCTGGTCAGTCATGATTGGATAAAATTGATATGATCTTCAAAAAGAAAGAGATAACACATTTAAGAAGTAGAATTCATATATGGTAGAAGCAAGGACAGGAAGATATAAAAAGATATGTGGCTGGTATAAACTAATTTTAGGTATATTTTTCCTTTCCTTATCGCGTGGTTTTAATTACCTTGGTTTACTATTTTTCATCCTCCTCCTGCATTTAGTACGATACGGCTCACCCAAAAAGAATACAGTGATGGTTATCTATGTACGCATGTATAGCTTAAGAAAAAGGAGCTTAAATTTGAAAAAAGGGGAGAAAATCATTCAACAGCCTGAACAGGCATGAAGAAAATGGGGAAAATGACAACTACATGAAATTCTTTTTACTGTATATGGAATATGTATTATCCATAAAAATGGAATATACAATTTTCTTGCTTTTGAAGACTGAAAGGAGATACTCAAAAAAAGGTGAAAGATATTTTACCTGTAGAAAGCAACAGATTCAGCATTCACCCGCAGCTGCATATGCTTAAACCTGTAAGAAAGAAGGAAAACATTTTCTTCCGTGTGTGTCAATTGGTTAGATGAAACAATCAGAATTTCAGAAAAGCCTCCTTCATAATTATCCTACAACATAATGTTCCGAAGGACAGGAATAGTTACAAGGATTGTGCAGCATCTTAGCAAAGGCCTGAAAACATTAATAACATTTCTGACCTATCACTTCCATACCTTAGTCACTTGAACGGATATCACAACTAAGTTGATGTATTGATATCTTTGCAAATAACACCACAAGTCATTTTAGATGTGAATCAATTAATAAGATCTGCTCAATATATTCACCTGAAATCACCTTCAAGTTTTTCCTGTTGCACCAATTTTGAAACAATGGGACTCATTAGGAACTTGTTAACAATTGTCCCAATGATAAAATAGCCAAAGATGCTTAGCGGACCTTGCCAACCAGTGCTAAAAGAGAGAAATGCAGAGAAGTTAGCAAATCTAGCGGCAAGAGGGTTATTTTTTATAACACTATAAATGGGCAGCAATTATTAGTGTCACAGTTGTTACACTAACCATATACAGGTGGTCTTCAGTTAATGGTTACTTGTTCAATGACTATTCAAACTGGCAAGAGTCCTGAACAAGTGGTAGTTACAGCTGGTCCTCAAAAACCTGGCCATTACAGCATCCTGTGGTCTCATGATCATGATCCTAGTGCTTGGTAATCAGTTCAGATTTCTAATCATCACAGTATCCTGTGGTCATGTAATTGCAAGTTGCAACATTCCTTGACAGTTTCCTCAACAAAGTCCATGGGAAAGAATGCAGGAGGTTGGAAGTTGCAATCACATGAAGTCCTCATTTAATGATTTTAGTGATTTGCTTAATGATAAACAGGGACTACCAGAACTGCTGCACAGTGCAATCATGTGACATCAAAATTTATGACTGCATAATAAATGTATGACTGCATTGGAAATTCCAGTCCCAACTATCCTTGTTAAGTGAGGATTACCTTTAATCAAAGAGCATTACAAATACTGTATGGTAGGGTAGTGACTGTCCAAATGAATTGCAATTCACAACTACCATGGTCATTGAAGGTGTTCAACAACAACAATCTTCCTAACATCAATATATAGCATAGCAAACACTGCCCCTCCACCCCAACACCAATTTTAAACTAGGAGAATTCTTCATGAATTCAAAATATTCTGACATGGAATCTGTAGCCAGGCAATCTGATGCATTGCTAATCACCTGCTACACTCCCTGCCTTATGAGTTAATTGAGGTTTGCTAGTGGTACTTCTCCTTTCAAAAGTAGTAGAAGATGCATCTTGAGCTGGCAATATTAAATAGATTGAATGCCATTAAGTGAAGTTGAAATGTTAGGCTTTGGAGTTCTACCAAACGGAGACTCCCCAAATATACAGTTTTATTATTTTGAAAACTTTCTGTTCTTTTCTCATCCCATTTTCTCAAAAGAAGCAAATGGTGGTCAGAATATTTTTGTAAATTCATCAATTTTCCTCTATGGCGTTAAAAATACAATAAGAGTAAATAAAATAGCATTTTACTGACTTTCCCCAGCATCCTATAAATCTAATGTGTGAAGAACTCTAATGTCACCTGAACCTGTGAGATGCCTACCCAAATTCATCTCTTTCAACTGTATTCGGAAACACTGCAACACTTGAGCACTATTGCAATGTGGTTTCAGCTATCCAAAATGGGTGGATATCTGGGATAAGTGGATATTGACAAATGCTCTTTGCAAGGCATTTGTATAATTGCCAATTAATTTTTTTGATGCTCACTTTGTCCCTAAACTAGCAGCAACCAAGTGAGAACTTCCATTCCATCCCATTCTTTTTCCTTCTTTTCTAACCCTGCCATTTGTTATTCACTCAGTTGTAAACATATCCTATCTGAAGACATGCTGTAGGCAAAAATAGCATTTTGAAAAATTGTTGGAAATAAGCATAGAGAATCAGGAAGAATATCATAAACACATCAGTCTTAGAAACCATGTAAGTCTTTTAAATTGATGAGACACTATTTGTCCTTTCCAGTCCTTCTCCTTTCCTTCCACACAATCTTTGTTTCCCATGTATAAAAGCCAAACTGTCTACACTGTTCTTAAATCTATCCTTCCCACATAATTTATACTTGTACCTTAAACTCCTTATCTATCAGACCAACTTTTTCAGTAGAGTTTTGATAGTCTCCAAGTCTATCTTGTAGCCATCTTCCCCGATTTACTTTCCCTTGTAACCCTACAAGGGTCTAGAAGATAGAGCTGGAGACTATCAAAACTCTACTAGAAAAGGTTGGTCTGGTAGATAAGAAGTTAAAGATAAGAGCCATGGTGGTTCAGTGGTTAGAATGTAGTATTGCAGGTTAATTCTGCCGATTGCCAGCAGTTCGATTCTTACGGGCTCAAGGTTGACTCAGACTTCCATCCTTTCAAGGCCGGTAAAATGAGAAGCCAGACTTGGGGGGGGGGGGGGGGGCAATATACTGACTCTATAAACTGCTTAGAGAACGCTGTAAAGCACTGTGAAGTGGTATATACCGGAAGTCTAAGTGCTATTGTTATTTTTTCCTGAGATTCCAGTGTTCCCCAAACTGCATACTGTCCAGATGTGTGACCAACAATGTCCAATCAGCACAGTCCCTTTATCAGTTTAAATCCCCTCATTTTAAGGACATGCAAGCTGGGAGGGATTGTTTAGTTTTAGAGCATTTTCATCCTCTCCATGCTATCATCACTAGGTGAGTGGACAATATTATAGCCAATTTGAACATGACCAGTTTGATTTACAAGCCATTTGACAACACACTGTAATCCTAGACTTGTTTTTTTCTGCTTTTTCCTGACCAAATGAAGATTGCAATGGCTTTCAGGTGCAATCTATCACTGTTGAATGACTGTGAACTGTGTGCTGGTGTGCAGGACCCATATATCTGCAATCAACCAGAGGAGAAACACACTTGAATGCATGTTTCAATCAAGGAGGGAAAAGGGAAGAAAATGTAGTTTTCTGAGGTTACAGGATAGCCACAAGATTGTGGGTAAACGTGTTCATTTGTTTTGCTGCTTGCAATGAGCCAATTCTGGACTGCCGTCAGTATCATACAACTATCGGGGACGTGGGATATGTGCGTTCCAGTAGCTAGTGCAGGGGAAAATCCCTATGTGACAGGATTCACTGCAAGTAGGCTTTTCACTATAGGAATCACTTTCCTACCTGTAAAAACATTGATAGGTGTAATAAGCAAGGGTGAAAGGTGAGATGATCAGCTTACTGGCCATGGAGCTCAGTTGTTTGCAGAATCTCTCCACATCTTGACTGATTCTCTGGTCTCTAAACAATTGTGCAATAAAGAGAGATGTTACCTTGACATAAACCACTGTGGCAAGAACAGCAAAGGAGGGAAAAGTTAATGTGTTATGAACAAAATGATTCATTCACTATTCCAAATGAATAGTGAATACATATTTGCAGCAGGCAAACAGGTAGTCCTCAATTTACAGCATTTGATCAGTGACCATTCAAAGTTAAAATGGCACTGAAAAAAGTGACTTATGATGAATCAGTTTTCACACATTTGATCACTGCAGCAACCCAAGGTTAAATGATCAAAATTGGGGGACTTGGCAATCGGTATATATTTATGAAAACTGCAGTGTCCCAGGATCATATGATCATGATTTGTTACCTTTCTAGCCAGCTTCTGACAAGTAAAGTTAATGGGGAAAGTCAGATTTTCTTAACGCCCGCATGATTCATTTAACAACTGAAGAGATTCGCTTAACAAAAAAGGGTCATAAAATGGGACAAAAGTCACTTAATAACTACCTTGATTTAGCAATGGAAATTTGGGGCTCAATTATGGTTGTAAGTCGAGGACTATCTTACTGAGTGTCTGTTAAAAGCTGGAATAATGTCAACTGCCCCATCATGGATGTTTATGTGGTAGGATCAAATATTGCAAAAAGCCAGTTTTTTTCTGATTTAGTTTGTTCTGTAAGAATTTATCCATCGTAGTTTGTAATCTTTGGTTTTTGGGTTATGTTGTGAAATCCAGCCACTAAAGTTTATTCTACAAACCATGGCTTTGGATAGCTGGAAAAAGTGACTTTGTTGTTCTTGTTAGTTGAGAAGTCGTGTCCGACCCATCGCAAGTCCATGGACAACGATCCTCTAGCCCGTGTTCACTACCATCCCCCGGAGTCCATTTACGCTCACGCCTACTGCTTCGGTGACTTCATCCAGCTACCTCATTCTCTGTCATCCCTTTCTTCTTTTGTCCTCAATCTTTCCCAGCATTAGGCTCTTCTCCAGTGAGTCCTTCCTTCTCATTAGGTGGCCAAAGTATCAAGAGCATCACTTCAGCAAATGATACCTTTAAGGAAATTCTCTTTTCTCTTTCCTCAGATATTGCAGAGCCTTTCAATAAATTATTTTCATAGTTTCATGAGCAGGATTTTGGGGCAGAAAGCAATCTTCCCAGGCAGAAGCTAGTTATAAAAGAAATATGCTTTTGTCCTGATTTCCATTGTTTTAGTGTTTATTCTTTTAACTTCTAATCAGCTACTCAGATAACAGACATCAAAAATTAACTGAGGAAGCTCCAATTCATGCGTAATGGAAAAGGTTTTAGAGGCACAAAAATAGATAAAAAAACTTTTAAGAAGATAGAACAAACATGTTCAAAAATCTAACCAGTTTATTGTAGTCAGCATTACTTTTTAGGAAGTGAAATAAAGATCTGGGTTTTCATAGTTTCATTTGTACTGTTTTAGAAATGCATCCACAGCAAAATTAGATTTGGAATGATAATGGATTTTCATAACAAACTCTTTTTCCATAGTTGTAGTTATAAATATCATTTAAAAAAAATAACAACAATTAATGAAAGGAATATTTATATGAATGGTACACAAGTATAATTAAAAAGATTATGTTATTCCCTTAAGATTTTTTTAACAGCCTCCCATTTTTTACAATTATAACAGATTTTCTATTCTTATTATACACACACACATATAAACTATTTTTGTGACTCCTGAGCTATATTCTCTTCTATTGAAAAAGTAAAGACATTCATTTTATTTAATGTATTTATATATGTATGTATCATATATTTTTAAAATCAGAAACCTAGTTTGACAGAGAATGTTTTAATTCTGAATGCAACTACCTCAGTGTTATTATACTTACTATATAGCAGCTCAAACATTCTATAAAGGAAATAGAAATTACTGCCTGAAGTCCAACTTCTAAAATGGGCAATCCCAAAATATGTCTCCCTTTAATAAATATTTCTATTTGAGCAAAACATCATTTTCACTGGTGCATTTTAGATTGAAATATACGTAATACTAGTATACAGTAACCCCTAGTGGGTTATAGAATAAATTAAATGAACTCCCTGTGACTATATATAAATGTCCATGGACACTGAGATGAGAAAAAAAATATGTACATATAAGCCAGACCTGGAATAAAATCTAGATGCACAAACATCTACAACAATAACTAGAAAGGCACTGAAAATGATTAGCCACTTACGGATTATCAATTTCCTCATGTAGAACATTCAGAGTATAATACTCCTGGCCCTGAAAATAGTAGCCATGGAGGTATTCAGTTAGTGTCTTTCTCCAGCTGACATACATCAAATTGCAGATAAACTGGTCTAAACTCTTCAGCTGACAAAGAGACAAAGAGAGAGACCACTGAAGATCAAACATGGGGAGATACAATGTTTTAAAGGAACATTTGGATGTTGGGTGAGCAAATAGCCACATTTTTCTAAAGCAGACTTTAAAGTTTATTTTTATTATTTCTGATCCAAAGGTCTGTTGGAAAGAAATTATGTACAGGAATTGGGATCCCATCAGTCTATTCATTGGCATACTTCAAAAACTGAGCAGACAGGACCAAATTTGGGATACAGAGTTAAACTGGTAAAAGAAAAATCAGATTTTAAACAAAGGACATATAAAGCCAGGTTTGTGGAGAAAAACTATCCACAAAAACCTCCCACTGGATATCTGTGGAGAGAAGCCCCAGAAATCATATAACAGACAGCAGAGCATATAGAGATCATCTCATAGTTTCTGATGCATATAAAGCCCTGGCTAATAAAAGTGTAGGAAAACATATTAGAAGCCATGCAATGTATAGTTTACTTTCCCTTCTTTTAAAAGCCAGTTACAGCTTTAAGCAACACTAGCCTTAGTAACTCTTCTGAGTAATATAAAAACAAAACACAAACATACACTTTGGGACCCTACAATTCTTTCCAAAAGTTGTGGGAAAAGTCTTCAAACTTTGAGTTAGGCTAACATGGACTTGAACATTTTTACATATTTTTTTTCCTGGACAAAGGACTAGTAGCATAAGGAATATTCTTTAATTCCTTAATGCACAGGCAACTGGTTCTTTTGGTGAACTTGCAATGTGTCAGATTCAAACCGATGCATATTACAGAACAAATGCAGCCAAGGAACTTTTTTGTATATTTCTGTCTAATTTATATAAGGAGTTATATAAATCCAAAAGCAACACAACCCAGTTTGGATCTGTACATATATAGATATATGCTTCTCTTCAGACACACTACTCTCATTCTCTTCCCTTTTTGGTAGATTGGCCTCTGCAGTAAAACATATTAGAGAGCAAGGCTGTGGTTTTAAAAAAAAATTATACCAGTTTACATGCCACTAGGAGGGACGCGGTGGCTCAGTGGCTAAGACCCTGAGCTTGTCGATCATAAAGATTGGCATTTTGGTGGTTCGAATACATAGTGCCGCGTAATGGAGTGAGCGCCTGTTACTTGACCCAGCTTCTGCTAACCTAGCAGTTCAAAAGTATGTAAAAATGCAAGTAGAAAAATAGGAACCACTTTGGTGGGAAGGTAACAGCATTTCATGTGCCTTCGACGTTTAATCATGTCAGTCACATGACCATGGAGACGTCTTTGGATAGCACTGCCTCTTTGGCTTTGAAACAGAGATGAGCACCCCCCCCCCCAGAGTTGGGAATGGCTAGCACATATGTGCGAGGGGAACCTTTACCTTTACCTTACATGCCACTAGACTCTATCCTAACAATTCATGTTACCTTTGGTCACAGACATGTACCTTTAATACATTATTCAAGCGATTCAACAGTATAAAATATATGTGCAACATATGACAGATCATAACATCATGGGACAAGTTCTGAGTTATACTCGGGCAACTGACTTGCAATATGTATATTGCTCATACAGCAGATCAATGTTCATTATAGTTTATGGTCCAGATAAAGTAGATATTAATATGGAGTAATGATTTATTTTGTAGTGACCTTTCATCTGTCAGCATATTGAAATAATCAACTGTGTTATGTTGTTTGAGATTTAGGATGAACACTTGTAGAGTTTGGAGAGTGAGCCTATAGGAGGGGGATGATGCAAAGGACTCGAGCTGCAAAAATATGTACAATAAGCATACATAAAGCCTGTATTTCTCTGCTGCTCTCTAGTGATCATCTGGCTTTCTGTAGCCTATGTATGTATGTTAAACCTCATGTGTGTTCTAGTTCAGGTTTTTTTTAAACTAAATTTTATTATTTTATAAATGAAATTAACAGACCCTCTACCCCAATAGCAATTATAATAAAAAAAATAATAAACTGTCAAAGAAACCAAAAGAAGAGCCAGGTAAAATCCCAATGAAGAATATTAATATATACCAAGCTGAATTTTTATCATGTCACTGAATTTAGATTATATAAAAGTGTAATGCTTCATTTTCTCATTCCTGCAATATACAGACATTTCAAAGACTGACAGAATGCCCATCCCTTGAAACCATTCTTTAACATCTAAAATAAGACTTTATATATGTATTTCAGTTGTCTTCCCAACCTTTCCCTCTCCTCATAAGAAAAAAAAATCTCTTACCAAAGAATTGAGTACAATGAGAATCAGAGCAACTGCCGTCAGCTTATTGAACTCATAAAGATCTTTTCCCCCCAGAACTGAGAAATATTGACTGGGAATCAGTCCCACCTGGTAAATGATCAATTGAGCTAGGAAAGATAGGAGAAACATTATAAAAAGCGTATCAGTAAAAAGAGACAATAATCTTGCATTGTGGCAAAAAGAAACATACAAAATGATTTGTCTTAGAAAATTGTTTGCTTACTCAACAAAGCAACTACAAGCAAGGTTAGAAACATCAGCGCATTCTTAGAGGTGAAGGTAGGAAATAAAATTGTTTGGATCTTTAGGAATCGGTGGAGGAACTGACGATCCAGCTGGGGCCTAGGAGAAAGATAAAAAGACAACAAAAGTTATAAAGCTAGTATGGAAATGTCACTGCCACACTGCTAAACCCTCCATTCCATGCATCTCATGTTTAAGCTGATTAAAGTTTTGCGGGAAAAAGTCTCACTAAAACAACAATAGAAGGGTCGCAGATATCTTGGCAAGTGTGAGGCAGGGTGAAATCCAGCAGGTTCTGGAGAACTGGTAGTGGTAATTTTGAGTAGTTCGGAGAATTGCCAAATACCACCTCTGACTGGCCCCAGAGTGGGGAGGGAATGGGCATTTTGCAGTATTCTTTCCCTGCCACGCCCACCAAGCCACGCCTACAGAACCGGTAGTAAAAAAAAAAAATTATAAAGAGTTTTTATTTTTAGACAGACATAGACAAACAAAACATAAAACATAAAAACATCTTCAATTACATTGAGCATGTCGATTGGTTACAAGAATTTTGTGCATCCTTTCCATAGTCCTCACAATTTATATGAAATCACATATTATCAATCAAATATATATGTATAAATTATTATCATTGTACGTCATTTATTTGACTATAACTATTATTTCATTTTAAATGAGATATTCTAGATATTGTATTCACATATTATAACAATTCATTACATCGTCTTAAATCTATCCAATAATAATGTATCTCTACATTGTATTCTGTATTATTTTATAATTCTTTTTTTATTTTTTTTATTTTTAGACAAACACAAACAAACGAAACAAAAACATAAAGCCATCTTCCATTACAAACAGTGTGTCAGTTGGTTACAATATTTCTGCGCATGTCTTCCATAGTCATCACTTACAATTCATATAAACTCACATATTATCAAATCAAATATATTTATATACATTATTATTATTATTATACCTCATTTATTTGACCATCACCATTATTCTTCATTTTCCACAAGCTATATTAAGTATTGGGAACATTTACGCCATTGCAGTTCAATACATCATCTCAATTATCTCTAGTAATAAAATATTTTTATGTTATATTCTCGGTAGTAAAAATTTTTGAATTTCACCATTGGTGTGAAGCCAAGGGGACTAATGACTAAATTTCACTTCCACACTGGGCCCAGAACATGTAGAATAGCTGCACTTTTGTTTGAGATGTATATTATGTAGGACTGCAGGGACCAGGGACCGGTTCCATGGAGAGAGGTTTTGGGGACCAAAAGGGGCATGGTTTCACATGTTGCCTGCATCCTGGAAATGGGGCTTTGCTTGCTTGCACTGCCTGATTTCTGGCATGCTGCGGCCCAGTGCTGGTCCACAGACCGAGGGTTGGAGACCCCTGAGATAGAACACTGTCTGCAAACCAAACAGCTTCCACAAGACCCAAATATTTGGCCAGCCTGGAGCAGGGCTCCAAATGTATAGATCATAAATAAATGCGGGACTATATTATACAGTGTGGACTGTCAGCAATTAATTCCCCCCCTTAAACACTTAATATGGAAGAGGAGCTCTTCCATATGTACATTGATGCATGCATGGAACCCTCCCACCTACATCAACCAAACCTAGGCTCAGAAGGGCTCTCCTTCTGCTATACTTTCATCAAACACAGGTGGAGAACAATAGGGTGGGAAGAATCACAGCAGTGATGAATATACGTAGGCCTTGACATACCACCATTTGTTTAATGACTGAAGTTAGAACACTGAAAAAGGGACTTATGACTGGTTTTCACATTTACGACTATTGCAGTATCAGCAGCTTACATGATCGAAGTTGGTGCACTTGGCAACTGGTATGTACTTATGACAGTGGTCATTTCTCAGGGTCATGTGATTGATCACAATTTGTAATCTTCCCAACTAGCTTATGACGAGCAAATTCAATGGGGGAAGTCAGATTTGCTCAATGGCCACCTTATTCACTTAACAACTGATGTAAGACGCCCGGAGTCCTCGGGGATTGGGCGGCCTATAAATCGATTTAATAAATAAATAAATAATAAATAAATAAATAACTGCAGTGATTCACTTGATGACTGTGGCAAAAAAGTGGGCCACAACTCACTTAACTGCCTTGCTTAGCAATAGAAATTGTGTGCTCAATTGTGGTTGTAAGTCGAGGACTACGTGTATTGGCCATGAATGCTCATGCCTTCCTTATTTGCTGCTTAGCTTGCAGCAATTTGCTTTACATGGGGCTGCCCTTGGAGAAGATTTGGAAGTTGTGCCTAGTGCAAAATGCAGCAGCCTTCATGTTGAGCCAAAAGGTGCAGTTTTGAGTAGTTTTTTTTTTTTTTTAAACTAAGAGAATTTAACGAGGTTCAGTGAAAAACAAAGATGGGAAAAGTCCATCAAACCCAATTTTATATCACTAGAGTTTTGCCTCTTGATTATAAAGGTTTGGTGATATTTTTTTCTGCAGCCTGGAAAAAAATAGAATAAAAACAACCACTTGTGTAGAATAAAACCAATTTTCTGGTGTTACTGTACTGCCTGCCAGTGGAAGGTGGTGATTATTATTTATCAAGGTCTTAATGGCTTGGGTCCTTGTTGTGCTCCAGGCACAATCTCCTCATTCTGGACAGAAGGTCACTCTGTGGATCTCTCTCCCTCCCCCACCCAATTTTGGAATATGATGAAAGTGGAAACTGCAAACAGGCATTCTCAGTTATAGCTCTTGGCTTCTGGAATAGCCTGCCTCTCTGCAGGTCAGATTGACCCTTTCCAGTAATCACTCTGGAACAACAACTCATAAATGAAAGCTGGTTGTCCAGTCCTGAAATGATGTTTCCAATCTATATTATATTCTATTAATTATACATTACTTATTATAAATGATTTTCAAACTTGGCAACTTCTAAGATTCAATTTTCAGAATTCTGCAACCGGCATGCTGGCTGGGGAATTCTGGGAGTTGAAGTCTGCACATCTTAGAGTCATAGGTCTGGAAGGGATCTTGGAGGTCTTCTAGTCCAACACCCTGCCCAAAGCAGAAGACCTTATTGCATCCCAGACAAATTGCACAAATAGTTGTCCAAACTTTTCTTGAAAACCTCCAGGACCCACAATGTCTGGAAGTTTCTACATAGTTTCCAATTGGATCACTCTTTTGCTTCTTATCCTGTCCTCAAATGTTTTGGTGAGTAAGTCAACTACCTCCTCCTGTGACAGCCCCTCAAGTTCCAGAAGACAGCTATCATATCACCCCCCCCCCAATTCTTCTCTTTGATATGCTAGACATACCTACTCTCTTTAACCATTCATCATATGGTTTAGCTTCTAGACTCATCATCTTTGTTGCTCTTCTCTGCATTCTTTCAAGAGTCTCAATGTCTTTTTTGTACCATGGCAACCAGAGCTTGATACAATACAGGTAGTCCTTGACTTACAACCACAATTGTGTCCAGTGTTGCTAAGTGAGAAATTTGTTAAGTGAGTTTTGCCCCAATGTATTACTTTTTTTGCCACTGCAAGTGAATCACTTCAGTTGTTAAATAAGTAACATGGTTGTTAAATGAATCTGGATTCCCCATTGACTTTGCTTGAGAGAAGGTCGCAAAATATGATCACATGACCACGGGGCACTTATGTATGAACCAGCTGTCAAGCAGCTGAATGTAAATCACATGACCATGGGGATGCTGCAATGGTCATAAGTGTGAAAAGTGATCATAAGTCATTTTTTTCATTGCTGTTATAACTTTGAACGGTCACTAAACAAACTGTTGTAAGTCGAGGACTACCTGTATTTCAAGTGTGGCCTCACTATGCAGTATAGAACTGTGTTGTCACTTCTCATGATCTTGATGCTACCCTTCTGTTGATGCAACATAGGGCTGCATTGGCTCTTTTGACAGCTGCAACACACTGTTGGCTCATACTTAAGTGACTGTCCACCAGGACATTAAGATCACAGTTACTACAGTTGAACCATACACTGCCTATTCTATACCTGCAGATGTGGTTTTACCTGCCTAGGTGCAGGATGTTGCTTTTTCTCACAACGGAACTGCATCTTGTTGGATAGGGTCCAATGCTGGAGTCTTTCAAGATCCTTCTGAATCTTGAATCTGTCTTCCAAAGTGCTGATTCGGTATTGTCTTCCAATTTGATGAGTTCCCCTTCTATTCCCTCATCTAGATCATTTATGGAGATTGCTATCTTCATAAATGATCTAGATGAGGGGATAGAAGGGGAACTAATCAAATGAACTCATCAAATACCACTTAGATTTATATACCGCTTCACAGTGCTTTTACAGCCCTCTCTAAGCAGTTTACAGAATCAGCAGATTGCCCCCAACAATCTGGGTCCTCATTTTACCCACCTTGGAAGGATGGAAGGCTGAGTCAACCTTGAGCCTGATGAGATTTGATCTGCCAAATTGCAGGCAGCCAGGTGTCAGCAGAAGTAGCCTGAAGTTCTGCACTCTAACCACTGCACCACCACAGCTTATGATGTTGAAGAGCACTGGCCCAAGACAGAACCTCACTGCATGCTTCCCTCCATGTATATGTAGTTCCATTGACAACTCAGCACAACAAATGCTGAGTGCAGTTGGTCAACCAGCTACGGATTCATCTGATGGTGATGCTGTCTGTCCCACATTGTTCTACCTTACCAAGAAAGTAGGCTGTCATCTACTTTTTCAAATGCCTTGGTTTAGTCCAAGTATAATTATAACAACAGCATTTCCCTCATCCACTCACTTAGTCACTTTATCAAAGAAGGCAATGCAAAGTTGCCAAGTTTGAAAAACAAGGAATTATATGAATAGGCTTGTGAGAAAGTTGCAAAAGGTGACTGGGACACAGCAACTGTCATACAAGTAAGTTACAAAGCATCTGAATTTTGATCACATGATTGTGGGGTTGTGTCAGAGGTCATGTAAAACATGTAAAAAGTTATACCCACCAATCACGACATCCCCTTTGGAAGTATGCAGCCTTATGTGGAACTCAGAAAAAGAGTATAGCGCTTCGTAAGGCTAACCTCAAACTTACGATTTTCTTTGCTTTTTTCTGAACTGTAGTGCCTAGTATTGAAATCCACCATTGCTTTTTATCCCACCCTGCTCTGCTCGGCTCCGGAACCCTGACAATAGCCGTCTCCGTTCAAAAGGCGCTCCAACACAGTGGCTCCGTTTCCCGTACTCGATTGTGGACTATTTAAAGCACTTACCGGATAGTTTTCCTAGCTGTTTTCCCGGGAGCCATGAACGAACTGCCCTTCCTTGCAAAAGGAAAAAAAATAAAAAGGCTTCCCAGAGTCCACTCCGGATCGCGCTAGAGGAAGACTTGCAAGTCTTCCGTCCCTTCAAGGCTTCGATTCTAGTCCCACCCCATCCAGGGATATTGACGAGTAGTCATTTTTCCTTTGGTTTATTCATTAGCAAGTCAGAAATAGCGAATATAGAGGTGTCCATCGCTGAAAAAAACGAGTTGTGAGCAAGCGGTTACTAAAAGCTACAAAATGAGATGTCCAAAGATCCATATCCGAGTTATTTTAGTGGGAATAATAACCAAAGAACTACACAGTGCAGCATTCTACCAATTCAACTCTCATTTTCCGTCTGTATCGCTAAGAGTAATGTTTTACGACCTCATGGATTTAATATATACTTCCGGTCCGTATTACAGTTCAAGTCTTTCGAGGGTTGAAGAGTGGCGGAAATGCTTCAGTTAGCATTGCTTGACAGATGAAATACATGCCCTGAAGTGTAGCCTACCAAAACCGATGTGTAAACACAAACGCTTTACTTTTTTCTTTCTTTCTTTAGTGCAACAGATTAGCAGAGTTACTTCCGTTGAAAACTTGCGTTAGGAAAAACTAGAACCGGGTTTTCAAAACAAATGTTCATTAATGAACGAAGGAACAAACCTTTCTTTGCTTTTAACTTCGAGATTTCCTTCTCTTTTGCGCACGAACAGATTATGACAAAACGTTCCCAAATATCCTTAACTCCACTAACCGAAATCAACGAAGAAGCACATCTTCTTCTACAGCAGCATCTTTTTTTTGGAGGTGGGGGAGAGCGGGGAGATAAATACCAAACTACTAAAGAAGGAGACCTGATTTTTTTTAATAAGTTAGAAATGACAGTTTAGAAAAGATATAAATAGCAAACGTGTATGTGTTCTTTCACCAGGTTTTATGCATTTTTACCTCTCTCTCCCCTCAAATGGAAGATGTTTCCCAGCTTAAAGGGAACCGGAAATTAGGTTCCTGCAAATTTTACATAGGTCTGTTTTCAGCGAGAAAGAAGGTAGGGCTCCTTCTATCGGACTAATTGTGTAAAAACAGCGTAAAATGCAAAGTCAAAGATCCAAACCTTTTCATTTATTTTGTAGATGTTTTCTTACATAAGAATTTAATTATTCTGTTGAATAAGATTAAGCCCCGTTCTATGGCTCTTAGTAGCCAGTTAGATTCGTGGATAGGAGGGCAATGCTCGCTTCCATAGCTATAATAATATGACAGAGTCAGGTGAGTGGAAGTTTGTTGTTGTTAGTTGCAAAGTCATGTCCAACCCATTGCAACCCCATGGACAACGTTCCTCCAGGCCTTCCTGTCCTCTACCATCCTCTGGAGCCCATTTAAGCTCACGCCTACTGCTTCAGTGACTCCATCCAGCCACCTCATTCTCTGCCATCCCTTTCTTCTTTTGCCCTCAATATTTCCCAGCATTAGGCTCTTCTCCAGTAAGACCTTCCTTCACATTAGGTGGCCAAAGTATTTGAGTTTCATCTTCAGGATCCGGCTTTTCAAAGAGCAGTCAGGGTTGATCTCCTCTAGGACTGACTTTGATTGCCTTGCAGTCCAAGGAGTCTTCGCCAGCACCATAGTTCAAAGGCCTCAATTCTTTGGCGCTCAGCCTTTCTTATGTAGCTTTCACAGTTACACATTGCAACTGGGAAAACCATAACCTTGACTATATGCACTTTTGTTGGGAGGGTGATGTCTCTGCTTTTTAGTATGCTGTCTAGATTTGCCATAGCTTTCCTGAGAGGGCCAGATTCCATGATCTTAGTTTTCTTAAAGTTGAGTTTCAAGCCAACTTTTGCACTCTCCTTCTTCACCTGCATCAAGAGGCTCTATAGTTCCTCTTCACTTTCTGCCCTTAGCTTTAACTTATACCTATGGCAACCCTTCAGTTTGAGGATATGATGGCTTATTAGCTTATTAAATAAATAATTAGAGGTTTTTGTAATCTATGAATTAACTCACAAAGTTATAAATTGTGCCTTTACCTGATAGAAGGAATTCTTCTTTAACAGAGGGAGCAGGGGGGAAATGCCATCACTGTTCTAGGATATCTTGAACCATCAAGGAAGGTGACATGATATTTTGCTTCAGCAGTACTTAGGGTTTTCTGGACAAGAGGGACATCTTACCTCTTAGAGGTAAGTGAAGTTCATCATTAGCATAGAGAAAAACACATCCAGAGGCAACAACTTACAGTATATGAAGCAAAATTAAATAATGAAGTATTATGGGATGGCTTTGTGTGCATGTGTAACTATCATGTAACTTTGTAACTACCGGTAATTTGCAATTCTCTCTTATTTCCTATAAAATTGTATAAAAATAACTGCATCTGATTCTGGTGCTCTCCTTGACAGTATCCTCTTCTGTACAGAAATAAAAGAGTTTATTTCTCTTTTCTTTGATTCTGTGTAGACGTTGGTTCTTCACACTGGGTACAGGAACCCAGCCAACAATAGCAGCTGCTGTTGAAGCTATTTAAACCAGTAGAGGTAGTCAACGCTATAGAAACCATTCTGAAATAAAATGGGCTGGAATTACACGATAATATTTCATATTAGAAGAGCACAATTTGCCAGGAATCAGCAACCTTATTTACATACTTTCTATTATTGTGCCTTCACTAACCACCTAACAGATAAGAATCATGTGGAACAAGTTGCAAAAGCAGCTTTACAGCCAGCCAAATCAAATAACTAACAAGTTGTATAGAACTAGAAGGTCCCACAAGATTCAAAACTTTTGTGGAAATTCTGTCCCATTATTTGTTTCAGACAAAAAATTGTTTCAGAAATGGGCCTGAATCAATAAACTTCATGAATCACATGGAAGAAAAGAACCGGAGAGCCTTAAAACATATTCTCCATAGGAACCATTTATTTATTAAATTTATTAGCCGCCCATATTATCGTAAGGTAACTTATAATATTAAAAAGATAAAACTATATAAATAAACCACTTATAAATAAAATTCTATCATATCTCAAGACCTAAAATGGACACCTAACATCAAAAATGTCATCAAATAAGCACAACAAAGAATGTTCCTTCTGCACTAACTCGGGAAGCTGGAACTGCCCAAGAAGCTGCTCATAACAGTTCTACAGAGGAATTATTGAGTCTGTCATCTGCACCTCTATAACTGTCTGGTTTGGTTCTGCAACCCAACAAGACAGCCACAGACTTCAGAGGATAATTAGAACTGCAGAAAAAACAATCACTCCCAACCTGCCTTCCACTGAGGACCTGTATACTGCACGAGTCAAAAAGAAGGCTTTGAAAATATTTACAGACCCCTCGCAATCACACTTGGCCAATAAAGAATTCTATTCTATTCTATTCTATTCTATTCTATTCTATTCTATTCTATTCTATTCTATTCTACCGTACTACAAAAACACAATATACAACCCTAGCTAAAAGATGGAGAGGGAGGGAATAGGATAAGCAGGGGGAGGTAGGATCTGTTATTAATCTATCACCCCCAATGTGAGGTTCCCCCTTTGGAGCCCCAGACCAACTGGCAGATCTGTTTTTTTAAGCTCTTGTGGAAGGTCAGGAGCCAACCTCACTCAAGGGGGAACAAAATATTTCAAAAGGCAGTACCAACAGCAGAGAAGATTCCTCTCCTGGACCCCATCATCTGGAAGATTCAGGTTGATGAGGCCTGCAGTATGTTTCCTCTGCATGGGTGGGATGTGCCAATCCCAATGGGATGAGATGGTCCCTCAGGTAGCCTGGACCCATTCCCTAAAGGGCTTTAAAGGTGATTACCAAGACCTTGAATTGCACCCAGAAGCAAACTGGAAGCTAGGGCTGCTCACAATAGTGTGGTGTTACATGGACCAATATTGGGGCCTCAAAAACTGCCTGCGCTGCTGTTCTCTGCACCAATTGTAGCTTCCAAATGCTCTTCAAGGGTAGCCACAACAGTGCCTGTTGCAACACTCCAAACATGAGATGACTAGGACTTGGATGACTGAGCCCAGGCACTCTAATCCAGGAGAGGCTGCAATTGGTGCACAATCTGAAGTTGTGCAAAGGCTCTCCTAGCTATGACTGTCACGTTTTGATATTTTCTGATATCCCTTCTTGATAAAAAATATACATTCCAGAGCATAGTTCCGAATTGTGTTCAGTATTCAAGATTTTGCAGATGTTGTTCTTTATCTGCACACTTTGGGAATTTGTGGATAGTCTGAGCCTCAGAAACTAACGGAATTTAATTATTTGGTACAGTGGTGAAATTCAATTTTTTTTACTACCTGTTCTGTGGACGTGGCTTGGTGGGCGTGGCAGGGGAAGGATCCTGCAAAATCTCCATTGCCTTCTCATTCTGGGCCCAGCCAGAGGTGGTATTTGCCGGTTCTCTGAACTACTCAAAATTTATGCTACCGGTTCGCCAGAACCTTTCAGAACCTGCTGAATTTCACCCCTAGTTTGGTATCTTTGAATCAGTATTGACTAATACTGTTACTTATACAGACAAGTCCATGAATTCTTTTAGTAAAAATATTTGGAAATAGGTTGCCTTTGCTACCTCCTTAAGGTTAAGAGTGATGGGTGCAAAGTTTATGGCTAAGAGGACTAGAACGTGTATCCTCAGTGCCTTTAACCATTGCAAGTATGCCTGATGTTTGCCCTTTTGATTTAATTATCTTAGTTTGAAACAACTTTCAACTGAAGTTAATGGTTAATTTTTGCTCCTCTTGCAAGATCAGACAGTCAACATTAAGGCATGTGATCTGATGGCACCTGAAGGAGTATCTTCTTTGTTGTGGCCTCCTGGAATAGCATCCCTGCAAAGCAGGGGTGGGTTCCAGCTGGCACCACTGCCAGTTTGCTCATATGTGCATTTGATGTGCATTGTGCATGCATGTGCACTGCAATAGAAATTGTGTGCATGCGCAGAACTGAAAAACAAGATGGCGACAGCAGTGACTAGGAAACCAGTTCGGGGGCATGGCAGGGCTGGGTTGCTGCCGGTTCCAGCGACCCAGGCCACCAAACTACTACCCATTCGGCCGAAGTGGTTTGAACTGGTAGGAACCCATCACTGCTCCAAAGACTTTAATAGCCAGAACCATCCTTTCTTTAAAACATGCTTTGAATGCAAGCTTTTTTTAATTTACAGTAATATGTGAGCTCCCTCAATGAAAGGTTTTACAGATTTTTAATGGATGATCGTTCCAATGGGATAACCACCTTCCTCTTCTGTCCTGTTAGATGTTTTGTATTTTGGTTTTTAATTCTGCCTCAGAAATGTGAAGAATGAATGAATGAATGAATAAATACTATTATCTTATTTAGTAGCATTAGATTCTAAGGGTAAATTTTACATGCTGTACAAATACTATTTTGTTCTTGCTATTCTTTCGGAGTATTGTTCTCGTTTGATAAGACAACCTGAAATACTTTACCTTTGATCCTATCGGATAAGGATCATTTCATAAGGAGAACAATAGTATCATTAAAGAAACAGTTTTCCTCCCCGAGGCTCTACTGCTCCCAACCTATCCCTTCTTCTTTTGACACAGCTATGCCAATGAACACTTCTAATGTTTTCTAATGCAGAGCTGCATATTCCGTTTGGGCTACATGCTCTACTGCATCACACAAACAATGAAAGATTTTCTCTGCTAGGGGAAGCTGACACATGTCTATTTATTCTAGCAAACGATCTAAGAGTATGATTGATAAATACTCTCCACTCATTTAGACTCTAAAGCTGCATTAGCACATCTGTAGCAAGAGGTGTGAAAGATTGTATTTCAGAGTTACAAAAAGTGCAGCCTACCAGCATCATTTCTATGATTCGTTTGCTTGTTTTTGGCTTGTTTTAAACTTAGTTTTGACTAGTGGAGGCAATTGAGTTTCTTACAATTCCTGAAACTGTCTAAAACTGGGTTCTGACTCAGATACTTTTAAAATATGACTGCTAACATAACAAAAAAAAACCTTCATCACACCCAAATAAATGTAAGTTGCTCTTGTAAATAATACCTAGCACAATTTTAACAAACTAGACTTATTTGTCTTGATCTGAATTGCAGGTAATCTAAAACTGTGAGGCCAGGCCAAATACTTTACCCTTACAGCCCTACAAATTTCCTGTAGTCATTCAATAATACCTCCAATTTGCTTGTGTTTTTTAGCTGTTGTTCTCTATTTTAAGTTGTGAGTGATGAGAGTACCATCAAAAAATCAGGTTAGGGGCAGATTGCTATGGACAATATCCGTTTTTAAGTGGTCACTAAGAGGTGGCAATAACTTCATTGATAAAAAATAACTATTCCGTAAAGACAAATAGCCACATTTAGTGTTTAATTATGCTTCTATAATTTTCCTAAAATTGATTTATATAATTAAAACATTTCTTTATTTATAACATTTCATGCTTCCCACAAAAATATAATTTATTTTCTTCACTCGTGTCTTAAGAAAAAAACTCAGTGCTGGGTGTGGCCCCTTCTACTTTGGCACAGCCTCCTCAGACCCCAAGACACTGTGAGACTTGGGAAGCTGAGCTTGGCTTCTGTTCCAGCTCCAGAGGAAATGCCCCATTCAGCTTTGTTGTGTCTCTTTTGAAGCAACTGGCTATTCTTGGGAACACCTGCCTCCTCCAGGATCCAAGGAATTATCTCTCCTGCCACATAGCAGGGGACTGCAATGCTTCACCATCACATTTCCTGCTTCCCTTCATAGTTGCACCCAAGTGTGACTTTGCTATTTCTCCTACATGTGGTGGGTTATGTTTCCCCACCTCTCATTCTGAAGAGTAATCATGATTAGAGAAGAATGAGTACAAGGCAGTTACTAGATTTTGAAATGTGAAACATTTTAAAGGAGAACAATTGTCTTCTATACAGTACAGTAACTAATTTTCCTAGGGCAGCTACTTGAACAGTCGGCAAAGAGCCAGTTTGGTATAGTGATTAAGGCATCAGTTTAGAAACTAGGAGAATGTGAGTTCTAATTCCACTTTGGACATGAAAGCCAGCTGGGTGACTGTGGGCTGATCAGTTTCTCTCAGCCCAACCCACTTTGGAGACTTGTGAGAAAAATAGGAGGAGGAAAGAGTATGAGGTATGATTGCTGCTTTGAGTTACATATTAAAAATAATAAAAATGGGTTAAAAACAAATAAAAGTCCAACATAACTACCAGTAGCTAGCTGGAATTTTGTGAGCTGGGAACAAAACATGATATAAAGTCCTCTTCTTGTGGGTAATAGAAAGCAAGAATTTATAGGAATCACATACACCAGAAATTAGATATTACTTTGCTTCATCTGCTGCTTATCTGTGCAGGCAGTAAATGTTCTTTTCTCACATGTGCAGCCATTTCAGCACATCAGATCTCTCTTCTGACCTTGCTCCTTCCATATGCTGTTGCTCTACATGTCATCATTTAAGGAACAAATGAATGAACATCCACTTTGGCTTTGGACTATTTCCAGCAATATGACTTTTAATTAGGTAAGTACTGAGGCAAGTAATATTGATGTAATAATTTGGGAGAGCATCCAAAGACAACTATTATCTTTTGCTGCCCATTATCTCGGTAATAAAGCCAAGTGACCCATAGAAGGTAAAATCAAAGAGCAATTATGGGCTTTTCAGGCTGATGGGAGCACGCCTCCTGTCTTCTTCGTCCCTGGATAGCCTTGTCTGCCACCACTCTGCTATGAACTTGCTACAGAACTGGACCCGGTGCCAGTGGTCTCTTGCGTTTGTGTTTCATTTAATGAACAGAATGGTTTCCTGCCACAAGTCCATGTCTACCTGTATAACAGTAGGGTAAAAGAATGGGAACCATTTTACAACCTGCTGCTGATGGATAGTGGCCAATAAATTTTAAACAGTGGTCTATCAGAATTGAAGAATAGAGCTAGACTCCTCAGATGGCATACTGTAATCACTTTAATCATACTGTAACTGGAATTATGGGACCAAGAGCGCCCCTTCCTTCCACTCACTGGGTACTCTTTCTTGAAGAGAACACCAAGGAAGTTGGCATTTTTGGAAGAAAAGAAGGAAAGAAAGATAAATCTTAATAAATGCAGTGATCTGTGCTTTTTATTTCTGTCTCTATGTATGTGGATGTTGTTTTATTTTATTCAGTCTGGATTATGATAGAATGGGATGTATTTATTCAGCACGTGAGAAAGAACTGAGAGTTGAGGGGCCAAATCCTTCAGTCAGACCTCCACTACTCTGCTGTGATTAGTGCATCTTTTCCCCACTGGGTAGTGAACTACTTATGGTAAGAGAGATGGCAGCAAAGTTGGAGGATTCAACTAATAGTTTGCCTATCATGCACTATCCATGCATTACCAGGACAGGATAATCCAGCAATGATTCCCAATAAAGGCCATAGAGGCAAGTTAGGGGTCACCAAAGAAAGTACAAGGAGTCCCTCACTTACATTTCATTTAGTGACTGTTCAAAGTTACAACAGCACTGAAAAAAAGTGTGACCGTTTTTCACACTTACAACCATTGCAGCATCCCCATGATCACATGATCAAAGTTCAGATGCTTGGCAACTGACTCATATTTATGACTGCTTCAGTGTCCTGGGGTCATATGATCAGCTTTTGCAACCTTCTGACAAGCAAAGTCGATGAAAAAGCCAGATTCACTTAACAACCGTGTTATTAATGTAACAGCTGCAAAATGTTTCACTTAACAACAAAGGCAAGAAAAATATAAAATGGGGCAAAACTCACTTAGCAAAGGTTTCACTTAGCAACATAAATTTTGGGCTCAATTGTGGTCAATGTTGAGGACTACCAGTATATCTAATTTTTGGTTAATATAATTTTCTGTTAGCTGAAGAATGGAGGAATAGCTATCTCAGTAATGAGGAAATCAATTCTAAACCATACTTTGCCTCCACTCTCTCAGCTTAAATATCCAATATGGGGTACTATTTATTAACTCACTTCCCATCATTCTTTAGTACTCCAAACACTTTAATATTTATTTGGTTACTTAAAAAAGTTTTATCTTGCTTATTGGCTGAAGAATGGTTCGCAAAAGTAGAAAAATGGACACTAAGTAAAAAAAACAAAAAAAAAACTAAATACTCTTACAAAAGCATTGTTTTTATACAAAACAAAATTATAGTAATTTCACTGTCTTCAGCCATGCATCCATATCCCAAACAATCACATATTTCAATTTATTTGTATCCAATCACCACATTGCACATTTGTATTAAAGTGGCAATCTGGAATCAGGAAAGATTTGTAACCTTGTAAGATTTCCTAGGATATACACAATCCAACTAACTTCTTGACTCATTGCAGAAGATACTGTATATTATGTATGCATACTGTACAATAATAATATTGAGGCATTTCCATGAATTGCATTCTGATCATGTTCCTGACAGTTTGAAACTGTCTATTTACCTCATGGCAGAATTTATGTCATTAAATTCCCTTGATTGTGCTGACTTCTGCTTAAGCTTCCAAGTCTACTCCAGTTCTTTTGTGTTCTTCATTTCTTTAGGAGACCAGGTTCCTTTGATATGCATAGCCTAGATGTGGAAAAAACTGGACCACTTGGAAGAGGCATCTGCTCCTTGGAATGGAGGGGTTTGTCACACACACACAGTACATGCTGAGCTACAATTGTCCATTCCAAACACTTCCCCACCAACCTTTTTGTCTTTTTGGTGCCAGATAAAACACCTGCTGTGAGCTCCATTTAGTGTGTAAGTTCCAAAAAATTTCCATGGCCCCTTTTGACGCACCCAAATTCAAGAACAAAGGAAGTGAGCATTTTCTGGGCCTCTCTATCAGCTTTTCCCCTCCTCCAAGAATTGGTGTCATAGCCCTTTGGAGCCAAACACATTACCAAAACATTTGCATATTTTACAACAGAAATATTCCCACCCACCTCACACTTCACTATCAGTATGGAAACTGTCCTTTTCAGGACAGATGCCACAGAGGCAATAATGCAAAAACTTTTCCCATCCTTGAGCACTTTAGATCTCTTGCTTTGGCTCCATACCAAACCAGTCATTCTTATTAATATATACATTGCTGTGCACTACAATCATGTAGTAGCCTCAATGCATAAGAGTTTTAATCTTTAAATTATTTTTATTTGTCTTTTTTTCATGTGCAAGCTGCCCAGAATTACCATGTAGGGGAGATGAGTAGCATAAAAATTATAAAAAATAAACATTACTTTAAATACATTTTTATCCATGAGCTATTAGAGAGGAATTCAGATAATTATATAGCAGCATGTTTAAATCTTAATCATTTTGCAAAAGTTACTTAAAAATAGTAATACAAATAAATGTATGGTATTTTTATTTTCAAATAAAGACTAACATTTTATTTATTTTTATCCAGAATGTCTTGATGCAACCTGAGAGCTTTTGCACTGACTACATATGAATCTGTTTATTGATTCACCATCAATTCAAGCTCATAATATAGTCCCAATGTTATACACCACAGATGGTGGGACATAATCTCCCATAATTTATGGCTATCGGAGACTTCATCATAGTGCAACACAGCTGGCTTTCCCACCATGACTTAAACATTCACATGTTTTCTCCTTCAGACGCTGCCATTCTAATTTTTCTCGGCTTCCTATGCAATAATTTCTTTGTAAAACAGCTCAGGCTGCTGTTCATTTTGATATATCTATTTTGTTTTATAAATATTAGGTTTTAATTAACCATATTTTGAAGAAAAATATCTTTCATATCCCACTGGAAGAATAAAAAATTAGCTTATAGATAAATATACGTCAAAACATTACATTCCTGTTTAATAGGAAAGCATATACTAATCTTTTGTCTCAATAGAAAAGAATATTTGTAGCTCAGACTGGAAGAAAATAACAAAGCTTAGAGGGCACCAAGGACTCCATAGTTCAACCCTGAATTACAAATATGCTCTTCTATTGAGACCAAACATTGCAGAAAACACTGCAGAGAACAGGAACACACACACAAATATATATTAATTAGTACTCTAAGGAAGCTCAAATGCTTGAGACAAGATGAAGTAATGGTAGAATTACATTGCTGTCTTGAACAGTTATACTATATATGGTAAAAAGCTATTTTTTCCACACTCGCAAAGACATTTGAACTGCTTATCAATGGATTAAAACCTGATTGCTTTTATATTGAGAATAATTATCTGGAACTGCACTTCTTTTTGGCTATATATCATTATTTCTTTTTTAAATTCTTAAATTCTTAAACAAATAAACAAACAAATCCTTGCATTTATTTGTTTAAACTTATCCCCCCACTCACTGCCTGAAGTATATATCGACACCCTCACAACAATGCTATAGATAGGTGGAATAGTAACTAGTCCTATTCTAACGTATATCACCAGGACAAGGAGACTTCAGATGTGTTTGTGTGTGTTTATCTCTTTTTATTAGATGTTTAAGCTCCGTCAATGGAAATTGGTTGATATTTATATCTTGTTTCAGATGCAAAGAACAATTATGTAGATTCAGATCACCTTTGATTTCCAAAGGTGATCTGAATTCACTGGGCTCTTACATAAAGAACTACATTTGTTTACCCCAAACCTCTTTTATTTCAGCAACATGATTATAGGGAGAAAGGTTTTATTATTGGTATTGTTATACAGTTATGAGAGATTATTATTGATTCACTACATGCAACCATTTCTTTGAAGATCTGTCTATCTTTTGCACACTCCTGCTAGACAATGCTAGACGACCTTAGGAAAGGTAAAAAGAACCTAGATATTGGGAATATGTACAAGTAATTGTGATTTCCAAGTATGGTATCTAAGATCTCTGTGGCAATGAAGTACTGTTGTTGGAGATAAGGAAAATCCACACATAGGAGTCACAGGAGGATAAGGAATCCAACAACAAAGCTCTTTGAATAACTTGGGCCAGATACTATTTGTCAGCCCAATCTATCTCACAGGGTTATTTTATGTGACAGTAAATAAGGACAAATTTCCACACGTAACCTCGAGTCTCTAGTTGGAAGCTGTCCCATTCCAAATATTGATGAACTGCAACTCCTTACTGGCTATATTTTCTACACTTCATGGGTAGCTTTAGTTTAGTAATACATGGAGTGCTACAGGTTATCAATCCCTCTCCAGAGAAAGACAGTATACAAATGTTATAATACAATAAAAAATACAATTGCTTTATAATGATAATATTTACCAGTACTAGACAAACTCCTACATTCAGCAGATGTTTGGATGATACTCTGAGTCCAGTAAAAGAATCTCTTTTATCATTTTGATACTTATGTGATAAATCCATGTTTTCTCAAGTATGAACTATGAGGAAAGAATGTTCCTGGGCTTCTGTGGCACCTTTGAACAAAGTTGTTGATAACACAGGAAAGGCAAAGGAGGAAGATGAGCATCCAGATTTTTCCAGAGCTAGAAGCCTGCTGAGCATTGTCAACTTTTATAGGCAAGTGGGAGGACAAAGCAGCAGGACAATTCAGAAGGCAAGCGCTTTGATCTTGACTGTGAACCCAATTGCTTGTGTTTCCAATGTGACTTTGCCTGCAGTGAAAGAAAAAAAAATCCTAGGATAAGATTTCTAGTGGGCAAAGGAAGTACCGATTCTACCATTTTGCTATTGCTGCTAAGCTCAAAGCAAGCTACCTATTGTAATTTCATTTCATTTTTTTTTTCATTTTCACTTTATTTGTATGCCACCCTTTTCCCTGGGGGGACTCAGGGCGGCTCACAGTTCAAAAGGGAGGGGGGGAGGACAAACAATTTACAACATGGAGACACTACATCATTTAAGATGTAATCATGTACATTCTGTTGCATTTAGCATACAATCATCTAACAGTTTGGAAAACATTTTCTTCTATTGTACAGTTCTGGGGTGTGTTTTTTTGCATAATCTTTTTATTTTCAAATTTAACTACAGCCTAATACAAATTTAACTATAGCCTGACACAACAACTTTATGTTAATATTCTCAAATCAACGTGCATTGTTTCACCTCTATTTTCTATATCCAGCTTTGTAACTCTCTCCTTAAGCCATGTTGCATTTTAATTATGTATTTAAATAGACCTTTTGCCCATGGTTAACTTAATAATGGCTTGCCAAATTATTATCTGTATTTTCAGTACATCAAACAACTAATTAACCAAGATTGAGTTCACATAGCATATTGGGGTAAAGTATGTTGATTAGTTTGTACTTCAGTGTGTCACTTAATATACTTTGTGGTCTTGCTCACATAGGCTATTAAATCATTAATAATGATTTATGGACCAAACTGGTGAGATTCATGTATTGCAATATGCCAAAATGAAAGTAACCACATTGTTGTGGAAAGTAAAAATAGGCAAGTTCATTTTCGGCATTGTAAATGACTTACTCTGCAATAGCTTGGCCTGCATTGATATCTGCAGGAGAGGGGACCAAACTAATTGTAACAATGATTTATTTTAACATTTAAACATTTAATTCTCTGGAGGGAAATACTTATTATTATTTTTGTATATAATAGAAATGGGGAAAGAAACCGGGGTGTGAATTTATTGTATGGTAACATTTTTAGCATATTATTTTGCAAAATGTCATGATACAGAGCAAAATAAATCATATGACATTGGAATTATCTCTGAACAGTATGGGGATATTTACCACAGGTGTTGGACTTATAGGAACCATTATTTAACTTATTTAATTACTATTTGTTTAATAAATTCTAATTGAAAGCACATTGTACAAACTATAAATTGTGGCTTACCATTGTATTCATATAAGATATTAAGCAAGAAACATCACATTGTGATGTGAATGAATACACTACATTTATTTATTATGATACTTTAAATACCACCTGTTGAGTTCCTCAAAATATAGAATATCGTTAACCAGAGTTTAAATCCCAATGTGGAGCCAAAATATGGTTTAGAATTGATTTTCTGATTCAATCCTCCTCACATTCAACAATCTGGAGGCACAGCAAGAGCCAGAACTATGGTTCATCAATTATGAAATTCTGAACTTGATTAGCCATGGTTGGTTAGACATTGTGCCACACCATAATCAATCATGGGTTGGCAACATGAAGAAGTTGAGTCAAACATGCAGTGGTATGTTTTTGTGTTCTGGAAAAGAGAAAGTGGATATAATGCATAGTGAGTTCATTTGTATAACTAACTATAATGTGAATCCCTTGATGTCGGCTTATTGCTTATGCAATTAGTATATTAGGTAAACTAACCCAATTATGGCTTATTCAATCAACCATAATTAAGGAACGCATAGCTTAATGCAGTATATGACATTATCAGAGGTTTTTGGCTTAAGCCAGTAGCTCTGTGATCTACATCAAACTTTTCTGTTCATAAGAAACACAACATGGCCATCAATAATAGAGATGTCTGAAATGCAGAAGCATTTATTTTTAAATCAGAGGGCAGGTTGGAAATAATATTTAGAATGAAACTATGTAACATGATTTGTACCTCATTTTCATTTACAAGAGCTGGATTAAATGTATTTGGTCACTGAATCAGCAATCATTTTATTTATATATTCAGTTATAATTCTGTGCATTTTCATTTCCATATTTTGTCCTTCCAGCTTTCATTGCAGATTTAACTCTCCAGAAAATTCATTTGCACAGATTTACAGATAGTCTTCGACTTATAAAAGTTTATTTAGTGACCATTCAAAGTTACAGTGAAAAAAAGTTAAGTTATGACCATATTTCTCACTTACGACCATTGCAACATCCCCATGGTCACATGGCCCATGATGGTTGCAGTGTCCTGGGGTCATGTGATCACCTTTTGCAACATTCTGATAAGCAAAGTCAACGAGGAAGACAAATTCACTTTACAATCGTGTGATTAACTTAATAACTGTAGTGATTCACTTAACAACTGTGGCAAGAAAGGTTGTAAAACGGGGCAAAATTCCCTTAACAAATGGAACACTTAGCAACAGAAATGTTGGGCTCCATCATGGTCATAAATCAAGGAACTACCTGTGTTAAATCAAGCTAATCATTACTTTTAGTTTTCAGTTTCTATGCTTCAGAGCTTTCGCCATTCTATTTCCAAACATTTCTCTGCAATAAGAGAACTAAAATTTTACTATTTAAGAATGAACTATGGAATCCCCAGAATTCCTGTATGAGTTTACTAGCAATTCAGGAATAATTTGGTGTGTGGGGGCTACAAATGCATTGTTTCACTCTAACTATAAACACAGTGGAATCCTGCTGCTAACCCGTTGCATCTCTTCGGATAATCAATCTTTCCAAAACTCAAATTATCTTTGTTGTCAGGAAAGGTTTACTGAAATTCAGTTAATACTTTTACTTCTTTATTATATTTCATAAGGTATACATTGCTCTCATCCTTTCCAAGATTTACACCTTCTAGAAATCTGTTTAGTCTTTTCTTTTAGTTTTCATTTAAGTACAGATAAGCTGGATAATCTAATTTATCTTTAGCCATAAATAACTGGAGCAGTTCAAGCCAGACTTTGACCTCTTCAATTTGTCCATATCTCCTTAGGTAACAATAGGTTGGAATGAATAACCATTCCCTGCTCTTATAGAAGTTGCTTTGTTTTTCTTGAACCCAAGGCCACTGCAATGACACATGTTTAAATCCATAAACTATGCATGACAAAATGTCACTTCCTACCCCGTTTCTCAATTCATTTTCTTCTCCATATAGTAAATAGAAGAAAAAATTCTACAGCTTGGCAGAATTTTGCATGCTCAATTTGACAAGTTATTAAAGAAGATCCATATATTATAGGGAATAATTGATCCTTTAATTGACTAAAGTGAAGATGAAAATAGAAAGATGGTATCACTTTTTGTGAAAAATAGGTTATCATGACCTTTAGTCTGCTATGCTATTTTTGCATTTTACCTTGCAATCTAATAGCCCTTTATTCCTGCATTCCACCTATTTTACCCATTACCACATAAATGGCAACGCAGTTGATATAAGACAACAAACATCAATAATGCTTGTAAAACAATCTGACTAATCTCATAAATTTCTGGATTCCAGGACTCTTCCTATGCAATGTGGCACTACACTGTAAGGCAGGGGTGTCCAAACTTGGGAACTTTAAGGCTGGCTGGGGAATTCTGGGAGTTGAAGTCCACAAGTCTTAAAGTTCCCAAGTTTGGACACCCTTGCCATAAGGAGTTGGTGTACTGTATTTACTCCTCTTTCTGGTGCTTCAGTTTAATTATTGACATAATACTTATGCTGTAATTTGCAAGTATCCATTGGTGTGCTTACTTCTCCAAACACTTCACAACTGAAAAATGGTTATGCTCAATTGGGGATCCAAAGACCCTATAGGTCCAGAAGAACACCCTAAACTACAAATATTTATGAAACGTAGATTCATTACTATCAACAGCTTGATAATATTCATGTCACTAATCATAGTTCTACAACTTCTATTATAAATAGCTCAATAGTGATGCAATTAAATTGCACCTTTCTGAAGATTCTGTTCTTTGCATGTTTTCATACAAGACACAGATGATCTGCCCATACGCTGAAGATTATTTTCAGTTGCAAAAGCTTAAAACATCTCAAGATGCTCTCAGCAGATGGTTCATCAGTGATCTGGTAAGAATAGAATTTAGCAGTTTACAGTTTATCTATCAGCAACCTTCTGTTTCATAAAGGGAAAGACTGACTGTCCTGTCTATTTGTTTCTATCATATCAAAGTAAACAATTGACTGATTTAATTGTCCAGACATAGGAAAAGGATGTTGCTTACATTGGAGGCATTAATTCAATTTAAAGCTTGATCTGCTGTATGGATATTGACTCAACCATAATCTGTCTGACACTGAAAGAAAATTATAGTTTCACTGAAATAGAGTTCTTTCTCTAAAGATTGTGCTGGGAAACAAATTTATTATTTGAATTTATAGAGATTCTCCATAAATACATTAAGCATATATGTAGAATCAGGAGGTTCTTTTATACTATTGATATGGAAATGAATTTAACTGAGCACCATGAGACTTACTACTGAGAAACATATATGAGATTTGTGGTGTTTTCGTGACACCTGAGACTGTACAAATTAAAAACTGATTTGTATGATATGCTATTCGCCTAACACCCATGTTTTTAGCTTTCTGTGTTATGGGCTTGAAACAGCCATAATATTAGATGACCAGAAACTGGACTTTGGAATTAATGCAGAACATGATTACAACAGCCTATATCTAAATATCCAAAATGTAAATCCATTTTGAGTTGGAGTAATACTATAATGTACTAACATTCATTAGCTGAACTTTTCAACTTAACATCTCATACAAAATAGTTGTCAAGTAATCTTACTTTCAAAAGCTCACTAATGATGAGTTTGACTTTTTGTATGCAAACATTTCAGTTGTAATATATTTCATTTGGTCTAGTGGTTAAGGCATCTGGTTAGAAACCAGGAGATTGTGAGTTCTAGCCTGGTTTTAGGCATGAAAGCTGCCTGGGACACTTAGGACAAGTGACCTATGTCTCAGTCCACCTTACCTCTCAGGGTTGTTGTGGGAAAATAAGAGGAGAAAAGAGGTATGTTTATCACTTTGCATACTTTATGCAAATAATAAAGGCAGGATGAAGAATCTAAAATAACAAATAAGAAGAATCATATATCATATATATGATATGGATAATTACATTCTTCTTGGCAAAAATACAAAGTGGCTTGCTGTTGCCTTTTTCCATTTTAAAAAAAATCAAGTTCATTTATATAGCCGTAGAATTAATCACTGGATTACTTCTTGGATAGCATCCAAGTGATATCAGATCTGACCTGCTGATCTGACTTTCAGAATCAGTCAAGTTCAACTAGGAATTACCTTCTATCCAATAAGCCATATATTTCTCAACCTTGTGAACTTAAAGATGTGTGGATCTCAATTTACAGAATTCCCCAGCCAGATATACACAATGAATGAACATGAATTAGAGATTGTTTTAAAATCTAGGGTTTAATCCTATAAATGTATAAAGAAATGATGGCTAATAAACCCTCCAGGATTTAATTCATGGTTAAGGGAAGAGACCAGAGTTTTCTTACAGATAAGAAGTGTTCCCTCCCCACCCAAGGCTACAGTAAAATTCTATTGAAAAACTTTACAATTATAGGCCAATTTTAAACATTTAATCTTCAAGAAAGGTAACTAAGGATGTGATGACCTTCTAGTTTTAGACACAGATGGAGAATATGAATTATTTGGACAAATTTCACTCAGAATACAACACTAAGGCTGTTTTGAAGACCTTGATGATGGACATCTATGGATATTTTCAATCATCCAGATCATGGTTGACCCAATGGTCCTTTTTCCAAAATGCAACTAAACTTTTTTTCTTTGAAAATGTTTTGCTTCTTACCCAAGTTTCTTGGATGAAAAGCAAAACATTTTCAAAGAAAAACAAACAAACAAGAAAGTCCAGTTGCCTTTTAGAAAAAGCACCTTTGGGACCTGGTGACAGACAGAGGCTGATGATTTTCCTAGAGTTTTGGTGAGTTTCAGTTGACGCCATTCACAGTATTTCTCTGGACAATCTCATGGAACTTGGTCCTGAGGGCACTATTTTTCCAATGGTTTTGGCAACTGTCAGGCCATGCCTAGAAAACAATGTTTGGGAACTACTGTTGGGCAAGTAGTTTATTCTTTATTGTGCTCCCAAGAGTCTTGCCTTATTCTCATTCAACATCCTTTGTGAAATCTTTAGAGTGGTTTGTCCAAAGTTTTGGAATTGGTTGACATCAAAATATTCATGATATGCAATCCTACTGTTTCTCACCATCTAGCCCTAAGAAACCAATCATATATTCTAGACTGATGTTGAATGTTCAACAATGTTTCAACAGTCATCATGTTTATAGAGAACAAACAAATCAAATCCAGACAAAATGGAGGTAATTGAGAAAAAAGACTCAGATGTTAAGATTGAAATACAGATGCGTTCACCTGAAAGAACACACTACAATTTAGGAGCGCTTGTTGAAGCTCAGCTTTCAATTGATTTATAATAGCTGAATCGACAGCGACACGGAGTGGCTTTTGCACAATTAAAACTATTATGCCACCTGCAAACCTTCTAGCCAGTTAGATTTGGCAATACTTATCCAGGCTCTGGTTACATCCTATCTCGATACTTACTATGGGCTCTATTTAGGGTACCACTGAAAACTATCCAGAAATTGCAATCAGGGCAAAAAGCAGCAGCTAGGAAATAGGGATTCTATGATACCAGTATTGAAAGACATACTCCAGTTGCTCATCGTTTACCAGGCATAATTTAAGCTACTGAAGCTGATCTTTATTTATAAGGCAAAACATTTGTGGGGTAAAAGTGACCTCCTCCCACTATTAATCAGGCCACCTCTTTAGCACAAAGTAGAAGATATATCCTGCATTGTTGTGAAAGCTATGGAATGCAGTTACATTTGCTTACATTTGTTACAAGTTACATTTGCTCCCCATTTTCTTTTTACTTAAAAAAAATATGCGAACACGGACCTTTTAAAAACCAGGCTTCATTGATTAAATTTTTTGGTTAATTGAAGGTGTGTGTGTGTGAATAAAATGCCACTAATTTTTCCTTATGTAGTTTCAGCATTTGTGTTTACATTCAACATTTCTAGTACCTATGTGTGCTAAACTAAAATTCATACAATAAGGATTCTAGTCGTTTGTTTTTCCTTTTTCTAGGCAGTTATAGAAGTAATATAATTGCCTTTTTCTAGGCAATTATAGAAATTCTCATCAATTTGCCTCAAAATTATTCCTCCAACGGCCAGAATTAATTTTTATCTGAGTTCATTCCTCACTATATATTTTGGCTTTCTCCCCCTAGCCTAACCTTAGTGTTTCCTTAATCAAGTTTGGAAAGTAATGATAATTCATTAATATTAAAGATCCTTGTCTCTTTAAGAAGAGTGTCTTAGACAACAGCAAGGATTACTTTAGCTTTGGAAATGACCCCAGAATTTGCTCTGCTCCTTTCATGTTGGATGCAAGAGTACTTGGGAATGAACAATTTCCTTTGGGGAAGGGGTGGAGCTAAGCCTTTTTTACACACCTAAAGCAGCCACTCCAATTGGTTCACTCCAGATCTGAAACCAGTTCTAGTATGGATGTGGGACACAATTGGGAAGGTGGAGATTGCTGTGCCTCCTGACTCAGAATTTAAGTGCCCAGGAAACAGCCTTGCAGTGAGACCAAGGCAAGGAAGGAGCAGCAGCAGCAGCAGCAGCTTAGAACTGATTGGCTTGCCCAACAAGTAAAGGTGAGTTGGAAGAAACTAACGTTTACAAACCGGTTTCTTGAGGGAACGTGGCTTAAACCTCCATAAAACCGAGTTGAGCTTGAGGACTCTAGGACCACAACCAGTACAAACTCGAGTCAAAGTCAAGGAAAATGGAAAGGAATGGGGATTAGGTGGTTCAAGTTGCAACTCCTTAGTTACGGTCCTTAGTAAGGAGTAGAGTTGCAATTTGAAGCCCTTAGGCTTTACAGCTGAGTTAAAAAGATTGCGCGCTGCTGAATTAGTCCTGTGGCCTTGGAAAAGAAAGCCACATTAAGGAAGTTTTCCTTCAAATTGGCCTCCATGGGGTTTGCCTTGCTAGTCCATCCTTCATTTATTCTCTTTTTAAATTCTCCCTCCATGTGCAGCCGCCGCCGCCTTTGTTTCAAGAGAATGTCTTAAAGCAATTTCGTAGGGCTTCTGGCTGCCCTCTTGCGGGATGGAGCTAGCCTGCGTCGCTGTCTCTTGAAACCAGAGCTCTTTTCGTAAGAACGCCGAGCAATTAATTCATTCCCATGGGCCTTTTGTAATTTTGGAAACGGCGCTGGTTTCAAGGATGGCGGATCTCTTTGCTTTCCTTCCCCTCCCCTCCACCTCTGTTTTACATTGGGTTGATCAGGAGCTCATCAAATTCATTCTCAGGTTAGTTTCTGTTACTCCCCCTCCATCTTTTTAAAAGGTCCCGCTTCAGGTTTCCCCGCCTTGCCCTAGATCGGAGCGAGGGAGCATTGCCGGCAGAGGGAAGCCCGGCTTTATTTCATACCTGGCTCGTCGTTCGTGACCTTATTTAAACGTTGCTCTTGGATTGCGACGGGGGCATAGAAAGTGCCATTTCCAAGGCCTTGGCTGCGATTTAGGTTTGGGTTTTTTTCCCCTTGTTTCTTTTTGGGTGGTGTTGGCAAAATGTTTTCTCTTACTTTGAATTCCAAACCCGAACGCTCACCTGGGTCTTACGGAAACGCGAGAATCTTATAATTCGACTGACTTCAGAATAACGCCCCCCCCCCCGATAATTTAGCTTTTAATTTTTATTTTCTGCACTTGATTTAATGCGTAATAATGTTTGGTCTGCATGCAAGTTTGATTCAGTAGTTTCAAAGTTTTGGGAAACTTATGAATGCAAAATTGTAACTACATTTTTTTAAAACCAAAGTTAGAGCTTATTCCACAGTAAGCCCTAACTTTGGTTTAAAAAATAAAAGGCCCACTCATTTTATACTAATAATGAAACTAGAGTGCCGAGTTAGGATTGAAATACAGGACATGGATATTCCTTTAAGAAAACCAACTATCCACACCCATATCCTATGAAGTACTACCGCCATGAACAAGCTATTATTTGCGTAAACTGTATTGAAAATAATAAAATAGTTTGTGCATGGTGGTAGTACTTGTGCATGGTGGTAGGATATGGGTGTGGGTATTTAGTTTTCCTAAAGGAATATCCATGTCCTGTATTTCAATGAATTAATAATGTAGAATTTCTGAGAAATGTGTTTATCTTGAAAATTTAGATAATATAAATAGAAAGTTGCCTTATTCCATTACTCAATATTGACTGATATTGGATGCCATTTCAGCAGTAAGCACAAGCACAGTGAATATTTGTACACTATATATATATATATATATATATATGTATGTATGTATGTATGTATGTATGTATGTACGTACGTACGTATATATAATTAATAATTATTACTAGCTGAGATGTACTTTATTCAAAAACTATTCTCCTTGGTTTTTATTCCATGATACTAGTATCAACCTGTTCATTTTTTTTTCAAGCTAAGCAACAAAAGCTACGCAAATATAATGAAAAGCTTATTTGGAATTTTAAGACTAATAAAATTAGTATGATATAATATTTCACATGCTTTCAGATGCTTTGTTTCTTTGCAACAAGTGATATTGCTGCCATCACACTAGAAATTATTAAAAAAATAATAATTTGAGGTGATTGCAATTTCACTGATACATACCTGACTATTGTTGCACTATAGTGTCCATGTCTGGTTGATAGATCACATTGGCAATCCAATCTCCAAATAGACACAATAATATTGATATATTTTAAATAGTATTATTTTTCAAGCAATACAGTCATACAGACAAGATATATGGATCCTTTTCATAGAATTACAGGGCTGGAACGGACCTTGGAGGTCTTTTAGTCCAACCTTCTGCTCCAGATAGGAGCCTTATACTATTCCAGTCAATTGATTGTCCAATTTATTTTTGAAAACCATCAGCGATGGAGCATCCATAATCCCAGAATGCAAGCTCAGGTTGCATTGCTTAACTATTCTCACTATCAGAACATTTCTCCTTACTTCTAGGCTGGATCTCTCTTTAATAAGCTTCCATTATTTCTTGTTCTGCCATTTGATGCCTTAGAGGAAAAGTCAATCTCTTCTTTATGCAGCCTAAATCCTTCCCTTCATACTTAGCTCCTTCAACCATTCATCATACGATTTGCCCTTCAGTCCCTTTATTGCCTTTATTGCTCCTCTTTGCACACTGAACATCTTTTTTGTATTGTGGTGACCAGAACTGGATGCAGTATTCCATGTGTGGTCTCACAGTACTATTACTTCTCATGTCTTGATGCTACCTTTCTGTTGATTGAACCTAGGACAGCTTTAGCCTTTTTGGCAGCACATTGCTGGCTCTTACCTAAGTGGTGTTCTACTTTGACCTCTCTCAAAGTTAATATTACTGAGCTTGGTACCACCTGTTCTGTATCTATGCATTAGTTTTTTTGTGCCTAAGTCCAAGATCTTACTTTTTTCACCACTGAACTGCATCTTACTACTTAGGGCCCAGTGTTCAAGTCTGTCAAGGGCAAAGTCCTTCTGGATCTTGAGCCTATCTTTCAAAGTGTTAGCAATTCCTCTCAGCTTGGTGATCTTAATATATGGAACTAAAGCTAGAAATATACTGCAGTTGTGTTTTTGAGAACTATGGCAGTACTTTTAATTACAGAAGGATGGGATCTGCAACCTTAAACACTCAAAGAGCCACTTGGGCCTGATTCTCACAGAAAATAAAACACTGGGAGCCACAAAACCTGGGTGGGCGTGGCCAACTTGACATCACACACTCCCACACAGTCATACGACCACCCCAGCCATGCCTACCCGGGTTTTGTGGCTCTCTGTGTTTTCTATGGGAAATAGGTATCTCCCACTCTCTCCCTTTCTACCGCTCTCATCTCTCCCTCCCTCCCCCTCCCCTCCCTCCCTCCCTCTCATCTCTCTTTCTCTCTCTCAATTTCCCTCTCATCTCTCTCTCTCATCTTTCTCTTTTTCTCTATCACCCTCTCCCTCACATCTTTTTTCTCTATCCCCCTCTCCCTCTCATTCCTCTCTCATTTATCTCTCTCGTTCTCTCTCCCTTTCTCCCACTCTCATCCCTTCCCCCCTCTCATCTCTCTTTCTCCTCTCTAGCTCAGTCTCCCTCTCATTATTCTTTTTCTCTATGTCCCTCTATCTCTCTTTTCTGTTTCCGTCTCCCTCATCAATCTTTCTCTTTCTTTTTCTCTCTCTCTTCCTTTCTCTCCCCCTTTCTCTCTCTCATTTCTCTTTCCCTCATATATTTCTTTCTCTTTTTCTGTCTATCTCCCACTCATCCCCCTTGCAGAGAGCAAACCCAGAGGTAGCTGCCCACCTTTGAGAGAGAGAGAGAGGGAGGGAGGGAGGGAGAGCGAGAGTGCTGCCAGGAACAAGTGGGGCTCCAGAAGGAGGAGGGGATCCAGTCTCCCCCATTGTGAAGTGCACTTTTGCTGTGCTGCGCAAGGCACTGCAAGAGCAGCGAGTAGGCCATGGAGGTGGTATTGGCTCTTCCCCATGCCAAACGAAAGCCAACTGGACTTCTACCTTTTCCCTCCCCCCTGCTCCCTCCCCCCCACTCAATCCTACTTTGGGACAGAGAAGTGCGCACCGGAGATCCAGCCCACAGGGTGCTTAGATCTGGCCTGCGGGGCTGCCCTTGGAAAAGCAAAGGACTGGCTCGCAGTGCCTCTACCAGCAAAACTGAGCTCGTGTGCGCCCCCCCCCCGCGTGGACTTCCAAGAGCTCCATTTTCACTGGCAGAGGGCGGCAGGAGGCGATCATGGCTGAAAACTGAGCCCATTTTCACCAGCAGAGCCCTTGGGCCACCACAGACATCTCCAACACGAGTGACGTCAAGCTGGGCATGCCCACCCCAGCCTCTAAGGTCAAACACAACTCTGATGTGTCCCTCAATGAAATCAGGTTTGACACTCCTGGTTTAGACTTAGGCCAAAGGTCTTCCATTATTAACTCATGCAATGGATTGTATGAGCGACTGTGTATTTCAAAAATTATGAAGACACCATATCATCTGCTATGTCTATCTCAGTTTGTTTTCACAAGATTTTTTTTCATTTAAGATAAACATTTCCTAACATTTTTGAGAAGGTTCTGTCACTGTTTTAGTGATGGTTTTAGACATCCTAAGAGAAGAATATAGTTCTCAACGTAAGACCACAATTGGCCCAGAATTTCTGTCGTTAACTGAGACATTTGTTAAGTGAGTTTTGCCCTATTATGATCTTTTTAAAATGGTTGTTAAGTGAATCACTGCAGTTGATAAGTTAATCACCTGGTGGTTAAGTGAATCTGGCTTCCCCATTAACTTTGTTTGTCAGAAGGGGATCACATGATCCAGGGGTGGGTTCCTGCCAGTTCTAACATCTTCTATAGAAGAGGTTCCACAAATCTACAGTGCCGTTTAGAACCGGTTCCAGCTCCCTCCCCCTGCCTGTCCGCACATCATCAAGATGAAGAGCGAGAGGAGGAATTCTGGGAGTTGAAGTCCACAAGTCTTAAAGCTGTCAAGTTTGAATACCCCTGGGGGGGGGTTCTAAAGGGTTAGGGGTGCAAGGGTCTTGTAACTTGACAGCTTTAAGACTTGCGTGCTTCAAATGCCAGAGTTTCTGAGCCAACATTTTGGTTGCTAAGCAAGAGCATTGTTAAGTGAGTTTCACCACATTTTACAAGTTGGCCATGCCCACCCAGTCACATGGCTGGCAAGCCACTCCCATCCGGTTACATGGCTGGCAAGCCACTCCCACACCTACAGAAGAGGTTGTAAATTTTTTTGAAACCTAACACATGATCCCAGTACACTGCAGAAGTCATAAATACATGCAACTTGCCAAACATCTGAAATTTGATCACATGATCATGGCGATGCTACAAAGGTAACTGTGAAAACTGGGCATAAGTCACTTTTCAGTGCTGTTGTAAGTTTGAACGGTCACAAAATGAACTGTTATAAGTCAAAGACCACCTGTACTTTTTATATGTTCTTTTAAAGTGCTCTCCTGAAGAAGAAATCAGAAGCTGTGAAATCTTGTTCTATATTTTTTATCTGTACAGTAAGGCTTAAAATATCTCATTATACAGATGATTGGAATGGCAAAATGTAGCAGATTAAGACTTGCACTTTTTGTGAAAAGTCAGGAAAACATATGTCGATACTGAGATCCCCTTTTCTCACTTTTCTAAACAGATCAGCAGTTTTTAAGATCAGCAGTTTTTAAGGTCTGGAGGATTAAGTTATTAGAAAACGAATGGTGCAGCTCAGCTAAATACTACTATGTACTACACAAAATATCTGTACAATGTGCAAAGTGTACAGTAATAAAATATACTATGTAAGGGGAAGACCAGTGAAAGATGATGAACAGCAAAATTCAGGTTGAAAGAAAAACAAATTTTCAAACATATATTTTTGAATAAATATAATTAGGATGGTGGAACTTTGGGAGACTAGATGTGGAAAGCTGCATTTCATACACGAGATAGAAGTGAATAAGACATCACAGGTTCTTTTCTACTCAGAAGAGCTTCCATGATAGATTTGCAACCATTTATGCCTTTTAAAATTGATATATAAGGGAGAGAATGTGTATGTCAGGCCTGCAATTATATTCCTTTTAGAATTTTGGCCTGCCACACTTTCTCTTATTTCATTATGCTGTTTTATTAGTATAGTTGATGGGAGGGGGGGAATAGACAGGAGTAGGATTGTGGAATGTATTGTTATCATTCTTTTCTAGAAGCCAAGGTCATCTTTTGTCTCCGCACTTTTACACCTGACCGGAAGCAGCTGGATGTGGATGCCAGCGTGGAAGAAGAAGATTGGACCATGTGATGGATTGTTGGTGTGGGGACTAGATTATGAACTTTTACCTGGGTAGAATTCTGATGTCATTTCCAGAATTGGGATTCATAGCATAATGCCAAGATGTCTTTATTAAATTGGAACTTTAAGGATCGTTCTGCCTTGGACTCTGATTTGATTCTACATGATACTTGGAACGCTGACAGTGTATCTGTTCTCCATCCTTGCATTAAGCTATTCCTGTCTGCCCACTTACAGGGATGTGAATAGGAAAATACATCCTGTGGCAAGAATGGTAAAGGATATACAGTATATTGCATTGAATATTGCGCATTGTTGAAGTGTTCAAATTAAGTGAGGCATACTATACCTGTCTGGATGCAGCTCAGTGGCTAAGATGCTGAGCTTGTTGATTAGAAAGGTTGGCAGTTCGGCGGTTCGAATCTCTAGCGCCGCATAACAGAGTGAGCTCCCGTTACTTCCCAGCTTCTGCCAACCTAGCAGTTCGAAAGCATATAAAAATGCAAGTAGAAAAATAGGAACCACCTTTGGTGGGAAGGTAACAGCATTCTGTGCACCTTTGGTGTGTAGTCATGCCAGTCACATGACCATGGAGATGTCTTTGGACAGAGTTGGCTCTTCAGCTTTGAAATGGAGATGAGCATCGCCCCCTAGAGTCGGGAACAGCTAGCACATACGAGGGGAATCTTTACCTTTACTATACTTTTACCATATAACTCAGTGCTACATCCTGTAAATTGTATGAGAAAAGCCTTATAATTTGCTTGTTTGTAGAGAATGGTATTTCGGTCTTGTGTTTTCAGAACTGAATTTCCCACAAGTGCTGAATTTTGCAAGCAATGTTTGCAAGCAATATGACCCTGAGGTGGCTGAAACCATGTTGTTACCTTCTCAGATTATTGCAAAATACTGTTAGGATTTTTTTTAAAAAAAATAAGAAACAATCTCAGCTAGGAAAAACAGAAGCACAATTTTACTTCACTTCTGTATCTTCAGCATGCTGAGCTTTCAGTGAAAGGCTCCTCCCTGGTGGAAGGGAATACTTATTTCCTAATTTTGCAAGGTGTTTGTGATATCCACAATGTCTTCATCTTGCAGTAATTCTTGAATTTATTTTTTACTTTATAAAACACTTTGTAAATTACCTAAATGCCAGTATAGAAATGCAATGTTGTCTTATCACCAGAAGAGGTCTCTTAGATCTTGCATTATATTGGTTTTTTTTTAATTTACTTTGCAAAGCCAACCAAATTGTACAATAGCTAACTCTCATAGTCCAGGTAGTGTTATATTTAGAACATAAATCTGTAAAATGTAAACACAAATGAACTATTGTGCTGAATTATTTATGACAAATTAAGGCAAAATAATTTGTTACTGCATTATCTCAGCCTTTCTCAGCCTACTAGATATGAGCCCTTTGAATCAGCAGTTTCTTTTTTTTTTACCCATTTTATTTATTCATTTTCATTTTCATTTTGTACAATCACTTATATACTGTGCGTAACAAAAAAAACAAAAAAAGGAAAAAATCCACCGTAAAAAAAACCCCAACATAACACTTCAATCCCCCATACACCCTTCCTTCTCCCCCTCCAACTTTCATTTCTCAGCAGTTTCAATGCTTGCTATGCATTGGCTGGCTAGAAAGAATAAAAACTACAGGGATGCAACACAGATTTTTTTTAAAAAAAGAATTCTTTCTTTAAAGGATATAAGCAAATATTTGACAAATGGAAAAAAAACCCCAGACAATTGAAGGATGAGAGATTTTGTTGGATAGAGTACAGCATATGAACAAGTTGCCTTTAAATCAAATATCTGTCCTTTAAAGAGCAAACGTTACTGAAGGGCAGCATTAAAATGATGAAAAGTGAACTTCAGAAAATGAGTATTTCTTCATTTAGAAAGCATACATTTATCTTTCAGCATTGCTGTGCTCTTCAGTGAATTTTAGCAGGTTACACTGATCATATTTTCAAGTGTTAATCCTTCAGTTTAATGGCAAAGTGTGGTAAGTAGGTTCAGGTGGATAATACGTACTAGAGCTTAATTTGGTATATGCTAACAATGCATAAGACCATGGGATAATGTACATTCTTGATTAAATTTAATTTTATAAAATATGCAGTCCAATGCAAAATTAACAATAGTGCAGCCTTATGACTATTTATTAAGGAATAAGGTCTCATTCAGTATTCTAACCCACAGGATTGTGCACCATTTTCAATGAAAACATCTCTTAGCTTGGACTTAGCTTTTTGATATGCTCAGGAAGTATAGTTATGTGCCAAGACAAAACAGCATAACTGTGTCTCTCTAAGTAGTTTCATGGAGCCATGAAGGGAAAATCTGTGCAAAACATGGTATTCTAATTCTTCAAATTTTTCTATATTTCAGAATGATTCAACGCCAACAATTATTGCAGTCCGTGCTCCAGAAACTCCAGAAGGCATCTGAATATGATGGGATAAAGCAATTAATTAAGGCAGCCTTGAAATGTCAGATGATATTGTCCTCTTTTTCACTACCCAGCTATTATGGGAGGCAGTTCCAGGAGGAGCTGGAAGTTGACCGTGTAGCAAAAAGTCTTTACCCAGAAGATGCTCCTCGCAATATGTTGCCTTTCATTTGTAAAGGCAATGGGGACCACTTGTTTGAGGCAGCAAGTGTGTTGTTGTGGGGTAACACTAGCTTAACTCTGGAGTTACAAGTCCGCACAGTTGTGGAGATGTTGCTTAACAAGCAGTACTATTTCCACGGCATGATTGATTCTAAGGTGATGCTGCAAGCTGCTCGTTATTCTCTTTGTACAGATAAATCTCCTCAGATGACTAAATTACCTATAGCTACCATCGAGGCTATCTTTGATGTTGACATTAAAGCCAGTTGCTTTATTGGCAGCTATGTCAACATGTGGCATCTGTACGGTCTGGCATCTGTACTACAATGCAACATTTATTCCATCTACCCAATGAGCAACCTTAAGATACGGCCATACTTCAACCGACTCATTCGACCTAGAACGTGTAACTTGCAAACCTCCACACTTCACATCATGTGGTCAGGGAGGCAGATTTCTTCCCAGGTTTTCGAAGCTCAGTACTTTGTCCCTGTCATGGGTCTGGAAGAACTGGAACCCACAGCATCCATTCCGGAAGCTCAGGTTCAGCCTGTGAAGACACTGGAGTTGCTGAACAAGGATCCCCAGGTGACTTACTCTAACCTACGTGAAAGATACAGCATTACCAAAAGCACCTTCTATCGATGGAAACGACAGTCACGAGAGCATAGGCAGAAAGCAGCGGCCAGATTTGCAGCCAAACACTTCTTGCAATCCTGTTTTCAGGAAGGTAACACTATTCCTCTTCAACACTTCCGACAGTTGTTCCCAGAAATTTCTCGCTCCACCTACTATGCCTGGAAGCACGAGATGCAAAGTGTGAACAACCGTGAGGTTTCTTCCTCTTCTGATGTTGCCTTGTCTAAGGATCCTCAAATGTACAAGCTTCACACTAGTCCGGATGGTGCATCAACATCTGAAGGAGGCCAGAGCTCAAACGATTTCCTGAATCATCCCAAAAATGGAACTTCCATGCAAGGAGCCAAGTCTTATCTAGAAAAATGCATTGCCATGAATAGTCTTGTGCCATATAGAAACTTTAAACGTAGCTTTCCTGGCATCTCCAGATCAACGTATTATAACTGGAGAAGAAAAGCCATCAAAGGGAATCCAAATTTTAAACCTCCCCTACCTCTTTCTGTAATCCAGAAACCGACCAGGAATCTGTATCTGTCACTAAAGTCAGGAAACCTGCCTAATGTGAAGATGGTCAATGGGCAACATCCAGGGCCCCGAATTCTCATGGGCACCAAGCAATCTCTCTACAGTTGGCAAAAGCAAGCTCGTGAGTTGGCCAGGAAACGTGTTTGCCAATGGAACATGCCACTCTGTAAGTTTCGCTTGCGTTATCCTAATATTTCTTCTGCAACCTATTGGTTTTGGAGGAAAAAAAGTGTCAAGGAGACCAAAAAGCATTGCCTCCCCTTAACAATGGCTTCCCAAAATTTGCAGCCAACTCCCACATCTTCTTCTGAGATGAAAAGAAAGGCAGAACTTAAATTCCATTCCACACACCCTGAAGAGTTTTCTCAAGTGCTTGAGGATGAGCAGATGCCGACTTGCAGCACTGCAAGTCCAGGTTATCAATTGCCTGAAACCGTCAATAGCAGCATGTTTGTGATGGATGTGATTGCCACAGCTCAGTTCAAAGCCCAGGCCAAGCTGTTTCTCCAGCAACGTTTTGCATCACAGACCTTTCCAACATTCAAGGAGTTCAGAGCTCACTTTCCCTTAACAGCACGCTCCACATACTACATGTGGAAACGTGCCCTTCATGATGGACTTACTCTAGTGGATGCCTAGGGATAGTTAAGACATGCTGTCTCATCAATGAAACATTCTGCCAGCTGGTATTTTGAATTTGTTTATTTGGCTTAGAGAAAAATAGAAATATATTCCCAAGATAGAATATTGGGAATGAGATATTCTTTTTGTATCATAAAGAAATACAGTTTTTTGTTTAATATGTTTAAAAAACTAAACTGAATAGACTGGCAAGCTATATGTGAAGATTATTCTTAAGTTTGCATTTTGCTGCTCAACGTTTCAATGAATTTGACCTATGTTTTATTTCTTAACATGAAATTCTCACTCAGAATCTTTAGGCTTGGATATGTTTTCTTTTCACAAGACAAGTTATTAGTTTTACTGACCCAACTGATGGATATAATATATGTTGTGGGTCCTGCCAATATATGTAATATGTTTTGCCTAAATGCATATAAAAAGAGGGATCCATTAAAACAAGTGAGAATCAAGTTGCCTTAAGTGTTTTCTGTAAGAAAGTGGATTAAGAACTCTGCTGTGAAAGAGAAAGTATAACTTTTCTTTGAGTGAGGGTTGAGAGGCAGCATTACTACCTTTTTCAGAAGATATTTGTGAAAACTTCATCTGATACAATGTAGTATGGTATAGGGCAAGGGTGTCAAACTTGCGGCCTGCGGGCCAGATGCATCACGCTGGCCACGCCTACCTCTGGTTTAGCGAAGGGAGGAAAGTCGCAATACACCCCGTGACTACAACGTGACAACACTAGTTTCACACCCCTGGTATAGTGGAATACCAGTGGACACCAACATCAAGATAAGCATTTTCCTGTTGACCTACTTTTTGAGCTTGGTTTAAAATGATGGAAGAAAGACTAACCCAGCTCAGCTCAACTGGAAAAGAGATACCTCCTTTAGAGAGTTCTCTTATCCTACTCCAAAATTATCTGTGGAATCCTGCACCATCTCTGTGTAGAATTCTTGAACATATTGGCAACACAGAAATAATTTCCGCTCCAAAAAAGGCACTTTTATTAGTTAAGACTGTAAGCCCCACAGTCTAATAATGAAATAAGAGCAATATATATCATAATTTATTACTCTAAATCAGTGGTAGTCAACCTGGTCCCTACCGCCCATTAGTGGGCATTCCAGCTTTCATGGTGGGTGGTAGGGGTTTGCTGTAGCTCTTGCTTTATAAATTTTATAAAGTAAAGTTACATCCCACCTTTATAAATCACCATTACTGTGGAACCAGTGGGCGGTTAGAAAATTTTACTACTAACAGAGATACAAAAGTGGGCGGTAGGTATAAAAAGGTTGACTACCCCTGCTCTAAATAAAGTAGATAACACATAAATACATCATCATAACAATTCCGCAAATGATGATATCCTTGGTCCTCTCTGAGCTTGATGTTTTCTTGCAGAAGGTTTATTATCAAACTAGGTGACAACAGTGCTAGAAGGGAGAATCTAATTTTATATACTATTATATATTAGTGGCATACCTGTCAGTGCTGGTGGAAGTGGTCTTGGTGGGGGAATGGGACAATTTACTACAGTCAACTTGTTGCAGCCAATTCACCATAGCCAATTTCCCGCAGCCAATTCTCCAGAGGGCAACTCGCTATGGGACAATTTAACAATTCTATTTAATTATTTAAAATAAATAAAAAATATTTTAATTTTTGCCATTCACATTTCATTCTGTATCTCCTTTTTCATTCTTTCTTTAATGATTCCAATCCACAATTTCCTTGATATTATTGTAACTTTTGTCCTGCACTGAGTTTTCCTGTGGCAAGATGGCTGTGGTGAATTGTCTTGTAGTGAGTCGGCCATGGCAAGTTGACTGTGGCAACATAGCCAGAGTGAGTTGGCCATGGCAAATTAACTTTGGTGAATTGTCATAGACCAGTGTTTCTCAACCTTGGCAACTTGAAGATGTCCGGACTTCAACTCCCAGAATTCCCCAGCCAGCATTCGCTCATAGACTCATAGACCCTCTTGGTTGTTCCTAGATTAGGCTATTGTTTTTGGGAATTTGTACAATCTTCCATCTCTTTGCATTCAAAACCTTTGCAGCAGATACCACATATAAAAATAAAGTTCCATGTTTTCTTTCAATCTGTTTCTCCATTAAACCTAAAATGAAAACTTGATTTCTACCCTACATTATTTTAAGGAGTCTTCTGGATTAAGTAACCTATCTGATCCCAATATTTCATTTCACTTTTAAAGATTCACTGTAAGTAATAAAAACTATCCCTCATGTTGGTCACATTTCCAAAAACTGTTCGACATTATATTACACCCCTAAATGTTTTGCTCATTTAATCATATAATATTTAATATATTCACCTTACTGATTCATCATCCATAACAATGTATATACCTTAGCAATAAGTTATTCATTGCTGGTACATACATCCTTTTTGAAACCAGTTCTTTCATCTGTAAAAGTAAAGTTATTTCTGTCCAATTTAAAATTTTCAAGCAATTGAATGTATGTAACCATTGACAACCAAAACCCTCCTCCCAAGTTTTCCCTTGTTTTTAAGATAGACTCTGTTTTCAGCAAATGTTAATAATTCAGTATATTGTAGATCAACCAAGTAGATTTAACTGTCATTTTTCTTCTGAAAAAGGCTTCCTATGATGACATACATAGAGGAACTTTCGGAGACAATTTTGCTTTATATCTATCAAACTCAAGATGGCATGTCTAACAAAAAGACTCTTAAAATCTATATTACCATTAATTTTTTATCGTATAGATACACTAAGAAGAATGTTTGAATAGATAACTGATAAGGTTATGTGTCATTTAGATACTCCTGAAACATATAATTTCCACATGGTAGCTATATTTGATAACTACCTATTTGTAATAGGGAAGGACATTTCCTTCAATAATTTCCTATATTGTCAGAGTCAGAATAAGCATGATTTTACAAACTGACAGACTCAGCAGGTGGCAATCTTGTATTGTGAAATTGAGAAATGGTAGCACATATATATCCACCAAACTGTTATTTCCATTCTCTACAGAAAATGCTAAGAAATCAAATAGCTTTCCACAGAAAAAGATAAATAGTAAGCCAAATAGTTTTGAAAAATGAGGTAGAGGGGGATATACACTAATCTATTTACATTTAAGCTGCACTGCACCTGTGGTCTACAGACAAAATCATGTTTTGAAACAGGTATGCACCCTGTTAAACTAAAACATGTATTTTTCTCGGATTGCATGGCTACTGTGTTTGCCCAAGAAAAGATGCAGCTTCTTTAAAGAGGGGGTGCCTTGAACTTTTGGATCTAAAGTGCTGTACATTCCCAGTTTACATCACCGCTATTCACCGTACCTCTCTAACTTTAGGTCCTTACCATTCTTGCTTCTTCAAAAGACATAAAACTATCCTTTTTTTGGGATCATTCGGAGGATTTTATCAGTTCCATCCACCTTTACTTTTCCTAGTCTTCCTCCTGATCAGTGGTAGGATTCAATTTTTTTTACTACTGGTTCGTTGGGCGTGACTTGGTGGGTGTGGCTTGGTGGGCGTGGCAGGGGAAGGATACTGTAAAATCTCCAATCCCACCCCCTCCAGGGAAGGATATTGTAAAATCTCCATTCACTCCCCATTCCAGGAGAAGGTTACTGCAAAATTCCCATTCCCTCCTAAACAACTGGGACTCAGAGAATCCTAGTTGTTTGGGAGGGAAGGAGGGAGGGAGGCAGAGAATAGATGGTTGTGGGGCCAGTCACAGGTGGTATTTACTCAAATACTCAAAATTTCCGCTACCAGTTCTCCAGAATTAATCAGAACCTGCTGATTACCACTTCTGCTTCTGACCTGTGTTTTGTAATTCACTTATTCATTCTTTATAAACTGCCTCAGCATATTTCTTGTGTATAGACTGTTGGCCCTTTAGATCCACAAAGACTATTGTATATCTATTGTTGCAGGGTATAACAACAGAATTTTGAAAGTCTTGACAAAGATTTTCTCCCTCTTATACAAAAAGAATGAAAAGGGAGTTTTAACTTTCTGCCTCATTCCCTCCTTTCAGGGCTAAAGCATGAGTTAAGATGAGTTTAATGGCAGTTAATGGTGGTTGAAAACCTTTTTCAAAGCTAACTCCACACTCCTCTGTACAGAGATTCATTCTCGTATTGAAATCATATTCCTCAGCACCCATTAATTCTTTTATTACCATTATTGTTTACCAAACAACTTCTTAAATATCTTGCTGTATTTAGCTTTATTTGTATGTTCTAAAATTCATCCATCCAGTTTCCTATCTTTAATATATTAAGGAACATAAATTCATTTACTCTAGTTTTCACCATTTCTGTTTGTTCAGACCAATTGCCTTGGAGTTCGATGCCCAGATTTTCAGATTCATAATTTTAACATTGCATTATGCAATATATCTTACATTTCTTGCAAATAATTTGTGTTATCAACCAGCCAACACAGCATCATCTGATAAAAGAACTGTGAATATTCATATCCTTGATGCACATCATCAAGCTTTTCTTATACAGGTAGTCCTCGACTTATGACCACAATTGAGCCCAGCATTTCTGGGACACAGCAATGGTCATAAGTATGAACCAGTTGCCAAGTATCTGAATTTTGATCACATAATCATGGGCTGCTGCAAAGGTCGTAAACGTGAAAAATGGTCATAAGTCTTTTTTTCAGTGTTATAACTTTGAATGGTCTCTAAATGAACTGTCGTAAGTCGAGGCCTAACTGTATATTAATTGATAAATATATTAAACAATTAAGTGGATATCAAATATCTTTGTCTTAATGCCTGCTCAATACTGAACCATTTTCTAAGCATTCTGCTTATTTCAATCCATGCTTTACTTTCATTATATACAGCTTTTTTTGCATTCAGCAACCAATCTTCAAATCCATAATCATGCAAAACTTTCCAATATGGATTTCTTGGAATAGAGATAACTCAGGTCTGCTATATATGTACTTGCTTGTGAACATCTATAATACCACAATTCAAGCCTAATAATTTTATCATACAGTTTCATAAGTCAAGGAGTATATTCTCATTTTATTTTTCAATAATCCCCTAAAGAGTAAAAATGCATTCTCTGACTGATCTATAGCTGAACTAAACTTATCAAATTTTGTTCATTGACTTTTATTGTACTCTTCAAATCAGAATTTTGTCCAACAGTTTTTAAGACATAATTAAATAGTTTTTGCATTCACCCCTGTTTTCTTTCCATTAATGTAGGGGAACAATAGCAACATCATTTCAACAATTAGGAACATAGTGTTCACACATATGTTAAATCACACAGACACTCAGTTTTTAAATATTTCTCTGCTTACCCCATCTACACATTCAAACTGTTTTCCAACATTCTTACAACTTTTATGGCTTGCTTTTTGTCAACTTTTTTCTTGGACACTAACATTTATAGTGTTTTTTTTAATCGCGTTCTTAATGTATTAAAAGTACATTTTCATGTAAATTCATGCAAATTCCTAGAAGCATCTTGACACTTTTATTTTTAATTTCATTCACTCTACCAGTTTCTTCTTTAGATCTCCTCACCACTTACAGAATTAGATTTTTATTGCTTCCAAAATTGCTTTGCATTTTCTTTGTCTCTTAATCTTTACAATTCCTTGTTCTCTTTGTTTACATTCTTTGCATTTTCACTGTCTTAGGCACATTTCCCCCCCTCACCTACAGTCTCTTTCATAATTTAATTAAATGTATTTTTCATACTTCACATTAAGATAACTTAATGGCACTTTGTAACATAGGTGTTTTTACTTTGTTCCAAGCATTTTCCAGATCCTCTTCCCTTTTTCAGTTCATTCTGTTGGGAGAGAGGTTTCCTTCTAATGCTTTGCCACATGATTCATTCATTCTCTTATTGCAGGTGTTTCTGCATTTAGCAAAACTTTTTCCAAGCAATTGTTCAGTAAATAGTCACTAGTCTCATTCACTTTAGGGTTTGCAAATGGCCCAGACACTCACTTCATTCCCTCAATTTATATATATTCATGACATGTAAGTGAATATTTATTCTCCTGGAACACATTCATTGAGGATGTACCACAATGTTTCCTATTATTGCCAGTGAATGGAGCATAAACTGCAAGTGTCTTCAGCCTAGGTGTTCTTACCATCATAGGCAGTCACAACAAACATCATGTCAGTTCGTATTTCTCATATACATTTAGATCTTTCATTCATAAGACTTAATTTTCATGCAAGTATTCATTACCTTCACTCCACAAGATCATATAAATTCATTCAGATTTATACATTCTTAGATTCAGGCACTTTCCCCCAGTTTATTAATTATTATAATGTATTGCATTTACATTCCAATCTGCAAAGTTCCATATGCTACAGGCAACCAGCTAGTCCCATAGATATTCAATTTCTCCAGCCATTATGAGTTTGATCAACTGAGGCTTTCACACAATGGTTTATTATGAAGATAAGGTTTAGGCTAGATTATCAGGCATAGTTGCACCAATGCCTCATCTTTGCCTGCCAATAGTAAAGACAATTCTGGCAATTTACCTAGGGTCTGTGATCTAGAGACTACCTTATACATCAACATACTGTTAGCCACATGCAACAAACAAGGAGATGTGTGAAGTATAATGACATGCTATTGCAACTTTTCTCAACCTTTTTACCCTGAAGAAACTTTTGAAATAATTTTTTAGGTCTCAGGAAATCCCTTGCACAGCTGTGAGCAGACATGCCTTTGCTAGTTTCATCTGGTGCCAGATGTTCCCTTACCTAGATTAGGGGCAGTTCAGACAACCACTGGTCACTTCACAGCTTCTTTACTGCAATGTGCTTTATGTATGGTTGCCTTTGAACACCATCCAAAAACTTCAGCTGGTTCAGAATGCAGTGGCACGAGCAGGGATAGACACCTTGGTATGCCAATGTAACATCTCTGCTTTGGAAGTTGCACTGGTTGACAGTTTGCTTCAGGGTGCAAGTCAAGGTGCTGGTTGCATCTGGTAGAGAGTCTGATTATTTTATTTATTTTTACTTTATTTATTTTTATCCCATCTGTATTATTTTTTACAATAAAACTCAAGGTGGCAAACATATCCAACACACCTTGCTCCTCTTATTTTCCTCACAGCAATCCTGTGAGTTGAGTTGGGGGGAGAGAAAGGGCGGGGAGAGAGAGACTGGACTAAGGTAATTCAAGGGACTGCCTATTTCTCATATAATTAATCTATCTCTGGCAAGTTTGGTGCACTCCAGGTTCCATCAATTAAACAATGCCACCTATAGAGATTCAGCAAGCATGGCTTCTCTGTAGCAGCTCCTTCCTCGTGAAATGAAGCGACATCAAACACTTGAATGGTCTCTCTACCTACTAGTATTCCAAAGGGATAGATGTAGCTTTCTGATGTAGCTTTTTGCCCTGGGCTTTGCCCAAAAGACAGGTGAGGGACCTTTGTTCCTTTTCCTTGTTCCTATTTGCGTTTGATTTTTTTCTGCCATCTCTGTTCATTTTCTGTTGCTTTTCTTTGGTTCCTTGTATTTATTTATTTATTTATTTATTTATTTGAAATCTGTAAACGATTCCGAATTTCTATAAATCAGGCAGCATACTGTCTAAATTTAATAAATAATAATATTAACCAAGAGGCAGGCTGGCAGCTAGATCAAGGTGTGCAAGAATATCCTTTATTACAAGTGCTGGCATTGCACAGCACAGAGGGCAAGGTTTAAAAAAGAGAGCTTGTTTTAATTAAGAACACATCCCCGGGCGACCCCTCATGAAACTCAAGTTGAGAAAGGCTGTGCTAGAATGAGACGTATTTGGACCTGAAGGGAAGCAAAGGTGCTTCAGATCAAGAATGCACAGCTTCATTCTTCCTGCTGGTTGCTTCTTTAAAAAGTGTGCCTTTTCCTAAGCTTACAGGGTAGCTTTGCAGGCTCAGGAAAATATATTTTTTGACACTCAGGATGCCAAGAATAAAAATAGACAAACAATGGTAGCAGTTGACTTTTTTCTGTGTCCAACAATCCCTACCAGTCTTATTTCCATTTCCAGAAAACAATGTTCATAAGAAAAAGATACTGGGCACCCCAAACTTTATCTCTCTCTAGAGATTTCCAATTGGCTGTCAATCCTGTATTTAGCACTTCTCACACCTGCATTCCATATGAGCAGTGATCTCTACTACTTTTCCATAATGAACAGGTGGTGCTGCTGTATAAACTATGTCATGTCGTGCAATCGACTAGTTTCTCATAATAGCTTGGTTATTGTCCTTATGAAAAGGATTGCCTATTTGTCGCCCTAACCAAGTATATTCTTCATGATTGTTGTTTTATTAGAGCTCATAGAGTGCATTCCATAAAAAGATATAACCAACATCCTTCATGGGCCTGATCATGGTCCATCTCTTATGTTATTGTCAGTCCATTAAATCTTGTATCAAATATCACATAAGTTCTGTAGGACAAAGAAAGACTCTTGTAAGACATATGATTAGGTCTATGACATTATTTTTGACTTAAGAAAATATAGGGCTAGTGGATGCCTTTTTATTGTGTTTTCTTTGCCCAAGTGCTGCATTAGGGAATGTTTATTTATTCATTCAGTGTACATGACTGTTCATCTCAAATTCTTTATAAGGGCAGCGAACAACAATTAAAAACACCATAACAATAACATAACAATAAAAATATATTTAATTGACAGCCACAGAAAAAACAAAACAAATCAATACATCTATAAGTACAGGCTGTGACACACAATCAGATTTCTTGTGACAGTCATGCCTTTAAGTCATGATATGTTACATGACGCAATCAAGTTTCACGCCTGTTCTTTAAGGCCTTATGGAAGGCCAAGAGAGTGAGAGTCAGTCTAATCAAATCATGCAAGAAATGAGACTAAGGTTCAGCTTAATTCTGTGACCTCCCCAAATGCTATAACATTTAAGGAATTTTAATATTTTTGATTATGCTCTGAACCAGCTGCAATCATGTGCTATAGAAATGTCAACAACAAACAAATCCTGTTTCTTCTTACATGAAAAAGAGAAAAGAAAAAAACCCCCTTACTTTGGACTCCTCTGATCACTATAAATATATTGCATAAATATAACTCTCTGGAGTTATAAGATACTGCTAGACAATTTTTTCTTTAGTTCCTAGCTTGGTTTGAGGCCATCAGCCTGAATGACTTGGTAGCTTGAACAAAAACCGAGTTTCTCAGAGGGCTTGATGTTTTTGAAATACACACTTTTTAAAAACGATTTCTGGGATAAGGATAAGAGTCTTGGTAGCAGCTCAATTACTTATATTCCCAAGTGTCAACAACTCTTGAAGTCTGAATTCCACTTCCATAAAATTTGGCAGCAGATAGAAGAAGAAGTTTACAGTTTTTAACAGGTCTTGATTTTTAGTAGTCATAGTGCTAGCAGTCTCTTGCTGATATAAGCTGGCTTGTGTAGTCAACATTCAAAAGCCTTTCTAGCCTTTTCTTCACAAGAGTAGTAGTATTCCAGATATCTCTTCATTATATTTTAATGGTTGAAAAATATCAGTAGATCTGTGGTTGCCTGTGTCTTGAACACTCTACTTGACTGTAAAATTGAAAGAGATATAATGCACATCATAGCTTATTGGCACATGTTAAGGATATCTTATAAGACTACCAGAGACACAGTGGAGTTTGAGCACAGCAGGGATTAGACAAAATGATCAAACCTGCTATTCTAAACACAACTCTTAAACTCCAAGGAAGGCTAAAGGACATATTTCTAAGAAGACCTATACAAGATCTTGCTGCAAGCTATAGAAATGCTTGTTCCAAAATTTAAAATGATTTTTATTAGAACTAAGACCTAAATACAAAATATATAGGAAACATGTTCTTTTGAAACACATGCATTGCTTGTTCTTAAGATACTTATTATTCTGAGGGCTAGAAATTTGAAATCACATTTTTTTCACAGTATAAATTTAATAATCAACCCTATCAAGTGAAAGTAATATTTTTGAATACATTAGTTTGTTGGAATGGCTGCTGCTTTTGGCAAAACTTTGGAGTACAAAGAATTCTTTATGAAAATGGGGGGACATACAATGTTATTTTTCATATCTCTATGTGCTGTATCTGTTTTAGTTTTCCTACATTTTTTCTTACCAACTGTACCTTTCTCCAGTGGTGAAATCCTCCTGATGTCTGCTACCGGTTCGGTGAATCTGCTACTGAGTGCGTGCTTTGCACGCATGTGCACCTGAGGTGCATCCAAGCAGTGCTAAAAAAGGAACATTTTGAAGACTTCCGAGTCTGCAAAGGTAAGTAGAGCAGCGGGGGGGGGGGGGAATCTATGTGCCATGCAATTTAGATTAGCTAGAAAGCAGTAAATGCCATGATTCTAGCTAATATAAATTGCATGTCACAGCTGGTCATCGGAAATACTGGTTCACCTGAACCAGTACTATTTTTTTAAACTACCGGTTTGGGCAAACCGATCCGAACTGGTAGCATTTCACATCTGCCTTTCTCCCTTCAGCAGTGCCAGGTTTGTTACAAGTTCTATTAACTCTCTAGATACGTTGTTTCCAACATCATTTACTTAAATGTCTGGAGCAGAGCTTCTTTTCATAATTTTTGTGGAAAAGAGAAAGACAAAACTTGGAGTAGGGTTATTTCCATGTCAATATAGGTGATGTTAATGGAAGCAGTGACGTGCAGTCAGGGGAGGCAGGGGAGGCATAGCCTCACCACTGTCAATCATGAAAAGAAAAAAAAATGTAAATGGGAAAAGGAGAGTGCTGAGGTTAGGCTAGCTAGCTGCTGCCACACCGTGAATGACTGCATGCCTCATCTAGTGTGACTTTTTAGGCGCTCGAGCAGAGTTAAGCAAGGATTAAAAGCCTAAAAAATCCCGAGGTAGTTGAGGCATGCAGTTCTCCTGCCTCATAGTAGAGGGCGCATTTTTTAGAGGCTTCAACTCTGTCATTCTGTTTAAAGCTGCAATATCGCGCTCACTGTTCCTCCTCTCTTTCTCCGTTTCTGATGCCCCCCACCCCACCCCACGCTCCTTCTTTTCCTTCAAATTTCCTTTTTTCCTTTTTTCTTTAATAAATGCAATGCTCAGGCATTCTCTCCTCTCCCGCGACACCCCACTGACTTAAGCACTTTCTTTTATCTGCCTGTGCTGGCGGCAGCCTGCCAGCACAGGTGGGTGAAAGAGACTTTCTTTCGCCCGCCTGTACTTGCGGCAGAGCTCAGGTGGGCTGCCGCGAGCACAGGTGGATGAAAGAAAGTGCTTTAGTCAGTGGAGTGTTGGGGGAGAGGACTGCCTCACCAGCCATAAACCTCACCGCATGTCACTGAATAGAAGAGATGGCAAAATGCAAGTGAATTGAAAAAGTCTGTGAAAAAATGCAAAGGGGGAAGGGGGAGTTAACTTTTCAGCTCCTACCAAGCCCTGCTGCTTGCTTGGTTGCTGTCTCTGCTGGGGGCAGGTATCAAGAGAGTAATTGGAGTAATTAGCTCCCAGTGATTTCTCACAGGTGAAATCCTCTGAGGGAGCAAGCTGGTAATTACTCTAGAATGATTATCCACAGCTGTGAACTTTGTGCCTGAGGCTTTTTAAGTTCATCTGTTTGCTACAGCGGCAGAACAGCTGCTATAAAATTGACATCTGGATTCCTTAGGGAAACCTCCCTCCATTTTTCCTACTGCATTTTTTATTGGTAAAAGTACAGAAGTAAAAAATATGAGAGGTTGAGTAACCTGAACTTTTTCTACTAATTGCATCCATATTAGCCTCGAACCTTTGTTTTTTTAAGTCATTCATGTGTTACTGTTCAAAGACTTGACAGCATATATAATTTTAAGGTTGGAAGCATAAGCATCCTTGGGAAAATGCCTTTGCTGGGCTGACTTCCAGAATTCTTTGTCTTCCCCAGAAAGCAGATATATTGCAAGCAGTAGCTCTGCCTTTTGGGATTAATTCTTGGTACAGACTTACGTTATCCTATAAATTATATAAGAATTGAGGTTGCTAAGGTCACAGTACTCTTTCCTTCAGTAGGTATAGTTCAACCATCTGATGATTGTCATCAAAATAATTCTGTGTTAGGGATTTATGGCCTGATCTGCTCACTTGTCTACTAAACAAAACTTCAGCTTTTGTGAGGATAGATCATTGTTACACTTCTGATAGTATTTGCCAAAAAGTATGGATCCCATTTCATGCTAAAATGGTCAACAGATAGCTTTGTTGTATGTTCAGCATCTACACCTAAAAAGTATTGAAATTCTTCTTGCTGCATTGCAGAATCATACAGTTGAGGAAGTTACGAGAGAGAAAGCTTTCCATTGAGTACTTTGGTCACTTCAAGCAGGTGAAACATGTAACTCATGATACATTTATAAAGTTAGTAAATTAAGTGTCATTGAGTCAAGCTCAACTCTTGGTAACTGCCTGAACAAACACTTTTTAAACCTCCCATTCCCTTTTTAATGTGCTGTGATTGAAAAGAACATGGCGACGGTATAGCTAAGACTATCATTTATTCCTCCTCCTGCAGATACATCTTCAATGCCATCTCTTCAAGTTTCTGACAAACTTGGGGATTCTGCCAGGCTCCAGAAATATAGAGTTATTGCTGCTGGCTTAATAGCAGTAGAACCACTGGAGCCATTGTCGCAGGTTGGCTATACCCATGTCTCTGGGGCTTTTTGCTGGATTGTGGGTTGCACAGCCTGCATCTTCTGCTACAAGCCACATTAGTCTTGAGTGCACCTGGTAGAGTTTTGTCATTAATGTTGAACTTCACTAAACTCTTACAGTGCCTGCCTGAGTTGGCTTTCCCATCATTGCTCTTGTTATGTCCCGGATGCTATTCAAAGAGTTTAGAGGAAAAACTGCCTGATAGATCAAGAGACAATATATAGTTTCCCAAAGGAAAATGAGGATTAAGAATGGAAAGTTAGAGGTGGAAGGATTCTTACTGACAGGGAAGTCCTTCTGTGGAAACAGTAAGGAAAAAAAAGGACAACTGCATGTACAATGGAGTTGATCATCTTCTCCATTAGAGCACTTGGCCTGAGTAAGCAACCCTTCTCCTTTCTTCAGGCTGGCAGCTGCGAAGATATAGAGCAGTATATGGCAGCCCTATGAAGCAGTAAACATCTTGGAATCTTATATCAAGAAAAATCCATGTGTTGCCATCAAATTTCAGAAATGGTATAAGGGAGTTTGGATTTGAGAAGAAATAAAACAACACATACTTCCTCTGAAAATACTGAAATGAAAAAGGATGTAAGGATGGCTTAAGTTCCAGTCAATTCTGTGCAGAAAACAATTGCTTGGATGCCAAATTCTTAAATTTTGAAGAACTTGCACAATACTCTTGTGGACTCAAATGGGATTGGGCCATTATTGTTTCAGCATATTGTGAGAACCCAGCTGTTGTCTCACAACATTTCCTAGCATCACCCAGCCATCACCAAAGCAACATGAAGCATGTCCTCATTACTAGTAGTTGGACAACTTTAGATGATGCTATAAATTGCTAGAGGAAAATAAACTTAGCATGCTGTTTGATTAAACAGCCATTTGTTTGGGCATAACACTTGTTTTGCTAACCTACATTTAAGAGTTAGTGACAAAGTCCTGTGTGAATCAAGTCAAAAGAGTCTTATGGGTAGTTCTCACTCATTTCATGATGTATGTTTCATTTGGATTTATGAATTAATGATGTTAGGACTTTTTTGTTGCATCTATCCCTTTAGGCTTGAATGATAGGGAACAAGAGCAAAAATAAACATATATTATGTTCCATACCGTGTTTGTGAAATAACTTACTATAATATGCTTTCCTTTATGTGAGTTGAGGTATTGTAACCCTAGGTATATCAAAAGGATTGTGCAAATCCTTAGAGCCTTACTGGGCTTAACTATTTCAAGTGCAAAATGGAAATATGAAAACATAATGGCATGTTTGCCACGTAGTCTCCCTCTCCATGGCCTGGTATTCAGAGAATGTTACAAGAAACCCCATGAGGGATAATTACAGAATATCTTGGTTGAAGGCAGAGTATGTGTTTGTGTGTGCATAGAATGACCAAGCATCAAAAGATTTATTGTATATTGTCCCATGCAAGCCCACAGAATTACTTATAGCTCCTGCCAATGCTTTTTTCATTGCTTAGGATTATTTATTTCACTGGTATATTCTCCTCCCCCCACCAACCTGGGTCTAATGTTTGGTATTATATAAGTTTCTTATTTAATCACTGATCACATCCTGATACATATGTTTAGTTTCATGACAACACAATACAATAATGTCCCTAATGGCATATAATGGTTCTCTTTTCTCTACTCAGGAGTAAGTACCAGTACGTTAATAGGTTTTACTCCCTAGGTACATACTTTTACAGTCTATTTTATACTTTTATCTAAAAGAACTTTTATTTCTGTTCTGAATTTCTTGCATAATTTAGAACGAATATACTTTAACATTTTCTAGTTACCATTCCCCTTCCCTTTTTGATGTTTACAACCGCTCTCTGAGTATAATGGACACTTAGGGATGGTGTGTAAAGTTGTGGTTATACTGGAACTTGAACTAGGCCTAGATTTGTTTGTTCTTTTGTTTTTCTTCACCCTATATGGTTTCTAACATAGGAGAAAGGATTTAGAGTAAATGGCTCCATAAAAAGGCGTATTTTGATTTGGGGGCTTCTTCTATCTGGAGCTGAACAAAAACAATTGTTCCTCTGGTAGGGTTTGGTAACCATAGCTGCAAGAGAAACTCTGCTTTACTGCTTACTATGATGTAATTTATTTACCTCAGTCCATTATTGAAAGAGACTGGTTACCATATTTTAACAAAAAAGGGTAACTCTTGTATGTGTTAGGGTTTTTAACCAAATCTATTCATATGTACAAATACATATTGCAAAAGTACCCATTATAATTTAATTAGAAATACAGTATTTCTCACAATAATAGCTAGATCATCAATATGATCAAACAGAAGATTGGCTTGAACTGTGGATAGACCTCTGATTCCTCTAATGAAATGTTATGGCTACCGCATTAATCTTCTTTTATTTGTGAGTGTTAGGGGAAGTGTTGGGTAAATTATTTGCATAATAAAGTTCAAAAGTATAAGCAAGATAAGCTTTATAGACAGGACTTGAGCTAAATATGCATTTTATTCCAGGAGCATAACTACAACCAAGATCATAAATGGTAAAACTATTTTATGAAAGGAGACACATATATTTAGGTGGACTAGCCAAACATTTGTGTGCCTGATCTGGATGAATCTCTGGCCATTCCTGTTGGACCTTTGGTTTCTTGCTTATTTTTAGCAGTGAGTAACTATGTATTTGTTCATTTAGATTTCTTGTTATTACTGTATTCTGTTAAGAAAACAAGGCTCTAAGCACTGTTTTATGACTATAATTAAACAACAATGTAGTCTTAGACTTCCTCTCAGTTTCTTTATTCCATTAAAATTGTCTACAGCATCTGTTCTGGAGATGGTGATGACTAAAAAGGAAATAAAACATGGCAGCTTTTGGTCTGAATAACCCTTAATTATAAAGATCTCATGTAATTAAAAATTAATTAGCACGAAAGAATGCTTGACCTACCTCTATTTCATGTCTGGCAAGATTTTTGTTTATATGGAAGAACATTAATCTACCTTTTAGATTTTAACTTTGATAGATTTATTAGACTTCCAAAGAAAGTAGCAAAAACATTGTGTTGATGGCATTTATTGAACAACCCACTAGATATTTTAGCTTTCAACCATGTTCTACAATTGCAGTTGGATTTAATTGGCTGTTTTCAAATCCATCTTTCCCTATCTTCTATTCCCACTCTTAGATTTTCTAGTCTTAGATCTCCCTTCACCTCTTTTCATGTTCTGCAACTACCCTTGCTCATTTTTCCTTAAGGACCATTTGCTAAACTTCTTTTCTACAGAAAAAGTATATTAAGCCTTTATTCAGAATCTTTGAACATTTGCCCTGTCAGTATTCCAACAACAACCAGAGTCTGCTCTCACTGTCTGAAACTTTCCTTCTCCAGCTGCTCAATCTGTCTGTGACAACATAGAGGTTTAATCAATCATTGCCAAAAAGTCTATTGGGCCAGAGGAATAATTGGCATAAATGACAGTGACATCCTTTCACTGTTTTCTCTAAAGCATAAATGTGTTGATTATATTCATTGGTTAACTAATTCAGAATAGAAGCTTTTAATGTTTGGTTGCCACCAAATATTTTGCTATTCAGAAAGTAAATATCCATTTACGTAGAAAATTGGTTCCATAAGTATAGTTAAATTGCACAATGTCTTTAGATAGAAACAAGACTGTTACCAACTTTAGACACTGACTGGGTAATAATCTGATCTACGACAGATAGGCCTATGGGTTGCTTGAGGGCTCCAGTTAAACATTTTTCTCTTTTTCATCCAAATTCTGTTTCTTCTAAGCTGGTCCTGTACCTTCTATTATGAATTGAGGGTGTTTTTTTTCATAATATCATCAAATAACAGATACAGACTTTCTTCCTAGCTTTTATCTAGTTGCCATTATCAATGATTTCTATTTTACAGTAAATTAGAGCAGTGCATTATTATTCTTTGTTATTTCACTCAATGGATAGTTTACACACTATCTCCCTGGCCGTATTAAGCAATGTAGTCAAAAGCAGATTTTTTGTTCTGCTGATGGACAATATTCAACCACCATTTGTCTCTCAGTTCTGATTTTCTATCTCAGCCTGCTTATTCTGTAAAATTGGAGGATTTGTTTACCTTACCTTAGGTGAGTTTCTGGAGTTTTGATTTGTATTTATATTGTATTGAATTTTACCTCATAGTTCCTATTATAGAGATGGGAAAAGTGCAACATGGGGTGTATGTGTCATATGCAGCCTATGCATAGTAAACACCAACGAGATTTAAGCAAATTTGAGAAGTGGGAAATTGTGTATTTGAGGCATACTTCTCTCTTTTAGGCCTATCACACATGGCATTTATAGGCATTATCATCATGCTGTTGTGTTCCTATGGTCTTATTATCCTTGAGCAATTGAATGGATTTTCACTTGGCTTTGCTGCAACATGGCACTAAAGTTTTGGGGACCTGGAGAATGGGTCAGTTTTCTTTTTGCAGAAACTCTTGTCTCATCCTATACCAGGGATGTCAAACTCCAATTGTCATGGCGTTGTCATGGCGTTGTCATGGCGTTGTCATGTAATACATCATGAATTTCCCTCCATTAAACCGGGCATGGGCATGGCCAGTGCATGACGCCATGGGCCACAAGTTTGACAGCCTTGTCCTACACCATCCAGCTACCTGTCTCTAGTAGACTTCACAAACAACCTTATTAGCAAACAGAATTTAAGTTTTTTAGGCAATTTCACAGCAAACTTAATTTTACCTGCTTATATAAATACTCTGACACTGAGCTTCTGAGTTCAAGTGAGCTATTACTTTTTTTTCCATCGTTTTTTCTCCCACATATAAAAATTCTACATTACAGCCTATAGAATCATTATTGCTGCAATTGTGGATAGCTTTTTAACTGCAAAACTAAGTGTCATGGCCATCATCATAGCCTTCAGCATAAATTTATGTGCCAGAAGAATGTATTTCACTTTATGCCAACACCTCAGGGTTGTTTTATCATTTTTTTTGTTTTTGCCAAATGGCCAGACAAATGCTCCCAATTTGGATTGTAGGTGGATTGTGGGTAAGATTGCAGTCTTTCTTCTTTCTATGCAAAGTGGAGAAAAAGGAATATGTGTACTGTACAGTAAGGCACTGCAGCTTAGACAGATGGGCTCTAGCTGAATGTCACCTTTTTACATTTTTTATTGCTTGATTGAAAAGAGCATTGCTTGACTAACAATGTTTCTTGTCCTCAGCATTCCAAGATTTATAGGAAAGACAAGGGCATGCCTGGTTTCAGAATGCTTTGGGAGGATTTTTTTTAAATTAAAAAAAAAACAGTTTCATGTAAAAGGTCCCATCCATCCCATTGGCACTACAACAACCATGGAGTATCTTTTCCATCTCTGCCCTGCAAGATGACCTTTGTAGATTTTTCAGAACACCTACATATTTTTTTAGACTTCAACTCCTAGTATTGCCAAATAGCATGGCCAATGGCAAGAAACTGGGCTGTTTGTAAAGCATGTGGAGGTTATCAGGTTATCTAAGTTGTGCTCTATTCTAACATACTAATGTTACTCCAACTAAGACAGTTGGAAATTATAGTAGGTGTTAGATTGGGTGAATGGATGAGGCAGACTCAGGCTAACAGTAACAACAGCTCTTTATTAGTCAACACTATGTACAATCCAGCAAAGACTCTGTCTGACAGCAGCCCTTTTATAGGGAGCTGTCAGACATCTTAACCAATCACCTTTGAGTATTTTCCCACCGGATCAGAGGACCTTGGTGGAAACTACCATACTGTCTGTCAGAATGAAACAGTTGGAATGCCTGATTAATGACTAGCAATTATTTAAATAAACATTCAATTGCTTGCTTGAATAAATTACTATTAGCAATTGCTATTATTAGTGTTATTTTTATTCTTGGAGTTTGTCAGATTCAACTGCTTTGCTAATATCAGCCATTAGACTTCCTGTTACTTCCCATAATCTAATATAGGTATTAGATTATAAAACCTATAATTACCAATTAGAATAACCATATTATACTTTACAACTTGATTCTGCAGACCAAGTTTGATGGCACTTTAGTACAATATAACTGAAATGCATTAGGTTGGGAAACTTGCTTTACAGAGATACAGTATTTGGAAATAACGAAATATCCTCAGGTATCATCTATAATTTAACTGTTGTTTTCCCTTCAGTGTAACATATTAATATCCTATCCTTCCTGCCCTCTAGTCTCAATAAAATATTTCCTGTTCACCTTGTGATTGGGCTCTGCTGACAACTTATATTTCTTAGAGAGCATCTCTTCTTACTTTCAGAACTGTTTTGGATCTTTAATCAAAGTTTCTCCCCCCCCCCAATTTTTTGACAACAGAAATATATCTGTGTTGCCTAATTAAACCAGAATGACATTTGTTTCATTGGTATAATTTTATGGTGAAATTGGTTATAGCAGGAATAATTCTGAAGCGTATTTATTAGATTGTTGTCATTCCAACATTAAATGGGTCAAACACACAAATATGGCATTCCATATCAAACAATATTTTCAGAATGATGGAATTGTTTCCAACCCACTACTTGTCAATGGAGTTATACATTCTTATGTCCAGTTCACAGCTGTGATCCTCATGGTTTCCTTTAGGAATCTATATGTAATATTTCAAATAATATTGTAGATATAGATGATTGAGCGGCTGGTGGCCTTATGGTCAAGACACTCATCTCTCATTCAGAAGGTTGAGAGTTCAATCCTAGGTAGTGGCAGATATGTATCTCCTAGGCTGTGAAGAAAACTCTGCTGTGAATTCTGCATGGCATCAGGAAGGGTATCCAGCCAATAAATGCTCAGCTCTATTCTGTCACTCTGACTCCACCCCAAATAAAGGGATTATTATTATAATTAAGGGTCATAAAAGGGGAGTTTTATTGTAGATATACATGGTCCACATGAATATTTAGCACTAATCATTGGTTGTTGTCTGCAACGTAGTGTTTAGTGTAGAGTTACCCTGTAGTAAGATGAGCAACCAATAAATTTAATAAATAAGAATCTGGAATAAACATGTAAATTATACCCATAAGGGAAGGTGAACACCAGCCATGACTTGTCAGAGCTGACCGGCCGTATTAATAATTTGTAAATGAGACTAAGTTAAAGGACCTTATATAGATTAAACATGCCAGTATCATATTGAATTCCTTTAAGCTGTCATTTGTATTTGACCTAATAAACTTCCCCTTCTTGTCTTAACCACAATTTGTTAACTTCTCTGTTTCACTGGAACAAAGCAGTATTTTATTGCCCAGACTGTCCAGGAGGATATGGGAAGATATACTTTTTGGATATTGATGTACACTTGTGGCCATTTTTTATTTATTGAGGTAGTTTGTAGCTCAGCAGAGCCTAATTGGGAGGGAAAACATAACATACTATTCATCCTCATCACACTGAACTCTCATTGAGCTGATGGGAAAGAGATGAATTTCAAACAGTTCCACCTGCTCCTTGCGGTGCTGTCAAATGTAGCTCAATAAATCTTTTCTTTTTTATGTATGGAATAAGATTTAGCTCAACTGCCACCTATGAAATCCCAGACAAGGTAGTCCTTAAAAGCATAAACTCCAGCAAAGGTGAAAATGAAAACAGTAAAGAGAAATTAAATGCAAAAGTTGACGGGAATGGGGGGAATGAATGGGTGGAGATTAAAAAACCCACAACACCTGTAGCTTGTCTGACTTCAAGAACAGCTGCTTCTGCCCAATTTACATCACTGCATTAGTCATGCTCCTTAAAACAGTGTTGATGGGTGAGAGATTGATAAATGCCTTGAATTCAATCCATAGCTTTGCTCTTCCTCGTCATATGAAGAAATAATCCACCAATTTACAATTATAGTCTGTAGAAATGAGTTGTAAATTGAATTTTTCTGGTGAATAAAATATAGGAACTTTGGTTGCTATATTCCTTGGTAACATTTCTAAAAGTAAAGCTTAGCTACCATTTAATGAAGTATTCATCCTCCCCTTGCCATTTTTAGTTTAATATGTAATTTTTATTAAAAGATTTACATAAGATAAAAAAACTACAGAAACATAAAAAGAAGTATAGAAAAACAATTTTTAAAATAAAAGAAAAAAAGCTATCGAAAGAAGCAACTTCTGCTCTTTGTAGCAGTTACAAACAGTAATTACCATCTCTACTGTCCAAAATTATATATCATGGTTCCCTTCTTCCTATAAACAACCCTTTTTAATTAATACATCCTAAAATTAATTCGTTTTATTAATTTTTGGCAAAAAGTCCATAAAAGGTTTCCAATATTTTATAAAAGCAATTTATTTCCTCCTTATACAAGTCAACTTAGCCATTTCCATAAGGTCTGCCAAGTTCATAATAATTCCCCACCCCGGTTTTTGGAAAATTAGTTAGTTCAGAATGCGGCCGCGAGCGATATTGGGTGTGCCGAGGTATACCCACGTTACACCTGTCCTCCGTGAGCTACACTGGCTACCAATTGGTCTCTGGACTCAATTCAAGGTGTTGGTTATCACCTTTAAAGCCCTACATGGCTTAGGGCCAGAGTACCTTCGAGACCGCCTGCTGCCACATACCTCCCAGCGGCCAGTAAGATCCCACAGATTGGGCCTCCTTCAGATGCCGTCAGCCAGACAGTGTCGGCTGGCGGGCCCTCGGAGGAGAGCCTTCTCTGTGGCTTCTCCAACTCTCTGGAACCAGCTACCCCTGGAGATCCGGACCATACCCACTCTCCTGGCCTTCAGGAAAGCTGTAAAAACTTGGCTGTTTCGGCAGGCCTGGGGCTGTTGACCTCACTGTTGAGGTCCAGCCCCGATTAGAATGAATGTATGAGGGTGTTGCTGTTTTTAAACTGTTTCTTTTCTCGTTATGTGTTTTTTTTCTTTTTTTTGTAAGCCGCCTGGAGTCCTTCGGGATTGGGCAGCATATAAATATATTTAATAAAATAAATAAATAAAAATAAATAAATAAAAATTGGAATTGCACTCACCAAGACAAAGCATCTTAGGGGACTAAGGGTGCTATGGATATCTCTTGATTAATGACACCCCTTTTGTAGGAGTACCCACTACATAATTCTAATATTTGAAGATGATCTATTGACCTTTGAGAATATATAAGTTTATGCAGAAGCAAAATATATCAACAGAATCTCAGATTAGATTATTTAATTTGTTATTAAAGCTTTTAGGCAAAATATTTTGGTCCAGCTGTGGTACGAGAGAAAGAAAGTGTGTCAACAGAATTGTTTTTGCCCTTTTGGCACTAGCATCTAAAACTAGCCTGTGAAATAAATGAGCATTAAATTCAGGGCAGACATAATAAATTATTTCTCCTCACAACTTATAGATCTCTATGCTCTTGAGTATTTAAGACTTGTTACCCTGTGAGGGAAAGGCTTAAGAAAAATAAATGAGAGGCCAAATCATCCACCTGCTGTAACCTAGAGCTTTGAAGTAGGGTCTATGTACATGCTTTGCTTTGGGATGGTAGTTGGCCTTCAGGGAAAGGATACAAATTATAGGAAATTCCACTATCCAATAGTTAAGGATTCCACTGCTAGCATTTAGGATGAGAGAAGATGCATAACCCAGTGAGAGTGGGGATTTTGTGGTGAATGCTTGAGTTAAAAGTGAGATAGAGGAAACTATTCTAAACTACTGTTATAGAGTATAGTGTTGGGGCATAGACAGTTGAAAAACTTGAGTGAGTTAATAAAATTGTGAATTTTAGAATCCCTGGCCTTTCCCATCATAAAGTTGGTGATATAGAAGAAGGTACTGTAGATGTCGTATACCCTATTGAAACACCAGCTGAGCTCATAGTAATAAATGTTATAAGTGCACATGCACGGGGTGTGTGGGTGCTTGCGGGGTGGGTGAGGCGCACATGCGTGGGAATGGGAGGCATGTGGGGGCATGCGGAGGACATGTACACATGCATGGGGGGCAAGTGCATGCGCAAGGCCCGTGAATACATTGCATTTTGGGGGTTAAGGCACGCACATGCACACTTTTGTGTGCATGTGCATCGCTTTGGGCACTCAGTCCAGAAAAGGTTAGCCATCACTGCTCTATATCAAGCACTTCTAGGGATCCTTCCAAAATAAAAGTTGAGATAAAACTGAAATACAAAAAGAGAATTGGATTGAATGCATCAAAAAGCAGACATTTCCTAATCTGGTGACTCCCAGATGACAATATTGAGAAATACGATGCAGCATGGGGAAGATCATACTAAAGGGTACATTGTGCATGCATTTAGCCATAACAATTAAATTCCATCTCTAAATTCAGCGGCACAGAATTGCTCTCCTGTCCTGCTTAGATTTAGGCAATCTAACCAGAATGGGAAATGGGAGATTGTGAACTAGAAAGGCTTTTGATTTATCTAGCAGGTCCTCTGACCTTCTTACAGTTTTTGGAGATAAATTAAGGGTGTCCTGATTTTTTGTGGCATGGTTAATGAAGGTAGTAATATGAGGAGAAGAAGACAGTGATGGAATGATTTGTATACTTCCAACTGCAGTTTATGGGATCACATTAATGGAAGTGTCCCCACATTAAAATTGCAAACAGGAAACTAGACCAAGAGGGAACAGGTAAGCTTGGACCTTTTAAATCTAAAGTTTTAATTATTTTAATGTTTGCAAAGGATGTTTTTAATGGGAAAAACATTAAAAATATGTTTCTATTTGCATCATTATGGGACCTCAGGGTACTGAATTACTGGTTGAGACCTGAATCTAGATAATAGCAATGCAACATAACACTATCCAGTAATGTTTCTCCTTATCCAAATGCCCGGGTCTAAACATTATTACATTTTTTGTGAACAAGGATTGTAATGTTATAATTTTACACAATCTTCAATATATAAGTGGATACTTGCCAAAAGAAGTTCAGTAGTATTATGTTTGGTTTTCAAAGAACAAACTTTCCCAAAATGAGAACACTGAAGAAAGTAAATCTAAAAGAGAAAGTCAAGACATTCAATTTTCTCCAAGCTCCTTGGAGATTATTCAAAGGCACAAGAAAAGAATCCCAGCTATACATAGCTCTTGTTGGAAAAGGTATCAAAATATCTGAGAGGACTCCATAATGGTTAGAGGTCAGATATGATGTTAAAAACAAGAAGGTGTATGTCAAAAAAATGGATGTCTTGCTCAAATGAAAATAAAAATGAATCGAAACTCTGGAAAACATCTAGCAATACTCAATAAAATATGAAAAAGTTGAACAAAGAGCATTAAGTCAAACAATTCTGTTTCTAACCAACTAGGAAGTCACTGGAGGCATTAAGAATTAAACTTGGATAGGGAATTAGCAAAGAAACTGAATGACTTCTTCACTACTGAAAATGTAGAGTAGGTTTGTATGCCCAAACTGTCTTTTTCATAGGAAATATTGGAAGGTAGTATTAGATATCAAGTAATTCAGGCTTAGAGCCAGTTTGGTGCAGTGGTTAAGGAAACAATCTAGAAACTGGAAAATTGAGTTCTACTCCTGTCTTAGGCACAAGCCAGCTAGTGACCTTGGGTCAGTCACTTTCTATTAGGCCTAGGAAGGAGTCAATGGCACTTCTGAAAAACCTTTCCAAGAAAATTGCAGGGGGTCTTCGAGAATTGGACACGTTTGAATAAAAGAAAACCAGCATGGTTCAGTAACCTTGCTCCATTTGTTTTCCAGGAAGTTGGAACTCTGCTTCTCTGAAGAAAACCACATTGAAGAAATCTGTCTCTAATCTAGACATCTATTTCTAAAAATGAGACCTTTGTGTTTAGGTCATCAATCCTGTAGTATGACATAATTTGCTTTATGTTCACATATTCTGACTTATAGCCAAATCTTGATTCAATAGGTCACAAGAAAAGCATCCGTCTATTTGGGTAGATTGGGATAGAAAGGCAGAAAGCATAATTAAGATATGGAGCATTTTCCCAACCTGCTGCACCCCCTCCCCGCAAGTGCCTTTAAAGAAAACATTGTCAATTGCAAATGTCAGTGCATTAAGTTACTGTTAAAGGCAAAGTACAGAATTTCACATATGTGTTTGTTTAACAATGGTTGAGTAAACTAGTTGGCTAGGTTCATATTATGTTCTAAGCCATCAACAGTAATTTTCAAACAACAATGACTCTGTTTGCCCAACATATTACACTCAAAATAAAGAAACCACATTATGGCTTAATGGGATGTCAAATCAAGACATAAAGGGCCCTGTGCCTCATTATCTAACATAATCTCTCAAGAACTGTTCTGCTTGGAATGTTGTGTATAGATAGGAAAAAGATACCAAGTGGAGATGCTAAAATTCTAGGAAATGAAACACATTGATTATATATCAGCTATAGAAATTACATGAGTAAATGTGTTAGCTCTTTGATCTTTTGAATATACAGAAGAATTGAGGGATTACTTAAGCAATCCTGTCAAGTATTGGGCTACTATACAAATGAAGGATGATAATGTCCTCGGGTTAAGTGTGATTTCCAGAAAGATTTTATTACTCTTGGTGCTCTGTTATTGCCTTCTTCAACTTCCTGGCTTAGCCTAGAGTAGTGTTTCTCAACCTTGGCAACTTGAAGATGTCCGGACTTCAACTCCCAGAATTCCCCAGCCAGCATTCGCTGATCCGTTGTCACCTATATAAAAAGCCTTTTCCCATTAGGATTTTATGTCAGAGTTTTGCTATTTATGGAGGGAAGGTAAAGGTTTCAAGCAGCTTAGAAAGCTAATGGAGAGACAATTCTGGGAGTTGAAGTCCGGACATCTTCAAGTTGCCAAGGTTGAGAAACACTGGCCTAGAGCCTCCTATTCAAGGAATGACCAGCCCATACCTATCAAACCTCCTAACACAGTAGCACAGTAACACTTGTGCTACTGTGTGCAAAGGCAGAAAGAAATAGAAGGCATTTAAACAGAGACTGAAAGAAATTAAAATATCCCAATATGCTAAAATTTGCTAAAATAGAGCACATTTTATCAGTGTTCATTCAACTGAAAATTGAATAGTACTTCATACTAATGGAACCAATGTGAATGTGACCTGACAGCTCCACACTAATGCAGTGTGATGATGAAGTTGTTGGAATGAAACCAGAGAGATCCAGGTTTAAATCCACCCCTGTCCACTGGGTAACTTTGGGCCAGTCCTCCTCTTTCAATTCAACGTAAGTTAGACTTGTTGTGGGGAAAATGTAAGGGCAGAACAGTGCACATGCTGGAGTTTCTGAAGAAAGGCAAATAAAATGAAGTCAGATTACACTTGAGGGTTGTATCGCTATTATGTATGAAATGCGCCTTCTGCCATTTGAGACTCATTCTACAATCTTACTTGCATTTTTGTTCAAAGATCACATGTTAAAAAAGAGAGCAGAAAATGCAGAGTTTCTTCTTATCCCCAGAGTGGAAAGTCAGATGAACTCATAGAGTTCATCTCATTTTCAGCTTACTGGGAATCGGGTTGGGAACTTTTTTTTTTTAGAATTCCTAAAGCAACTTTGAAATTGTCACCTATATAAAAAGCCTTTTCCCATTAGGATTTTATGTCAGAGTTTTGCTATTTATGGAGGGAAGGTAAAGGTTTCAAGCAGCTTAGAAAGCTAATGGAGAGACAAATACAATAAGAAAGTCACTGAGTTTTTACAGAGGTTGATATTCTTAGGATTTTGCACTACAAATCTTTTGTTTTTCCTCAGCTGCCTCCCCCACCCTCCACTTTGTTTTTTGTTTTTCTGTTTAGGGTGCAGCAAAGAAAAAAAGTTTTGTTTTTGATATTTTCTTTTCTTTCTTTAGGCAAGAAAATCTCACGGAAGAAGAGTTTTATATTTACACTGTGATCCTTCATTAGAGCATTCAGTGTGTGACAGATACCATCTTAGATTAGAGTTTAGACTTCACTACATTTTTTTTTTATCCTTAGCTTAGAACCTGGCAGGAAGAGAGAGTGAGTTGAATATATTTTTGCTATTGCTTTCTCAGGGCCTTTTTGCCAGTTTACAAGCATCTCTGAACGTATAAACATGAATAACTGCCACAATCCTGATTTCATTCCTTATATATACAAAGATATGATAGAGATCTCAATGATTTCTTATTTTATTTCCATTATAGAAAGATGTCTTTTGGGGGGGGGGATTCCTCTGGTTTAACATTTGTTTATTTTGGTATTCTGCTGGTGCACACTCCAGAGATTCACGTTAATAAGAATGAAATAAGTCAGCAAGACAATTGTGGTGAGATACCATAGAAAACTATGGCCTAGGAATAACCAGGCTTTTCTGAGCTACAATTATCCAAAAGATTTAGATTTTGAAATTTAGTCAAAGTAATATGTTTTAATTCTATGCATGTTCAAAGGAAACCAGAACATATATTATGTATATCCATTCCCAAATAAAAGTTTAATAAACTTTATAGCCTCAACATCTGCTCCCTATACTTACTTATTGATTGATTTATTTAAAGTTTTTCTGATCCATACAGAAGAGGACAACCAACAGCAAGGTGGATGGACTTAATTACAGCAGCAATGGGTGCAATGTTGGGAGACCTGAAGGCCTAGAGACAGATATTCCTGGAGAAAATCTATCTATAATGTTACTAGGAATGACTCCGACTTGATGACTCATCCAAATCCAAACTAATAGGTCTGCTAGGATAATGCAGCTTGAAAAACAAGGAAAATCGGTGCCATTTGTACTTTCAGGTGCTCCATAACCTGGTGAGGTCCATCATCAAGAAAGCCTGTCCATATCAGAGGTGGTATTCAGCAGGTTCTGACCAGTTCTGGAGAACTGGTAGCAGAAAATTTGGGTAGTTCGGAGGACCGGTAAATACCACCTCTGACTGGCCCTGTCCCCATCTATTTTTTGCCTCCCAAGTTCCAGCTGATCAGGAGGAAAAGGGGATTTTGGAGTAACCTTTCCCTGGAGTGGGGAGCGAATGGAGATTTTACAGTATCCTTCCCCTGCCATGCCCACCAAGCCATGCCACTCCCACCAAGCCACGCCCACAGAACTGGTAGTAAAAAAGTTTGAATGCTACCACTGGTCCACACCCTGCATAATTAAGTTCTTCATACAAAGCTCTTCTCTGAGACACTACTCATGGGAGGCTGTTTTCAGTGCAACTTTTGTTCTGAAGATGGTGTGCATGCAAAACAGGCAAAATATGGGCAATATTAATCTTTCAATTAGAATAATTAAAAAACCCTAAAAGAATTCTAATTCCAGTTTATCAAAAAGTCAAGAGAGATAATATTGGAAAAACTATCAGTAACTATCAGACAAGACAATAAATAATAAGTAGTTAAAAGCCATCTGAAGGCTAAGCCTAATAACTCACCAAAGCCACTTAAAACACAATGAGATGGAAAGTGAGATTCTACACATAAGAAGAAAATAGAATGTAGATTTGGCTTGAAGATAATAGACTTTATAAAGAAAGTTATTTAAGTATAGATGGGAACTCCCAGAGTGGAACTAAACATTCAAGCTCACCGATCAGCATGAAAATATGATGCATGCTACTGTCATATAAGATTGAATAATATCATAGGAGGATGGTAAATGATAATGTTGCAATGTGTATCTGGATAATGCATTCCTCTGATTATTTGCCACCTCAGTGTTAATATCTGTGGTGAAAAGATTTCAGGTTCAAATCCAAACTCAACCCACTGGGCATATTTAGACTTTCTTTTCTCCGTGGCACAACAAAACCGTGCTCGTCAAAATAGCGGTGATAAAACTGCATCGCTAAAGCCGCGACATCATCACCGCGACGTCATCACCACCGCGACAACAGTGCGGCGGCAGAAGGGCGCTTTAAAACAGCGTGGCAGCAGAAAGCCGATTTAAATTAAGGTAAGGGTTAGGATTAGGTTTAGGGGTTTGCTTTAGGGTTAGGTTTAGGGTTAGGTTTAGGGTTAGGTTTAGGGTTAGGTTTAGGGTTAGGTTTAGGGTTAGGTTTAGGGTTAGGTTTAGGGTTAGGTTTAGGGTTAGGTTTAGGGTTAGGTTTAGGGTTAGGTTTAGGGTTAGGTTTAGGGTGCTGAGTGCTTCGGAAGGCGTGGATTTGCCCTCCGCGGTTATGTCATCGCAGTAGGGTCGCGTTTTTCCTTAGCGCTTCGGACGGCGTGGATTTGCCCTCCGCACTTATGTCGGCGTGGATAAGGGCTTCGCTGTTTTGTGGTGGAACCTCTTTTCTCTCTGTATAGTCTAATCTACAGAATTATCATTGGGACTAATGAAGAGAACTTTCATGTAGCTGTATGAGTAAAAGTAAAGTATACATCTAAGAAATACTTTATGACTGGCTTTCACATAACCCATTTGTAAAATAGCTACAATTCCATTCATTTGGGTTAGGGAATAAAACACATTATTAATAGAACCTGTTTCTTGGCCATGCTTAGACTCAAATTGCATAATTAATATGACATTTAGTATAAAGACTCCCCTGAGTTGAGCGTCTAATGATTATATGGACATATTTTTGTAGTTTTCTTGGTAATAATATGGAAATGCATTATCTTTCTTTTTCTTCTGGGATACATTTTGGGACTTCCCAATCTAACCTATAGCCCCAGAACTATTTAATTATCTTCTTCCCAAGTAGTAACTGTAACATTTTCTAAGATCAGCCTAGATCATCAATGCAATCTGCTTTGAGCAATTTGACATTTACATATGCTTAATGGATATAAAGTTTTACAAATTTAACCCATAAGATAAATCATTTAAAATGTTTTGGAAAGAGTGTTTTTGTGCTTTGCTCATTCATTGGATTTTATGACATATGTTCTTGAGTAACCTTCTGCTTCTTCTGTATTTTTTCTTATCACGGAAAATCCATTAAAAAGGGCATCTGGATAGCTATAATTGCTTCTCAATTACTAACATTAGGTATCCGATATATGAAACAATTCTAAAAAAAAGTTCCTCACAAACCATTCCCTGATATTCCCCTCCTCAGGATATATATGACTTTTAAAAGAATTTCCTTTATGTTTCCCAGTCTATATGAAAATGGCAAAAAATAAACGAACATTTTAATATTGTATTATGTGTGTAATATACTGGAATATTAGTATTAAGCTTATTTCCCTGAATGTCTTGTGTGGAATAGTACTACCCCAGATGAAAGGAATAACAATAACTGCGTCAAAAGTTCACTCCAAATCCTAGAGTCAAACCAGTCATCATTTTGTCCTTTCTCCATCATTAAGAGCCAAGGTGGCGCAGTGGTTAAATGCAGCACTGCAGGCTACTGCTAGATCAGCAGGTCAGCGGTTCAAATCTCACCGGCTCAGGGTTGACTCAGCCTTCCATCCTTCCGAGGTGGGTAAAATGAGGACCCAGATTGTTGGGGGCAATATGCTGACTCTCTGTAAACCGCTTAGAGAGGCCTGAAAGGCCTATGAAGCGGTATATAAGTCTATTGCTATTGCTATTGCTATTTTGTCCTTTTTCTAGAACTTTTTTTAGGACGTATCTCCTTCTGTCATTTTTTTCAATCCCTATGCAACATGCACAGACTGTGTGGTACTGTTAAGATTCATACCATATGATCTATATGCATTTTATATTGGACGGTATATTATTTTTTTGTCTTTTCTTCAAGACTTCTGGTACCCCAGTGGAAACTGATCTAGTTGTGTGATGAACTGATTTGTGGGGAACTTACAAAAATGACTGCAATTACCATTAATTTTTTGTCTTTTCTATTTAGTGTTTCACTGTAGGGATAGAGGTCATATAAAGGTTACATAGGGGCCGTGCACAGCAAACTGCCACGCCTCAGTACCTGTTTACCTCAAATGTCTATGAGCTCACCTAATTAACACCACCAGGCATCACCAGGAACCATCAAGATATGTGGGACTCTACTCTGCTGGCTGGGATGTTCTTAAAGATTGAGAAGGAGAATACACCAATAACGATGCTGTTGCTATATACTCTTTGCTGCTTATTAAAACTGTATAAAAAGCAATAAACACTGTAAAGGCAGACAGACATTTTGGATACCCTGCTATGACTGGTTTCTGAATCCATCATCTGGTGCCCGAACAGGGAACCCTCCTGGGGAAGCAACAGCCAACATACTTACCTTCATCTGGAATAGACCTCCAAGGTGCACCTTCATCCTCTGGGACCCCTAAGTGGTAAGTATAGATTGCAATCTATCTCAACAACAGCAACAACATGTACAGGAACTTCGATTCCTGTTACAAAAGTCACCTGAGACAGACATAAGGAAGCTGGTTGGGTAGACATTAGGGAAACATTGTCACTGATATCTGAAGCATGTGACACTCCGTTACGGGATTGGACAAAGTTAGGGTGTACTTTACATCTTGAACCCTGGGCTGCAATACAGATATTACATCTATGGTTTCAATGTCGTCAAGAAGTGATAAAATTTGGCTCTGATGCTTTGGCAGGAAAACAATAGATCACAAAACCTCTGCATGATTACGATCAAATAAAAAATATTCCCCCCAAATCATCTTCAATTGGACCTTCAGCTCCTCATGAAGAGGTTAATTCTTCTGCTTCTCCACGGCCATTGTATGTTCCCATGAGGCAAATTTTAGAGAAACAATTAGCAAAAGGGGGAGGATATAGAAGAAATTACTGGTATGTTGTCTGTTTGTCCAGTACACGCTACAGGACAAGTAGATCAGAATGGAGCTCAGATAGTAGAATATCATCCTCTGTCGTATGCAATTTTAGCGGAACTTAGAAAAGGTATTAGAGATATGGGGTTGGGAAGTACCTATGTGCAGGGAATGTTGGAAGCCACTATGAGAAATCATATATTGGTACCTGAAAATTGGAAAACTACTTTTCACATGTTGCTTACTCCAGCGCAAAATGTGGTTTGGGACAGCGAATGTAAGTACCAATGTGCTGTGCATGCTCTTCACTCGGGGGGGGGGGTCTTCATTCCTGGTCAATTATATGGGTCTGGGCCCTTTGTTCCAGTTGATGCTCAGATTGTTTTACCAGCTGCCACTTTACAAATATCTTCTGAATGCGCCTACCGAGCATTTGGAAAAGTGCCTGTTTCTGGCAAGCCTCATCAAGACTTCTCTAATATCAGGCAGAAGGCTACTGAGCCATATCCTGATTTTATTAACAGATTACAGGATGCTTTACGGTGGCAGATAGACAATCCTGAAGCTCAGCAGGAGTTGATGAAGTTGGCAAAGGACAACACCACTTCTGAATGCCAAAGGGCAATTATTGGTCTTGGGAACAATCTTGATTTGACAGATATGATTACAGCATGTCAAGATATAGGAACAGCCTCTTATCAAACCAATTTATTGGTGGCCACTTTATCGCAAGGAAGCAAGCCTCAAGGAAAGTGTTACAACTGTGGCAAACTCAATTATTTTAAAAGGGAATGTCGATATCCGGGGGGGGGGGGGGTATGTCTGCAGCATCCCACGGCCTTTTCCATCAGGGGTCAAAACCAAAATGTCAAAAGTGTCAAAAGGGTTACCATTGGGCAAGTGAGTGTCAGTCGGGAAACGGCCGACCGGGCCAGTCTCTGGCCCCGGTCCAAACAGAGACAACAAACCAACAATAGAAAATACTCCTGTAGCTACCAGAGGTAGTGCCAACATTGATTTGATATTGCAGGAGGAAGTGAAATTTAAATTTCCTGGGGAGGTTCAAGTAGTTCCATCTCAATTATCAGGCCCCCAACCAAAAAATTATGTAGGGCTTGTCCTTCCATGGTCAAGCAGGGGTAAAAAGGGTATTTTTGTTATTCCTGGGGTGATAGTTTCGGACTCTACTGGCATTATTTATGTTTAATTAGTGTGTGGGGTTGTCAAACTGCATGTCAAAGTGCACAATTTCTTTCAGCCTATTTGCATAATTCAGATTTGGTCATTCAGGTCCTCCCCTTTATATTAGATATTCATGTCAGTCTTTGGCGATGTGACCTGCTCAGTAAATTGGGTGCCACCCCTACTTTGGAAGACTGACGCTACTATCCTTCCATTAACTTGTCTAGTTAAAGAGCCTGTGTGGATTGATCAATGGCTCATGTCACATGAAAAATTGGTGGCTCTCCCAACTGGCAAACAATCAGCTGCTTGGTGGTCATGTTGTGCCTTCCAATAGTCCATGGAATACCCCTGTTTTTGTCATAAAAAAGAAAAGTGGTAAGTGGTGTTTCTTGCATGACCTTAGGGCCATCAGTGCCTGTATTCAACCTATGGGCCCCTTGCAACCTATGGACGCCCAACCCTAATTTGATTCCCCAAGATCATGAGGTAATGGTAATTGACTTAAAAAGGATTGTTTTTTCTCTATTCCCCTCTGCCCCCCTGACCAGGAAAAGTTTGCATTTACTGTGCCTGCAGTGAATTATTCAGAACCTAATAAACGTTATCACTGGACTAAAAGGGAATGTTAAATAGTCCTACTTTATGTCAGCTTTATGTTGCTACAGCATTAACTCCTTTTCACAAGCGTCATCCATTGGCTTTGGTATATCATTATATGGATGATATTTTAATTGGAGCCCCAAAGATACAACCTAATTGGCTTTCAGAAATACAAAATGATTTAGGTGTCTATAGATTGCAGATTGCCCCGGAAAAAATACAACTGCACTCTCCCTATCTTTATTTGGGGCATAAAATGTTGCAATCTTATTCTGCTCTGGCTTTGCCTCGCTTGAACGTACCCAAAGTTATTTTGTTGGCTGATTTATAGCATTTGCTGGGTACCCTTAATTGCCATTGCCTACACATTTACTTAGCCCCTTATTAGGTTTATTGACCAAAGGAAAACAACTTGGAGATCTCATTGCAGTTCCATCTGCAACACTTGCCACAGTTGAGAAAATTAATGATATCTTGAGCACTCAGTTTGTGGATCATATTCCTCATAGAAATTGTCGGTTAACTCTTCTGGTATTTCCTACTAGTAAGCTGCCTACGGGAGTATCAGCTGTATTAGAAGACAAAAAAGTATATTGTGTTGAATGGCTTTACTTATCTCATACCCCATCTCAAAATGTCTTGCCATTTATCCAGGCTGTTGCTGAATTAATAACTTTAGGACACACTCGAGCTTGCCGCAGAAATGGGACCGATTTGATTAATATTGTTCCTCCTATTCCAAAATCTGATTTTCAATTTTATTTTTAGAATAACTTATCTCTTCAGTGTGCTTTAACTGACTATGTTGGCTGTATCATTTGCCTAAAGATCCTCAGCTTGCGTGTTTAATGACTTCTTCTTTTCCTGTTGGCCCACTGCTTTTGTCTTCTCCGCTTTCGCAAGCTCCTACTGTTTTTTCGGATGGAGGGTGAATGAGAGGAGCAATTGCTTACAAGGATTCTCATGATGATACCTGGAAGGTGTCCTACACTGCAATACACACAATGCTCAGAATTGTCTGCTGCTATTTTACCTTTCCATACCTTTTCTCAACAGCCTTTTAATTTAATCTCTGACTCTCATTATGTGTGTCAACTTATTTTTAATCTTCCAGGTCCTTACATCACACCCAGGGTTGACCCCAATCTCATGGCTTTGTTTTTAACTTTGCAGCAACTACTACAAGACCGAAAGCATTTATACTTTGTTTCTCACATACGCAGTCACTCGTCTCTTCCTGGACCTCTTTCTGAAGGCAACAGTCATGCTGATGCTGCTGTTCATGTTTTACCCACTTTGTTTTCAGATCTGTTCTTCAGTCACTCTTTTTTCCATAAAAATGCCAGGGGGCTGGCACAAGCTTGCCATATTCAATTCAACCAAGCCAAGCAGATTGTTTCATCTTGTCCCCAATTCTGGGGCATCCCCCTCAGAGGATATTGAAGTTAATCCCCATGGTTTTGCCTCTAATCAGCTATGGCAAATGGATGTCACCATGTTCCCTCTTTGGCTCCCTGGAAGTATATTCATTTATCTATTGATACTTCTTCAGGATCACTTCAGGCAACACCTCAATGAGGGAAAACAGCTAATCATGTTATTTCTCATCTTTTTTTCAGCTATTACTGCCTTGGGCAAATTCTCCTCTTTAAAAACTGATAACGGTCCAGCCTATTCTTCATTGGTCTTTTTGCAATTTTGTACAACCGGAATATTGTTCTTACTCAGGGGCTACCCTACAATTCCACAGGTTAAGCCATCGTGGAATGCGCTAATCGGTCCTTTAAGGACTGTCTTCACAAACAAATAAAAAGGGAGGGCTCTTGGGTACCCAATTTGTCGTGGGTAACAAATTAAAAAAGTATTATTTATCTTAAATCAAATGAATGTCTCAATTCAAAATTCGACCGCTTATCAGAGTCATTTTCAACAGAAAACGAGCTTGCCTCCCCCTCTAGTATATTATCGGGCATTACCAGACAAAACATGGTTAGGGCCGGTCCCTCTGATTACTTGGGAATGAGGATATGTTGCTGTGCTTGCTCCTACAGGACCCTTGTGGATTCCAGCACCTTGTGTCCGCCCAGCTAAGGATGTTGTGGCACAAATCCCCGAATCCGGTTCCAGAAATGGCCAAGGTGACTCTACAGATGGCGCAGCGGCCAATACGATCTCGTCGGACCAGCCATCCAGCGACGTGGGTGTTATAGCCCAGCAACAGCCTGTGCTGCGTTCTAATTGGTTGGGCGAAGCACAGCCTGTGATTGGTGGTTGTAATGACAGTTAAATGACAGTTGGTACCTGAGAGTATAAATACTGTGACAGTTGTAACACATTCTGAATCGCTTGTCACCTACTAATAAACATCTTACTCTCTGATCCCATCCTCGTCGCCAGTGTTGAGTATTGTGTGTTGTGAGGGAAAAGACGCAGGAGCCATGGAATCAGAGAGTAAGATGTTTATTAGTAGGTGACAAGCGATTCAGAATGTGTTACAACTGTCACAGTATTTATAGTCTCAGGTACAAATAACTGGGGGGAAGGAGTGTTATAGCCCAGCAACAGCCTGTGCTGCGTTCTAATTGGTCGGGCGAAGCACAGCCTGTTGCTGGGCTATAACACTCCTTCCCCCCAGTTATTTGCATACATGTATTTTATTTGCGGCTATAACAGTGGGGAAACATGAAAAACCTGACCACCAAAGCGCAGGAAGTGCTGCAACAGCAACAAGTTGAGCAACCCCCCAAGAACTTATGCGCTGCCATTTTTGCAGTTTTAACTGCCAATTCCTTAGCCATCATTTGTTTTTGTTTGATTGTTAATTGCTGCCCTCTAGCGACAGCAGCTGTCATCTCACCCAAACACTCGTTTCAGCAGCGAATAAAGCAAAACCTATGCAGCTAGCTAACATCACACAAAATGATGTCTTTAGCTTATCTGAATCGTATGACATGGAAAATTTGCTTTCTACATGGTTTGTCCCTGTTTGTACCCCCTCTGCAGTAATTCAAAACTTCACTGGCTTGAGTAGATTTCTATTAAATGAAAACTCTAACTATGGGACTATATCTAGTTGGGTGTTGGTTGCCTATGATTCACCCCCTGACGCAATTGCTTTGCGCACCTGGTAGTAGTAGTCCCTGAGAATATAACATGCGTAAAAATAATTAATTGTACATCTTCAAGTAAAAAACCTCACTGTCTTCGTATTAGTTCACATGTTTTAAACTGTATAACTTTTGAGGAGACTTCCTTTAATTTTGCCCATGTTTGGCTCCCGCAAGGATGGTTCTTTTAGATGTGGTCAAGAAACTTTTAATTACATTCCTGCTAATATTAGTGAAGCATAGTGTTGTCTCAGACGGTTGATTCCTGTTTTGTTTTCCAGAAAGCAAATTCATTCAAACTGTTCTCGACGTGGAGTCATGCTAGATAGCACTTGTGACCCTGAGACAGCTTTACTTAATAAAGCGGAATACGTAGCATTGGCTATATCTATAGTGAATGTGCCAATGCTTGCTGCTCGCACTCATCTTAACATTAATGCTGTTGCATGTAGTTTGGCAAAAACAATTAATGCTATTTCTTCAGCTATTTCAGCAATCAATCATGAGCTGCAAGCTTTGCAAAAGGCTATTTTACAAAATTGCACTGGTATTAATTATTTGCTTCAGCGCCAGCATTTGGGTTGTGAAAGTTTTGAAGGAATGTGTTGTTTCAACCTTTCAGATGAATCATGAACCATCCAGCACCAACTCAATATTTGACACAATTTGGCCTCTGATTTGAAAATTGATACTTTAGGATCTTGGTGGGAAAGCCTTTGGGCTTGGTTGCCCACAGGCTTATTGGGAAATGTCCTACTTAATTAATCATTGTTTGTGCTATTTTGATTGGTGGGTGCTGTTTTGTTCAGTGTCTTTCTTTTGCAATATATGTATCACAGCTTTTTGTCCTGAACACCCTCCCACACTGCCTTGGGGTCAGGTATATGCCCTGTATAAGCAATTGCAAGAATGTTTCTCTCCTGATTATGACCCTTTCACTAACTCCTCTTACGATACCTTGTCTAACAAAATAGAAAAGAGTGAGATATAGAGATAGATATAAAGGTTAGGTAGAGGCCGTGCACAGCAAACTGCCACGCCTCAATACCTGTTTACCTCAAATGTCTATGAGCTCACCTAATTAGCACCACCAGGCATCACCAGGAACCATCAAGATATGCGAGACTCTACCCTGGCTGGGATGTTCTTAAAGCTTGACAAGGAGAATACACCAATAACACTGCTGTTGCTATATACTCTTTGCTGCTTGTTAAAATTGTAAGCAATAAACTCTGCGAAGGCAGGCAGACATTTTGGATACCCCGCTATGACTGGTTTCTGAATCCATCATTTCACCTTTTGATTCACCTTAATATTATAAGATCTTAAGCATGAGATATCTTTGTTTGTTGGCTTCTAGAGCTTGTTTTACAAGGGGCGGGAAGTTAATATTTTGGTAATATGTGAAACTCCATTTGTGCAAGTGGTGGGCAAGCATGCACGTACGCGAGGCTCCACTTGCATGAACATCGGGCTTCAAAGGATTTCACATGAACAGAGAACAGAACTTTGCATGAATCAAGCTTTGCGCGCAAGCAGCCTCTACTCACATTAGTGGAGTTTCGCGTGCAAGCACAAATGCCTGCCACTCAAGCCCTCCACTCAAGTGCCTGCTGCTTGAAGCTCCCTCTACTCATGCTCGAAGCTCATTTGCATAAGTGGAGGATGCACATGCCTGCCGCTCACATAAATGGAGCTGTGTCTGCGTGCACGTGCCTGCCATTCACTCCTCTCTATAGCGAGGTGGGCCCTCAAGCTGGAAAGGTTGGGGACTGCTGCTGTAAAATATACCATTCTTCCAGTAAATATTTGTACCACAAGCTGAGGCATGTGGCTATATGGAAGACCAGTGTTTTTCCAAAGAGTTTAATGACATGTTTTGATTTCTTCTTCATATATTAAGTCTAGAAGTTTATAGCTCATTCTGAATTAGCCTGCTGATTTTTATTAACTCTTGTTTACTGAATAAAAGAGAAGAGGGAGGAACTTTACATAGCTTCAAAACTTTTCTTATTGTGAAAATCTCAGACTTTTGATTCCCATCCCAAAGCCCTGTGTCACCCAATCCAAGTCACTTCTTGCATTCTCCTGACCATAACAGGACCATAAAATCATAGTTCGATACAAATCTTGGTGTTGTGGTTTGTTGGGAGCTTCTGCACAGAACCTTGCATTGGTACTGTGGAAACTGACTATCTCTGCTGTCATGATTAAGGAATTCCTGACAGCTTGTAAGAGATTTGGCTATCAACTTGCTTGATATGTGTGTTGTTTATATTAGGCTTTCAAATCTGTTTGCCTGAGTTAATAATAAAGCTTAAAAACCCTTTATTGTTCCTCGATCAAAAAGAACCAGTTGCCTGGGTATCTGATCACTGCCCTGATGCTTGGCCGAATAGATAACTCATAATTTCATAATACATGTAGCTACTTCTCAATCTCTTCTTACAGCACCTCAGCAGCACTTTTGTAACATGAACTGTCATGACTGAAAGAAAGTCAAGTGAAAGCATTTGTGAATACATCTATCTGTCAAGTATAGCATGGCAACAGTCATTGCAAAGTAGAAAAGGAACAATGCTCTATGCTGTGTAGAGGTTCATAGTGGAAGCAGAACAAGCAGTTTTCCTGATCGCCAACCACTCTAAAACTGAACATATAAGGAAAGGCAGTTAACTATTAGCCAAGGAAAATCAGGATCAAAGGAGTGGGAAGCCATTTATGTCAAAGCTGATTAAGCAATTCATTTAGTTAGGCTACATGACTCTTCCCCAAAGCAGAAAAAAGAGGTAGTAGGCACCAATCACTATTTCTGTTGATGAGATATCAAAGTATTGATTCTATTTCTAGAATTATTAAACAAAAATCATAGTGTCCTGGCAATTATTTGCAAGGTATGCTTTCTTGGATAATTCATTGTAAAAAAAAATCTATTTATGCTCATTTTCATTAGATATAGCAGATGATTTATTTGCAAAACATCTAGTTTGATGATGCATTAAGCAATGATTACATATTTACCTTTGAAATACATTTAATTTCATTATGGTAATTCATTGCAAATGGGGAATTAGCACCCTGTAATAAGAAATTAAATAGTTATTAAGTGCATGGAGGTTAAATTAGTGGGTTTCAGAAGCACAGTCAGAAAGGTAATGCATGTCAACAGAATTAAGAAGGGCATGCAAAGGCTTATCTGATTTTCATATATATGTTGTATGTGTATGATATATTGTTTTATTTCATTTGATTTCCAGGCTGTTTACCTCCAACTCAGAGTGGGGGTGGGTCTTAGCTAATTTTGTAGATTGTTTGCTAAGTTTGGTTGAAACCTGGTGGGTGGTGCAATGACAGGCAATGAGATGGGGTAGATCTTGGTAATGTAGAATAGGCCTATTGACAAAGCTGGAGGGCAGGGTTTCTGCCTCTCTGAGTTTCTACTTCTCTTTTTAGGAGAAATATCCTGCCTTTTTAATATTTCCTAAAATATTTCATTTTCTAGGAGAGGGGTAGGTTTTAACTTCCTACAGTACCTTTCTCTCTAGAGGACATGGTGGTACCAAAGCCTGAGTCTCTTTTCCTGCTTGCCAGCTGATCTGGAGAAGAAAGTGGGGTGGGAGGGAATGAAAGGCAGGTGATTCTGTTTTTTTTTTTAAAGTTTATGTTATTCTGCAACTATAGAAAATTTATCTTATGACAATGAGATATTTCCAGTCTGAGTGTTTTTGAAAGTAAAATATTGATTATGTAGTTATTTCTCTCTGTATTTTTGTTCTTCAGTGCAAGTTCTGAAATTAAGATTGAATGTTGCTCCTTTTGTTTTGAAACAAGGAATTAAAGAGCATAATGTTGTCCAAACTCCATTACATTTTGATAGAACAGGTAGAATAAGAGGCATAAAGTTTCATTCTTAAAACTGTTGCTGAGACAAGGTTTCTTTCCATCCAGGAACGCTGACGTTGCCAAAATGCTTAGAGGCTCTATTATTAAGCTTATATTTTTCAGTTTCCCATATCCACACCTATTTAAAAATGCAAACAAGTATTTGGTTGTAAAAGACAATAAAAGCAATATGTTGATTGGATTTCCCCCAGTCCCCCACTCCTCCCCACATGCTGCAGGCCAAATCTTTCCATTAATCGAATGAAGGTAACCTTGTAAGTCAAGAATATTTCACCACACAATTTCAGTTAAGAAATCAATTACTCTCAGACTGATCATGCAGCAAACCATGTGGAAATGTATAAGATTTAACTAATTTGGTAGATGTATTCTTACACACTGGCTAGGAAGAAAGTGCTGCAAATCAAATGATAATTACTGATTGCAGTATGCTGAAAGGATTCTTTAATAGTGGAGTCCTTGGCCTGAGCTACAGATATTCTTTTCTATGCTTTAATAGTTTAGCATGATTAGATACTTAATGGAGATAGTGTACTGCTGATTAAAATAAAGTTCCAATTGTCAGAACTGTTTGTTTTCTCATGCTCTGTATCAGTGGTGGGATCCTGCTGGTTTCACAACCAGTTTGGTTATTGTGTGCTTCGCATCAGGCGTGCTCTGCAGATGTACATAGCTTTAACAAAACTTAGCTTCCATGTTACTTCTGGGGAGTAACACAGATGAGGCTCAGCAATCCGTTCTGCCGCACAGATCAGCTGAGAAGTTCTAGGTAAATAAAGCCCAGGGGTGGGTGGGCGGCCCTACCTGATCATTGGAGTGAACTGGTACGCTCCCAGCTGATCGTCGGAGCTACCAGTTTGCCTGAATCTGTCCAAACTGGCTGAATCACACTCCTGCTCTGAATGGGCGAAATTCAGTCACGCAAATAGAAATCTATTATAGGACATTATTTTCCTTTCCTTTTCCATGTTGCCCTCAACATTCTTACCCAATGTCCAAAGTATCCCCAAATCTCTAGAACAGATGTTGAGAATGCAAGGAGGGATGGGAATCACTCAGCCCCATTTCATTGATGGATGTAGCTATGTTAGCATAAGTACCGCTTAATTGGAAAGCACTGTTTATGTACATCAGAACATCCAAAAATATTCCCAGAGAGACTAAATCAAGGGCATATGCTAGAAAGGTCAAGAACCAGTTCTTAACTATTAATATTTTGCAATCTGTCACTCTAAATACTGGATATGATTTTGGCGCTTTCTCTTTAATAAAAATACATTTTCTCTGTATATTTGCCAAAGAAATTCAGGTAAAAAACATGTGCATATTATAGTTATTGGTAGCAGCATCTGGGTGCCAATGCAACAATAAACCTTTCCAAGATAATGCATATGCCCATGTCTTATAGGAAGTATATTTAGCTTTAAATCGACTGTGAAAAGTTATAGTGGCATGGTTATAAAAAGGGTGTAAAATTATTAATAACACATTTTAAGGGAATGAGATAATGGTCACTGATGAGTATAAAAGATTTATCTTTTTCTGCAAAATCAATAGCCTCTACCTTCCTTTTAAAGGGACAAATCTTACACTGAGCTGACTCATTGCTTTGGCTAGATATATTGACATAAATTATAGGTTATAGGTTATAGGTTTATTTCATTTATATTCCACCCTATTCCCAGAGGGACTCAGGGCGGCTAACAAACCCAGGGGAGGGGGGTAATACAAACAAGGCAAAAACAACAAACAGGATACAGAGAAAATTTAAAAACAATCAACAGTCACACAGTTCGAGCAGGGAAGGGAACTCATCAACCCCAGGCCTGCCGGAACAGCCAGGTTTTAACAGCTTTACGGAAAGCCTGAAGGGAGGTGAGGGTCCGGATCTCTGCGGAGAGTTCGTTCCAAAGGGCCGGAGCAGCCACAGAGAAGGCCCTCCTCCGGGTGGTCGCCAATCAACATTGGCCAGTAGATGGAATCCGGAGGAGGCCTAATCTGTGGGATCTGATGGGTCTTTGAGAGGTAATTGGCAGCAGGCGGTCTCTCAAGTACCCAGGTCCAATACCATGAAGGGCTTTATAAGTGACGACTAGCACCTTGAAGCATATTTTAAAGCCATGGATGCTTCGGCATTGCCTCTTGGGTCTCAATATCGATACATGAGACTGCATTGGCTGCAAGTCATGGAAAGTTCACATAACATTTTGATTTGTACATAACTTGAAGACATATTTGAGTTCACAAAAATGGGTTGAATTTATACTGAGTGGAACTCTGAGTGGAATGATGTTTGAACCTTATCAGAAATTCATGATGGTCCAGTTTGGTACATCAAAGCAGCTATGGAAAGTTGGGAAGATGCTAGTTCCTCTGGTTAAAGTAAAGCCTAAAACAGCTTTCTCCAGCTCACTGACCTTCAAAGAAGGCAACAGTAGTATATAGAAAATTTATGTAAGTTGCAGTTCCAGTGAGATGAAAGATACTACAGCAATCAGTTTGTCTACCTATTGGAAAAACTGATTGGAACTGCCTGGGGGAGTAGAGAGGTGTCAGGGAATTAACATTTTGGTGCTTAGTTTAGAATGTCAAATTAATTTGATGAATTGTCCTCAATAATGCTTTCATTGTTGTTGAAATTAAGACCATCCTTCTGGCCATCCTATTTCTTTCCACTTTTCCCAGCATTGTGGTCTTCTTGAGGGAACTGGATCTTTGTGTAATGGGTCCAAAGTATGATCATTTGAGTCTGATTATTCATGCCTTGACTGAGACTTGTGCATTGATTTATTCTATTGTCCATTCATTTTTGAACTCTCCATGGTATTCTTCAAAAGTCTTTTCCAAGGCTAAAGATTAAACATATCAATACACTTTTTCTTCTGCTATTTCAAAGTACAACTTTTGCATCCATAGAGGTCACAGGGGAAACCATTTTCTGGTCAGTTCTAATCTTTGTTATGTATACAGATATCATGACATTTGGATATTGAGCTATCCTTTACTAAAATATGTATTTATTTAAAATGGTTTGCATCCCGATTAGGAACAGCATGAGGAAATGTAAGATAATAGCCTAATTAATAACCAAAATGCTATTTGGAATCACCATGGGATGTAATTGCCACTAGACCCGATAGTCTAGATTCACCATATTGCCTCTTTCCCAAAAGAAGAAACTGCAGAGACAGAAATATACATCAGTATCTACCCACTCATATCAGAATATGTTATACAGTTAGAATTTATGTGCATGAATGCAGGATGTCCATATAGAACAAGGAAAAATAAAAGACATAATGTCATTACCTGCACCCATAGTCAGTCAGTTAGTATATAGTCAAAGGGAAAGGCAGAGTTAAAAGGTGGAGTTAAATGGAGTAGAAAGACATATCCATTAGATCAGCAGCCCCCAAACTTTTAGATATCAAGGACCAGTTCCATGGGAAGAGGTTTTTCCACAGACAGTAGGGGGTGTGATTTCACGTGCTGCCTGCATCTGTAGATGGGACTGCTTATTTACATGGACCAGTTCTGGATGCTGTGGACCAGTGCCAGTCCATGGATTGGGGGTTGGGGACTCCTGCATTAGATTTATCAAGTTTACATTGGTATACAATACAATACAATACAATACAATACAATACAATACAATACAATACAATACAATACAATACAATACAATACAATACAATACAATAGCAGAGTTGGAAGGGACCTTGGAGGTCTTCTAGTCCAACCCCCTGCCTAGGCAGGAAACCCTATACCGTTCCAGACAAATGACTATCCAACATCTTCTTAAAGACTTCCAGTGTTGGGGCATTCACAACTTCTGGAGGCAAGCTGTTCCACTGATTAATTGTTCTAACTGTCAGGAAATTTCTCCTCAGTTCTAAGTTGCTTTTCTCTTTGATTAGTTTCCACCCATTGCTTCTTGTTCTACCCTCAGGTGCCTTGGAGAATAGTTTGACTCCCTCTTCTTTGTGGCAACCCTTGAGATATTGGAACACTGCTATCATGTCTCCCCTAGTCCTTTTTTTCATCTTCTTGTGGATCTTCTTGTGGATCTTCTTGTGGATTGTGTGTTTTGCTATTATTGATAGTAATGCCTAAAGTACAGAGCCCATCAAGTTTAGTGTGGCATCAGACTATGGCATCAGACTAGACACTGGGAATCCATGAGTTCTAG